>NC_052233.1:8046114-8377364 GCF_013401445.1 Tripterygium wilfordii | reverse complement strand
TACCCTGTTGGGTCTTTTTCTGGGTTCTTCAGTCAAGATCATGTAGGATTGGCGATCTTCTGGTGAAAGATCAGGTATTTATCGAGGCAACAAGAGTGTGATTTCCTATCATTAGAGGAAGAGTTTGATGGCTTCATGGGACTTGCATTTCAAGAAATGTCAATTGATAATGTTCCACCTATTTGGAGTTGTGGTTAATGAGGAATGCAAGGCTGCAGTTTCCACATTTGTGACAAAGATATATTAAGGAAACTCAAACCAGACGATACGATAGACCCAAGGACAATATGCGTAATGTAAGGACAATATGTGAAGAACTGTCAATTGGATTTCAGTAGCCAAATCTTCTTTTTTCCTTTTGAACTCGTTATCTGAACAAAAGTTGCAAAATGTATGAAAAACATGGGATAGCCTGGTTTGTGATCATATAAATACAGCAACTCTAGTAAAGAAATTACCCGTGTACTAACTGGATGACGTCTGCCTTAACTTTTTTTTTTTTTTAAAAAAATGGGGCCTACCAAAACATCAGTACCACAACAAAACTGCCCAGGATCGAACTGGGGACCTTCAGTGTGTAAGACTAACGTGATAACCACTACACCACAGTAACTCGATGGTAAGTTTGAATCGAATAATATATTTTTTACGTTTATGAATATATCGGGCAATGAAATTTGGGCTGGGAACTTGTCTTTTGGGTAGCCCATGCAGATAAAGTTGGGCAGAGAGGATGGGCCTGATAATCAGCTCAGATAACATGTACACATTTTGAATTCCACCACATATTTTTTTCTTTGAAATAAGGGTTTGGAGAGGGGTAAAATTCGAACTCATAACTTAATGAATGGATAATCCCTTACATACAAAGTGATTGTCGTTCACTTCGTTTTATTAAACATCCTAGTTATATATATAATAATTATATATAGTCATTTGGTGACAACCGAATTAAAGACGCATATCTGCCAATGTTCCTTCACATGGTAATGTCTCACATTACACGTACACGCACTTCCCATTGCATAACACTACCATGACCATGGGAAAACCTAACCCAAATTAATCTGTGAAACCAATATAATTAGGTGCGTTCACCAAAATAAGTACGTACTACTGCCAAAAAATAAAACTGAAGAAAACCTAGCTAGCTCACTTGATCTCTTCACATGATTCAGAGGTTTCATATAAGACCAAATTTAATTTGCTTCTTCACTTGGCCGGTTCTATATGGACATACACCAGCTGACTGATGAAGTTCGGCATACCAAAAAAAATCCATATATATAATTGGATACAGGAAGCTGGTTCTGATGTAATAAGAGATTGAACTGGATCAAGTTAATTGGGAATCGTAGTACTATATATATACAGAAGAATATTGTCTCTTTCTGCTTAGGATAAGGATATATATATAGAAACGTATGGAAAAGCTGAGGAATTTCTTTACCCATCCAAATATCTATGATATTGGAGAGCACGCCACCTCAATGTATCTCAATGGATTGTCCCCTCGCTAGCTTATCACTGTTGGCAACGAAATTGCCAAGTCACACAAAAGTATCCATACATCTTCAACCAAATTACATGGACAGCTGTTGTTATTGACTAGAATCAGTTGAGCAACTACGTACGTACGTACATACATACATGAATTCTCCTATGCGGACTCAAATCAATGACTTAAAATGCGGATCACTTTTTGAGAGTATGAATAAGTTAAATGATAAGTGAAACCCACTGGTTTGGGTTTCACATGCTCCAAAACAACGGTAAAACATATATAAATATTTTAGGTTCTTTAGTTTAAGTCCGCATGAGAGAATTCCTCTACGTACATACGTGTATATATATGTTTAAGTTGGCAAGAGTAGGGTTGCACACATCTAAGCAAGGTGTGTTAGGATGATTTTATTCATATATATGGAAGTCTCTTTGAGTAGTTGAGTGGCCAATGAAAGAGAGTGATCTATTGAACAAGGTAAGGTAGTAAGGGAGTTTGATTTAGAATAATGTGAAGGAGAATATTAGGAAGTTACATGACAAGCTTAACCCCTCCCACTACATGTGGTGTTGTTAATGATGATCTCTATATATGTAATGTTGACATCTCACGCAATGTGTCTCTACATGCCTTTGCCTACCAGCATTCACCAAAACGTGCACATAACAAACTCCTTAATTATAAGTGAAGTGTAACTGCATGTTTAAATCACCAACACCAAATTAATGCATAAATCCACACCTCTCATACAATCAACTATATTGCCCGCTTTAGGTTTATCGATTTCCGTGGATACATCAGGCTTACACAGCTTTGTTTCTGCCTGAACCGTTTCACTTAATTGGTACTTAAGCCCAACGAAAAAAATCCTAAATGATTATAAGGAGGTGGGATTACTCTTATAAACCCAATGAGATCGTCACATCTCTTAGATGTGGGATTCCTAACATTTGACACACTACATGTGCAATTCCTCATACTCTTGTAGTTTGATTGCATGTCTTAGGAGAATTGAGTTTGTTTTCTGACCCGGATCCGATCCAGAATTGGATTCGAGTAATTGGGTATGAGAATATATTATAGGTTGGACGTTTTCAGATGGTAAAACAAATGGAGAGGACTAGACAAAGCCATGAAATCATTAATCATGTCCACATAGTTAAGCGACTTGCAAAGCAAGTGAAGAAACACTTGGTCAATTCAATTAGGTGTAACGAGCAGGCTAATAACTACAAGAAAGGTGAGCCACTAAAAAGAAAATAGAGAGTACATAGTAAGCGAAAATATAAATAAATAAATAAATGAACAATTAGGAGGCTCGTAGAGGTGGATGTATACATATATGGCATGGCCGGTGACCAACTCAGCTTGGCTATCCATGTATTCTTGTCATTTAATGCAACACATAAAGAGTTTCCTTTCTTTAGCTTTATTGTGAACAAAAAGAACCTAATCCACGACTTTCGGTTGTGGTGCTGGTGCTCCCAAACACTAGCCATGCCACTCCAATGTTACACTTACACAACACTATTTGGACATCAGATATAGACGTAAACTCGAGTCATCAGACCCAAATGCATATAAATTTCTTATCTGACTACAAAGTAAATAAATTGAATCAAAGTTCAGCGTTTATCTACAAGGATATTACTTTCAATGAAAGTCGAACTCAAGATCTTTTGTGTTCATCCGATTTGATCTCAGAGAAATTCATTACTAGGTTATCACCAGAGTCCGCTTCAGAACAATCTCTCACCCACTACTTAGAATGAGGAAAAGTAAATACGAGAATTTAGTTCGATTAAAAAAAAAACACCCACACGCAAAAAATTGAGGAAGATACTCCCTATCACTTACTTTTCGTGAATGAAAGGCAACCATGAACCCTATCCACTTACTTACTCAAAGTATTCAATTCATACACCAACAAAAAAAACTTAAAACTAAATAATTGAAAGAATTAATTCATGATTTCATTTACGAATAGTATTTGAAAATAATAATACTAATAATAATTCACAGGGATTTTTATTAATTAATTTTCTATTCTTGTTTTCAATAATGGCAGCCCACCAAAGTCGGGGCTGAGAACACTAGAGGTTGTCGCGTTGACGTCGCGAACTTAAACTTCGACTCAATGGTACTGAGATGATGATCATCTTCCGGTGCCGGAAGATTAAGATCCAGTGACAAAATATTTCTGACCGGCGCCTTAATCCCAATTGGGTCGTCAATGGTGTTCTTGCTTGTATCAGCACTCAAACCCACTACTTGGCTGTTGTTGATGGCTCTGTGTCGCCGCATATGCCCACCAAGTGCTTGCCCCGATGTGAACTCCGACCCACAAATTGAACACTCATGAATCTTCCCCTTATTAGGAGTCTGGAGTAAAACACCAGTCGGAGTAATTTTATTGAATTGCGATTTTTGATCGATTTCTTGAACTGCAGGTAACGCCATTGGAGACTCCTTTTTCTCTTCCATCGCCGTCGGCTTTGGTTTCTTGTGACTGGCCTTGTGACCACCAAGTGCTTGAAATGAAGGAAAACTACGATTACAAGTTTTGCACTCATAAGCATAAAATCCGGCCTTGTTAGCGGCGGTTGTGAGACTCGCAATCTCCGCGAATTTCCGAGCATTGAATTTCTCCTTTCGAATTTGACCATCTCTAACAACTTGCGGTGGAGGAAAATCACCTTGAGCGAGCATAATTAGGCAATTCGCCATGTCTTCCTCCTCCTCTGTACCCTCATAAATGTCACTCGACGTCGTCGGCGATGTAATTGAGCCATAATCCTCCACAACTGCACCACCACCGCCACACGAGGAGCTAGAAGTGACCGCGGTGACACCAATCGGGGACGACGACCTCTGGCGCTTGGTGCGCTTGCGTTTCACGATCTGGTGAGTGTGATCGTTAGAGCCAATATATTCCTCTTGAGCATCCATGATAAAACAGAGCAAGAAATTGAAAGGAAAGTTGAGATATGTAGGAAGTGGTATAACAAACAAAGGAAGGGAGGGTAATTTATAGACTAGTGGGCAGAGAAAGAGACATACATGAAGTGTAACTATGAGGAGCTAGGTTCTAATGTACCATAAACCTCTCAATCAACATATATGCTATCTTTTTTTATTAGCATATATAGTCAGCAATTTTCTTATGCGGACACCTGTAAATTATTTCAACTTAAGTATCACAATTTCACCATTGATTTGAAACATGTGGGATACAAAACAATGGGCCCTCGCTTGTCATTTCACTTTTCAAAACACTTAAAAAGTGGAGTACACAAATTAATAAATTACGAACGTCCGCACTTGAGAATTTACGATATATAGTATATATGCTATTGACAAAATTATCTGTCAAACTAAGCTTAAGTCTATCTTTACTTGCATTGTGAAGCTGTAAGAAGGTGTAGCTAACAAGAAAAGTGCATGGTTAGTTTCACGCGCTTATTCTATGCTTCATACTCTCTATGCAAGTCTTCTTTTCTTCTAACACTCAAATTTGTTGATGAGTTTAATTTTGTAACTATTTATGTTGTGTACACTCTATGATTAACACCTTGTTTTACAAGCCAAGTGCGTTTTGGTTTCGTGTGAGAGACATTAGGCATTACTTTCGTTGAAATTCTCAGCCTAAAAGCATCAAATAATAGTCATCTTTCAGCTCCAATTCACTATATGTAGAAACATCGGTTTACCATCAACGCTTTGTTCTTAATGGGATTGTCGTCAATGATACTTAGGCTCATAAAACACGTTGTTAACGTGGGAGGGTACGTGATTTGCTTATAATCCACTCCCTTTCCCTTCTAATAAGGACAGTTGAAGGGTGGGTGAGTTTGTTTGGTGTTAAAGCTAAGAGTCAGATTCATATAACCTTCACACACACACAATAGAGTTTGTCCTAACAAAGTCATGAATAAACACAAGCCATACAGAAAAGCAAAGGGTGTTGCACGTTTAAAGCATGCTACAACTATTCACTACTCCATGATGTAGTGTTGTTGATCAAAGGAAAGTAGCACCACTATTTGAGTATTTGAGAGATTCGAGTAGCTTTCAAGCAACCAAAACCACCATATTTTCTTGCTTTTTCAAGGCTTCAACTTGCTGGCTAGCTAGCCACAATAGTCCCTCCCTCCCTCCCTCCCTCCCTCTCTCTCTCTCTCTCTCTTTCATGGAAAGCTTGTGGGTTCAGTGTGTAAAAGGGAACCAAAGTGTCCAATTCAGCACAAAAAGAAAGGGACATTAGTGACGATTCTAAGTTGGCTTTCGGTTATGGATGGTGTGATTACTGGCAGTCCTAGGTAGTTAGGCAATTTTGGGGTCTAATTTCATTGACAACAACTAGAAACTGCATTCAGCAGCCAAATGCCTTAATTTTCTATTCATAAGTGCAAAATTCTATTATTCGTTTTAGGTTAAATTACCGATTCCCGTAAATATATAGGGGCTGCACAACTTTGTTTCTAGCTCCCAAGCACAGCAAATAGGCTCAGCCCAACTCATCAAGTTAGGAAAAATGCCTAGTTGATTATAAAGAGGTGGGCTTGTCATTATAAAGAATAAATAATCCACACATCTTTCTGACGTGGGATAACATGAACTCCACTCACAAGTCACAAGTCAACTAATAACATAACAATCGATAGACGAGTTAGAGAAGAGTTGCCCTCTACCTCTTCAACAAGTTAAGAAAAATGCTTAGTTGATTTTAAAGGAATGGGCTTGTCGTTATTAAAAATGAATAATCCACACATCTTTCCGACGTACATGGGATAACATGAAGTCGACTCATAAGTCACAAGTCAACTAATAACATTAATATCTTTAAATGAGAAAATTAATAATTGATAGACGAGGTAGAGGAGAGTTGCCCTCTATCTCCTCAGCAAGTGGAAGATGTAGCGTTGACAGCAACCACATAAATTTGTTTTGATACAACATGATGCACACTGTTCCTCTCCCACTAATTAAGCATAATCCCTAGTTAGTTAGGTGGATTAAGCTAAATTGATCAGTCCATAATCATAAACAATATGATATTAATTATCCCTTGAACAGGGTGTCAATCTCAATCGATAGACTTGGCAGCCAAATTCTTAGTACTTATTAGTGGCCACTGGGGTTTCCATTTTACGTCAAGTGATGGGGTTGGGTTTGGCCTTTACCAATTACCACCATTAGTTATTATTTATTTGTGGTACCCAAAATTAATGGATCCATTAATTAATCGACCTTTTTTTTCTTTCTTTTTTCTCTCATAGGATTGAGTGAGATGCTACTACACTTGGTTACACCACCCACTAAAATAGGAAAAAATATTCAGTGGTTGGTTAGAATTAGGGTTGTAAAAAAAACCGTGATAAATCGAATCTATCATTTGGTCGATTATTGTCAAATGTATGTTAGTAAGGATGGATCGAAAAACTCGATCAAACCACCAATAACAGACCGAACAGTCGGTTAAATTTATGTCAAAAAATCGACCGAAACCAACCATAAACACCCCCACTTAGCACCATCTCATTCAATGAGTCTTAAAATTAAAGGCGTTACATGTCAAATATTGAATGGAGGATGCACGCCACATCCGCTAATGTTAGGCAACCACCGAGTATTTTACTATTTTCGCCTTAGATACTCACTCCACTTGACACGTCACTCGTGAAGAAAGAGAAAGCAAAAGCTTATGAGCCACAATTCAATTCATGAAAAGCATCCGGATAAAAAAAAAATATCATGAAAAGCATGTTTGTTGCAGCTAAGCATGAACTTCCAAACCAACCATATATACCCTCTTTTTTTTCCCTTGGCTGTCAGTGAACTACCCAAGTAATCCTATTTTTCTTGGTTGTCAGTGAACCAACCGTCTTTGAAGTTGACGTTGGATCTTACCCGACTAATTTATTTTTTTTCCTTTTAAAAAAATTGATTTGGTTTGGATAGTGTATATACACACATATATATATATTAACATATATATATATTAACATACGTATATCCGTGGAAAAGTATTAAAAATGATGAACAAGAAATGATTCGGTTGATAATTGATTGGCTTAATGATGTGTGTGTTCAATCATATTTCATGATGAGGTGAATATATACACATATGGAGGGTCATAAACAAATCCACAGAAATTATATATTATGTGGCAGGGAATGGAGTGGGAATCCACCACTTTTCAGTAGATCCACCCAACTGGACGCAACGTGAATCTTTGTCAATGAAAAGAAGTCATAATTGGCTTGTTTGGGAATGCTGTAAGGTGTGATGTGGTGCTGTGAGTTATAAAATTGTGGTGCTGTGAGGTGTGTTGGAACGCAAAAAGCTGTTTGGCGCATCACTTTTAAAACTGTGGTGCGGTGCGGTGTGGTGCTGTGAGGTGCGTTTGGCGTATCTAAATTACGGTTATATTAGATGACTAATAATATTAATATAAAATCACTTAATGTTTATATTGTACATTAATCTAAAATAAAATAATTGACCTAATTTGATTACGTAGGACAATTCAACATACATTGTAAGCGTTTGGGAGTGCTGTGAGGTGTGGTGAGGTGCTGTGAGGTAAAAAGCTGTGGTGCTGTGAGGTGAGTTGGAACGCAAAAGCTGTTTGGCGTGTCACAAAAAACTGTGGTGCTGTGAGGTGTGTTACAACTGAACGCAGTGCAAACGCACTGCCAAACACGCACAATTAATCTTCACTTGATCTTTCATTAAGTGAGTGAAACAGCAATTAAATATATAAAAAGAAATAGAAGCCATTGCTTGAAGCTTTTTAGAAAAGATAATTAAGTTATGTATAATGGTGATTTATAATTACATATGGATGCAAGTAGTACGAGTAGTAGCATCAGTAAGAGTGACGGTGATGTATTCATGAGATCAGATGAGATGAGAATAAGCTTGGGAAACACTTTAAATCAGAAGTTACGACTAAAGTACATGGTAAGCTAGATTAGATGTTCGACATACAAACACAAACATATCAAGGATATTGTCCGTTTTGGGAGACGGACCCGTACGGATTTGTTTTTCTTGGGTTGTTGCAATTAGTTCTTAAGCTCAAAAAAATGAAAAACGCATCACTTGTGATAGAGGTGTCAAGACTTTACTTACATACAATTCGGTTGAGTTACGTCAATCTGATGTGGGATATAATCTTGATAATATTATATAGTAAGAGAGAGATATTTGAAGGAAAATTAAGGTGGAGCAAATTAAGTTGGATATCGTCAAACCCCCACCTTAATTTAGGCGACAATGACTTGACGCCAACACTAAAATATTAGGCGTACCACCACTCCTAATTTCATTCGTTTACTTCACTAAATCACTAACTAGTCAGTCTCGTTTAGTATCATCATGTTACACATGAACTCTACATAATAAGATCCCAGGAGATTTGGATGATCACTTAATTAGGCTACCAAAAACTCCTTCGATAACTACCACCTAATTCTTAATCTAATTGGATATTGGTTCTCCACCTTTTCCGCGAGTGATCCCAACCTATACTCAGTGGCTGATCAAAGCATGCAAAAAGGTCAGATCATGTACAGTTCTACTTGAAAATTTACTGCTCATAGAGACAGAGCTCATTAAAGCTTTTATCAAACGTTGGTAGTCCATGCTCTGCGTCGAGCCAGTTTATTTAAATCTTTGTGGAAATATGAAAATTAGAGAAAGGGCTTGGGAATTAGGATGTTTAAGTGTAAATTGCAAATCAAGTATCAACAACCCACCCCGACCTAAGAAATAATAAGCAACTCTCGACCTTTTTATTCATTTTAGAGGCTGCTTTGCTGGAGATGGGTCAACACCTTTTGGAAAGGGTGAACAATCAAAGCTCATGTCTCCTGCTTTACCCTTCAATAAGGCATAGAGGCATGGGTATCCTATGAGAATGCTGCATATGAGCAAGTCAATTTCAGGCAAAACAGGAATAGGGTAGGTTAAATCTTAAATTAACCTTTACTCTTATGGGCATCTTTATGACTGACTATCTTTGTAGCAGTTGTAAATAGGAAAAAGGCAAGAAGTACCACAAAAAGAAGATACTTGTAGCGGCATTAACGTGTGAAAGTAAATCCTATTCCATCAAGCTGACTCCAACTCAGATGCAAAACTCAGGCCATGGTCCACTAAGTAAGAGCACACCCGCACTTGTCCTCCATCGTGTCATCCTTTCTAATTACACTTTAGATTTACAAAATGAAAACTTGTCCAGCTAACAATTTTACTGTCATTTGAAATTCAAACCAATTCAGCAAACCAGTAGTTTTGCTTGTCCTCAAGATTTTCCAAAAAGAACTGATAGGTTTACCTATATATGCTCTACGCGCTGCAGACGGTAGTGTCGCAAGGTGATTTGGATTGAATTATAACCCGAGCTCCTGAAGCAAGCCTGTTAGAAGAAAAACAAACAAATGTCAACCAATTTACATGACTAGCATTGTCAGCACGATGACGATGTTAATGTACAGAAATTGTTTCAAAAAACAAAACTGTCAGTATTCAACACTTAACTTTCTTCGATTTTGATCACCTTCTCTTTCTCTATTCTGGATGGATCTGGCCGCTTCGATTTACCAGCTTCAATCATTCTTTTACTGCCACCATTACAAGTGCGACTGGATATAGCTTGTGATCCATCAATCTCTTCAGATGAGTTCCTTGGTTTCTCAGAAATAGGAGACGACCTCATGGATTCACTCCTCGGTTGTTTGGTTATTGAAGCCTTGATAGATAGAGGAATGCACTTTGAACTCTCTGAGGTTGAGTCCTCAGTGCCATCAACTGGAGCTAGCTGCTTACAAGCCCTGTAATCCCATATTTATCTCATACTTGAGCACGAATTATTTGAATAAAACAGATGAATATTGTGCATCTAAGACGAGCACAGTGTGTGACAAATATGACATCAGTACAGCAAATTTTAGCCAAAGGCTCAATACAAGCATCAGCAGAACAGCTAATCACTAAAGTGAGGGATGAAGAAAAGTTACTACGAATTTTATCACAGCCCCTATGCCACCATTACAAAATCTCACTTCTCAATTATTAAGCTATAGACAAACGAGACATACAATTCCTTCTGAAATAATCAAATGGCAATATTGAGTCTCTGCTTAAGGAAATGCTCGACCGAAATATTTAATCTCTCTCAATAAAATGTTCACATAACACTAGATTTACAACAGGTCTCAAAGACAACCAAAGGAGACACTTGATGATGTTGTGATTTGTGAGATGGGTCAAAACATGGAAATGAGTTTCCATGTGTTTAATATTCTAAAACTAACTTAACTGTAACTCGTGCTTAGTGAACGCAAAGTTGTAAACATGTGAAAAATGTGACACATCATAAACAACCAGAGTGATAACGAAGTATGTTTAGTGAACGCAAAGTTGTAAGTAATAACTTCAATCTAAAAAATCTCATATTAACAAAAATGTCATGTAAAATATATTGGAGGTCTCATTTTTGCAGGGAATATATTCACGGAGCACAAACTCAGCTAAAACCTTATATTCCAAACGCTTAAGAAGGCTGTTTATTACTCCATAACATAAACAACAGTTTCTAGTTTTCACAAACAATTTTCTCCGCACTCTATTTGCCATGGAGTGGATCAGGCAGAGCTCCCTTCAACATCCAAAAGTATCTACAGAACATGAGTCCATTATAAGAAGGCTATCAAATTAACAAAAGCACCAATAGGACATACTTGAGAGCTTTGAATAAGCCAAGTGAAACATGAATTTCAAGTTCACCTTTGCATTCAATAAGGTTTGCTCATGCTCAAACTGCCATCAAAGGCTTGCTCACAGGCCTAGCCAAACATGTCATTACCCAAGTGCAACATAAGAAGCCAAATCTAGTTTATGTAAACTGATGACTGCATCAAATTTCGTCTCAAAATTAGCATATGCACATAGAGCAGTCAACTTATCCTGTTGACAAGTCCAATTATGCAGAGCATCCTAACTTGCCATTCATTGCTCTCCAGCACAACAGCATTGACCATGTAAATAAGATATTGAAGCACATTCTAAAAAACTCATTTACCATAACATCACAAACATGCTGGGCCAGCACATTTTTTACTCATGTCATAGAAGAGCACAAAAACAGAAAAGAAATAGAAACTTGAAATACAACCGTTGGTTGCTGGCTTGGAAATCAGGATTTTCAAAAGTTCAAGGATGCTGAACAAGAAAATTAAGCCACACTAACCTGTCAGCATTGTAGGAAGAAGAACGCTGCAGAGAAGCTCCACCTCCTTCCTCCTTGAGCATTTTCGTCTCAACCAAGCTCCCACTAAAGTATTCTTTATCTTCCAACCTCAACCCCATCAACCTTGGATTCTCCGAGAGGCAATCAAGCTCACCAAACATTAAAGTAGGGAATAGCGGGGAGGAAAATTTTGAATGGGAAAACTTTGCCCTATAGGTTGGAACAATGCCAAAACTGTGGTCTTTCACTGATATTGACCCACATGAGATCAGTTGCATCAGCACATTTGTAGCCTTCAGCTTTGCATTTGTAGGCATCCGGATATCTTCCTCTTCAAGAATCCTAAAACTGTTGATTTTACTAGCATCAGCTCTGATCAAAGATTCTAAAGTTTCAGTCTTCCCACCTGACGAAGAAGCACTTGAGGAAGAGGGGGGAGGGGAGACTGAATCCCCAGTGATTTCAGAATTATCTTTCCCATGTGGAACCCGATTTCGGTAATTATCATTGCATTCCGATTCTAGTGAACCGTCTTCAGTTGAAACACCTCTTGTGCAAGTTTTTTGGGTCTTAGGTCCACCTACATTTTCCTCGGTCTGTGTTGAAGCATCAGCCGACCCCTCACTTTTATAGATCTTGTATTCGGTCAAGCTCAGAGAAACATTACAGGACGAATTCTTACCAACACTGGATTCTGGAGACACACCAGAGGAACCAGGACGTTGAGCCGGAGGGGAAAGTTCATCATCCTGAGAATGCTTAGTCTCCTTTCCATTTAGGCTCGAAGATGATGAGGAATCATCTTGACTCATAGAGGATATTGGTTCCGGTGATTGTTTCAGATTTTTAATCTTTATATTTCCAGTACTGAAATTATCTGCAGAGAGACCATTATAAGATTGAGTTTCTTTGCCATTTTAAATCATTTAAGTGGTTCAGAGGAAGGATGACAAACAATTTACCTGGATTGGATTCCTCAAAGAGCTCGGAGCCTTTGAGAACATACTCATTTCCATGAGCAGGAAGAATAAGGTCATCTTCACTGAGATCATGCCAAACAAATCCATTCTTGTAGCTTCTGCATTGAAAAAATATAACAAAAAAAGTAAGCAAAATCCTATAAAAGAGAAAGGATAATATATAGCAAGCTCTGTTTGTTCACCGAGAGAGTTTAATCATTTTAGTTTTAAGAAATAGGAAGTGTTTCAATTTTCGTTTCTGGAGCCAAAGTATTATAATAAATACATAAAACTAGGAAGATGAAAATGTTTTTCTCAACATTCCTACATTTTCTCACCAACCAAACTTACTACGAAGAGGAAGAAGAAAAACAAAATAGGATATAGTTTCACCTCTTAGAAGACCAAGAGTACATGGAAGCCATTCCTCTTCCTCTTAAAACATTGAGCTTCTCAATCACATCTGCAGAAACACAAACATTCTCAAAAGCTGTCCTAATTTCCTATTTTAGCATGGAAAGACTGTCCTAATACCAATCAAAAGATTGTACTCAACTATCAGAACAAACACGCCATATCCTCAAATACCTCTCAAGTAAAGACCGTCCGGCGATGACAACGGCACCTCAATGAAGTGCGGGTGCTCCAGCTGGCGATTCTTACATAGGTAGTAAACCACAGCCACCTTCTGGTTCTGCTGGCGATACTTTGGCGACCTCTCCGTCCACACTTTAGCCCTCTCTGGGCTCACTTGCCGGTATTTGTTCATTCTCGCCTCCATTCCTGATCCAAACTCGCATCCGAGAAAACCCTAGCAGAGCTCGCAGTCTCCTCCAATGTCCCCGGGGATGTCTATTCGGCGAGTATAACCATTACCTGGTTGAAAACAACCAATCAAACGCAGAGTCGAATTCGCCTCAGATCTGAGCGGTAAATCAAAACACCTGGAGTGCCACAAATTAAGAACAAAATATAAAAACCATAAGAAGAAGAAATCGCAACATTACCTTTGCGACTCCGATACTGTCATTCAAATGGAAAGAAGAGAAGAATGTGAGAATGCACGTGTGGAGTTAGAGAGAGAGAGGGAGAGAGGGAGAGACGGTGCAAAAATGATTGAGCAAGGAAGAAGAAAGAGCCCCCAATAAATGCTCGGTGTTAAATTTATCGGGACTTTCAAGGAACCATGTAAGTGATGGCGACTAGTGAGGAAGACGACGGAACGGAAGGAAAGCTTGCGAGGTCTCCTTATTTTCTGGTCTTCTTTTTTGTTTTTGGCGGATTCGATAGTGACTCTGCAACAGCGAGAGAAACCTTATTTCTTAATCTGAATTATTTTGTTCTGAAGGTTTGTGGGGTTGGCTTTTCCAGGACTTTTTTTAACTTTTTCTTTGCTTTTGGGTTCGTAAACACAGACAGCTTCGCTGGAGATATAGATTTGAATTGTAAAGAAGTGATGTTTGATTTATTAACTTTTTAAGCAAGGTGGAAGGAGGGTAACACGATAACTTTTCAGAGATTATTATCGTCCCAACATGTTTAAATTCGAAGTTCTGATGAGATCTTGTACATTAATATCTGGACCAATCCCAATCTGGTCTCATCAATGTAACCAAAGGGAAGCATAATGTAGGTGGGATTCAATTAATTTGGATGGCCCTCTTATCAGTTGGCACAACATGCCAATCCTATTCCTAAACCACTGGAGGAGGCAACTTGTCTATCATGTCGCGCCGGAGAGGGACAATGGAGCCTATCCTACTCCTCCTCCTCCTGCTGTCATTGCCATGCCAGTAGATACTGTCATATTGAAATAGTTGTTGTCCATGATTTACAAGTTTGGGATTTAAAAATGTGAAATTTATTTGTGTTAAAGAATTAAGATGGTGAGGTCTCCATTCCTGCTACAGATTATTATTTTATGGGAAGTTTGGAGTATTAAAACATGAAATGGATTTGACTGTGGTAGGTAGCATTCGAGCAGAGGCTAGCCGCTAGCATAGCATGTGATTTAATGTACCAATTGCCAATTATAAACAATGATTTGCAATTTGGTCAATTTTATGTGCTACAATTAGTTTGAATTTTGCTTTTAGGCAAATGGACAGTCTGGCTTGGCTTCCGGAGAAGGGGACAAATTCAAATTTGATGTAATTGGGGCCCTCCGATGTTTTATTCTGTCCCTACGGTTATCTCTGTTAAGTTCGTTTTATGGGCAGTAATTTTTTTTCAAGGCAAGATATGGAAAAGAGGGGGAAGTTTTCAAACTTTCCGAACAATAGTGGGCCGGGCCATTGGACCTATGTGGCCTATTGTTGTGAATCTAAGAGTTGTACGATTTATGGACCTTCCAAGCCCTCTGTTAGTCAATACTGTTGAGACTTGAGGTCCACTACAAGCCGAGTTTTAGTCCCACCCCAAAATTTGTTAAGCATATCCCGAATTAAACCCGACCAATCCTAATGAGTTTCGTCAACTGTAACTGTCGAAATCATGTTCGAAAGTCTGTGGCCATCGTGAGGAAAGTCGTCCGATCCGGGAAATCTTACCATTATTGGAGGAAACTAACACCACTTTTGGACTCCTCGTGGCAAGGCGTTCCATTTCATCCATTTTCAGGCCAAGACGCTTGTGGGAAATCGACGACCCTAGTTTGATCCAAAACAAAGCATTTTTGGACGATTTGGTCTTGAATACCAACTCTAAGATAATTACGAGACGTAGTTTCATGTTTTCGAAAAGCTTCAACTCGAGAATAACCCCAACAAGAGAGGACAAGGCCAACAACACCAGCTCTAATTTTGGGGTACATTTGTAAAAAAATTCAGACTATATACTTTTAGTGTATTTATGAAATTTTTGGTGTATTTAGTAAAATTTAGGGATGAATAAAGCTCCCCCACTAGAATCCTGTCAATCCCTCCGTTACTCAACAATGTTGTTGAGGCCCACTACAATATTCTTGTGTTTTGTGTGAAAGACTGAAAGGAATATTGTTTCACTCGGTCTGCTAATTATAGCCAATCTTTTTGGGTTTTCTGGATTGGTCTTTCAAAGCATTTCATGGATCCAATTTGACAGTCCAAACCCCAAAAAGTAACCCAAACCCATATCGTCTATACTAGATGAAGCCCAGTAAGCCCATGGAAATGATGCAAACTTTATGGGCTTAAACAAAGATGGATCATCCTCCAATGCTCCGATCCACTTTTGTCTCAATCTCCACAACAACCGTCAACCAGACAACACATTTATTTCCAACTGTCTCATAAGTATACATTATAATTAAGGACACACATGAGACACATGATTTCACGTATAAAATCCTTTTTTTGTAATTTGTACATCAACTTGTAAGATTCCTTTTGACAATAATTCACAGAGCACACAAGTACACCTCTCTCTCTCTGATCAGTCACAGACACACATATATTGGTCTTAATTCTCTTATAGCATGTGCCCATACCATACAGCTCACACTCGCCAAAATGAGTAGGGTCAGTACCACCCAAAATGTCTTGGCCTTTCCCGACTTTAATGTTAGAAGGGTGCCCTCCAAACCCTTTCTTTATATTACCAAAGACATCTTGCAGGGAAAAGGCTGCAAAGACCCACACTCTTTGGGTCTGAGCTAGGCATATATATATATATAACCAAGAAATGGTTTTACTTCAGGAACTATTAGCTATAATTCTTTCTGTCTCAAGCTTATTGGTTTTTTCAATATCTTCTAACTCGCTAGGAGTTTCGGATATGAGCAATCATTTTTCCTTGTCGACGATTGTAATTAATTCATTGATTTGTCAACTATCTTTAATTTGTTTATTTTTAAGAATTTTGATTTCGTTTTTGATGTCAAAAATCTCAGATTGTAACTCTATATATATATATATATAATTGCGTAACTATTTCAAAGGTGTTTGGATGCATGGGGTGGGGACATGCGGCTCCATCTTGTTTAGTGTATTCTTTTAGTGAATTGGGAATATGATTTAGATATGCACAGCGGAGCCTATCTGGCCCCTCCATGACCATCCAAAACTATAACTCAATGACAAAAGCGCACTCACTGTGTGTGGGCTTTATTATCTTCTTGCTTAAGCAACTTAATTGCATCATTTTCTATCCTGACCTTATAACCAAATGTCAAATGCAAGAAGATGAAGAAGGATAAAGATCAATATAACACATAGTATTAATCAAGGCTACCGCCCTATAACTAAATAAATGCCACATGTATATACACGTACATGTAAAAACACAAAAAAAAGTTGAACATTGACTTTTGTGTACAACTTTATTGTTGTTTATACTACATGATGTGTGATGCCTCTAATCTCTGTAGGCTACGTGAGGTCCACAATCCAAGTTGATCTTAAATTTTTATATTTTCAAATTCCTCTTAATTCTTTATCAACTTTGAAGATATTTTCATTTTTCAAGCCTTTTTGGTGTGGATTAGGGCACTTTGAACCGGATTAACAACCAGTGCACAATTTTGTCCAATATTTTTATTTTTTTTTATTATCAATTGTAAATATAAAATACGTTTATCTCTTCTTCTTATTTTTTTTCAAAAATTTTAAAAATATTTTGATAGACCAGATACGAAATGCGCTAGTGTATTTGTGCCCTTTTGTTTGGATCCCCAGCTTTTCGTTTCACCTTTCTTTGGAAAAACCCATTTCATTCCATTTTCTTGTCCAACTCTGCCTTTTAGCCTGTAGTCAATTTTGCAAAGAATATCAAGAGCTGTCACATTTTTCCGAATTTAATAAGCATTTCTAGTATTTACAAGAGTCAATGATTTTTGCTATGTCCTTATAGTTAACAAGTTACAGGGTGATTCGAACTATTATTAATATTATCAAGGGAATGCACCTAAGCCAACAGCTGTGCCCGTAAGAGCCAATATAGATTTTATTATTTATAGATCCCAGAGTCGTGTTAGATTAGATTTAAATTTTATGTTTAAGACAAAGACTGACAAATAGGGTGTTTGCCCGGTCTAGATGATCGAATTTGTCCGACTTAGATTAAATCAAGTTTGGACATATGTTATACATTCGAAATCTAGATCCAAACACAAAAAATTTGTTCAATTTAAAACCAGGTCTGGGTTTGGGTCAAAATACGAAAATCTTGTCATATTTACTTGTTCAAACCTTAATCTGTATTAGATTATTGTCCGGATTTAAAACAATTCAGGTATGATCAATTAAGTACATCTTAAATCCAATCCAAGTTAGGATTCGGACATTTAAATATTTCGTAAACACATGTTCCGACCTGAAACTAATCGAGAATTGAAATTTTTTTTTTGCCACCCTACTATAGACTATAGAGACCACAACATTTCGAGGGTGTTTACGTCATTACAGCTCCTCGAACAAAATTAGAAACCAAGACCTTCGCCGGGTTCTTTTCTGCACCATCACCATGTGACCTCCTGTAAAACCCTCTCTCCCTCTCTCTGCAACTAATGAAGGTTTTTTGTTTTTATGCAAAATAATTTCCAACCAGATCTTAACCAATCTTATTCGATATTGTTCTGTAAAATAACAAAATCTTTTGAATATTTTTCATCATTTCTTAATTTCTTGGTGCAAAAACGAAGTTTCAACAACCCTTCATCTTTCAATCGCTGAATCTTAATTCCCACTCCTACTGCAAGTACCGAAAATCGAAAACTCCATCTCAACTGCTGATAACCCCTTTCATCTGCTCAAAAATCTAATCTCTTAATCTGGATTTTTAAATGAGTGAAGATGGTGGAGCTCCAGAGTTCCTCCAAGAACAAGGGGTTCTATGTGAGGATGAGGCTATCGCACAAGCAGGCCAGACAACAAGAGAAGAACATATTCTTCAAGTATTACAAATGGGTTCTCTGGTTTTCCCTGACTCTGTATTTCTTCACTTCCTACCTAATAAGTCACAAACCCAACCCTATCTCTAAATCTCATGCTGTTAATTCCAAATCAAGTGTGGCCTCTCGTGCCCTCGTCGAATCCACCAATTCAACATTCTTCAAACATCCCAGAAGCCACAGAAGTGAAGGTATTTTAGCGATTCATTCACATCATTCATTGTTATGATATTTGATTTACTCTGTTCTGCCTAAGTAATAGTTCTTTTTGTGATTGCCTTTTCAGACCCATTAAAGGGATTGAAGATATTTGTCTACGATTTGCCGTCCAAATACAACGCAGATTGGCTCTCCAACGAACGATGCAGCAACCATTTATTTGCTTCGGAGGTCGCCATTCATAAGGCTCTGTTGAACAGCGACGTACGTACTTTTGATCAGCACGAGGCAGATTTCTTCTTTGTTCCTGTTTATGTGTCTTGCAATTTTAGCACAGTTAATGGGTTCCCAGCGATCGGTCACGCTCGGTCTCTTCTAGCCTCTGCTGTCGAAATAATCTCCTCCAGCTACCCGTTTTGGAATCGGAGTCGTGGGTCCGACCATGTGTTTGTTGCCTCACATGACTACGGCGCTTGCTTTCACGCCATGGTCCGTATCAGCCTTAAAAGACATGTTTTTATTTCATCGCCCAACGTTTTTTTTTTTTGCTCTGTTTTTGAATTTTCGTTTTAATTTCAATAGGAGGACAGAGCTATTGCGGATGGGATACCGGAATTTATGAAGAACTCGATCATACTACAGACATTCGGCGTCAATTACAAACACCCTTGTCAAGAGGTCGAAAATGTTGTGATACCGCCTTATATTTCGCCGAAGAGTGTACGGAATATGTTGGAGAAAGTTCCGGCGAACGGACGGCGAGACATTTGGGCGTTCTTCCGGGGCAAGATGGAAATGAACCCCAAGAACGTTAGTGGACGTTATTACAGCAAGTAATCAACGCATTATCCCTTCTAATCATATTCTTAATCATGACATTTCGTTGTGTTGAATGAAGTCATCGCCTTTTGACATTTCATTTCATCTTCTAACTGATGTTCTTCCCCTGTTTAGGAAGGTGAGGACGGTGATATGGAGAAAGTACAACAGTGACCGGAGGTTTTATCTTCAGCGGCACAGATACGCCGGTTACCAGTCGGAGATTGGACGGTCCGTGTTCTGTTTGTGCCCTCTGGGATGGGCCCCGTGGAGCCCGAGGCTGGTAGAATCAGTTGCTTTAGGGTGTGTGCCGGTCATAATTGCTGATGGTATCCGGTTACCCTTCCCCACCGCCGTACGATGGCCTGATATATCCCTGACGGTGGCGGAGAAGGATGTAGGGAAGCTGGGAAGGATCCTTGAACATGTGGGGGCCACCAATCTGACCGCAATACAAAGGAACCTCTGGGACCCAGCGACGCGTTCGGCCCTTCTCTTCAATGATATGATCGAAGAAGGTGATGCCACCTGGCAGGTTCTCCGCGGATTAACGAAGACGCTGGACAGGTCGTATAGGCGTGTGAGTGTTTCTACCCAATAACAATGTGACATTCGTCAAGTTTAGATTGGCAAGTTCGGAACCCTGCTTTTGCCCACGTGGATGCGTTTGCATGGAGAGAAATAATGGAAGCCAGTGGATTTATTGTGGGATTGCTCGTTTGTCAGAAGACTTTTTATTGGCTGTGGTTGGGGCCCACTTTTGGGGAAGGATAATATATTAGATATTTTATTGCTGCTGAGTTGGCGATTCGTGATTAATTTAATATGCGGTTTGCGCGGGAAACTGTGGTGTATATATACTGTACATGTGGGAAGGTGATGAGTGGGATTAATTTGGGTAGAAAAAAAAAGAGTGGCGTACAATATAAATTTTTTTTTAAGGCAAGATACTATTCATAGTAATTAATAAACTCAATACATTCAACCCAAACAACTAACTAAATTGGTATTTAGACCGGAGCCACTAAGTTGAATAGTAAAAATGAGGGGAAAGATAACTTTTGGTCACTAAAATATCTAATCAGGTTCAATTACGTCATTCATTTTTTCGAAAGTTTCAATTTGGGTATCCAAATTTATAAATTGTTTCAAACAAGTCACTCGGACAGTTTTTAGCTATTTCGGGCAACTAAATGACCTACGTGGCATAAAAAAAGAAGAGCTTACATGACATCAAAAATTAAAACAAACATATAATGTATCAATAACTTGAATTGATTTAATGGAAAAGATGCGTCTTGGCCTCATCTTCCCTTTGCAGCATCATGACTTCGCGACCTCTTTCCCGCGTATGTAGTGATTGACGATACAGTGTGGTCAATGGCATGAACAGGTGGACAAAATACGAACATAAGTTTGGTCGTGGGATTGCGTCCGGCGGCTAGAGAGCAATCTGAATTTTTTTATGTTTATTTTCTTAATATTCATGTCATCCATTTTTTTGGCCACATCAATAAAAATCAGTTTAATTTTGACTTTTGTCTGTCATGTCACAAGTTTGATTGACCGAAATTGCTAAAGACTATCGGTGTGACCTATTTACAACAATTTAGAAATTTGAATATCCAAATTGAAACATTTGAAAAATAGGTGACTGAGTTGAACATGATCAAATATTTCAATGACCAAAAGTTGTCTTTCTCCGTAAAAATGATGTGCATGAGTACATTATTTTTGGAATCCCCTCCCCTTTCAATAAGAAAAAACTAAATTAGTTGTTGGTAACGACGTTCTTGTACTGCTTGTGCACTTATTTCACTTTTTGTACAAAGTTACAAGCATGAAGTAGGAAATCGTTGAGGTAAAAGAACAGGTACAAGGACAAATGGGGGAGTGTCAGAGATGTAAAGAAATTCGCGGGGACGTCGCAGGGGGAAGAGTCGGTGGTCACAGATATGTTTTGACTTTTCTTGACTTGATAAACAATGGGCCAGGCTTTTGGACATTGGGCTTTCATGTTCTTAAAGGGCTTTAGGATGGGCTGGGCTTGAAATTTATGTACTGCTAAGTGTACCAGCAGCCTATCCACGGATAGTCTTGATGCCCCATGAGAATATATGAGTTTAAGACATTGAGCTCTACATAATGCATATATGATATAAACTTCTTTTTTATGAGCAATGCCTCTTGGACCTAAGGGTGTGCAAAATCCTGAATCGCAACCAAAGAATCCAATTGAACCGTGGTTATTCGGTTCTGACGATTTGATTTTTTTTTTCGGTTAACGGTTTTGGATTTGGGTATTCTTTCGAATTTGAATTAACCCGAAAAAACAGAATAGGGTGTTCTTAGTACTTTTCAGATATTTAATTATATTTGCATGAATTTCTTTTTCTCTAGTGGTATCTATATGAATCTTTATTAATTATCATTAGAGATAGTACTTAATTCTATTAATTATTCCGAAGTAATTGTACTGTAGTGGGATTATAATATGCTTATTTGGTTACCAAAAAGATTATAATATGTTTTTTTATTTTATACGGGAGAGGGGGATTCGAATCGGATGAGCACTATTTGAATCCCACGTTTTATTAAGTGTATCCCAAAATATCGCGAGAATGCTCAATCTTAACCCACCTCATTTGTCCCTATCTTTCTCCTACTCAGTTCATCTTCTTCCTCAGAAACCCAACCCACAACAACAACCACGTCCTCCTCCCGTGCTGTTTTCCTACCACTATTTTTCCTCTCCCACGGCAACAACTCCTTGAGACAAGTGGAGAAGGTGCCGGCCGGAGTGAAGGTAGTGAATATTGGAGTCAGAATCCAATTTCGAGAACCGCTTCATTGGGGAGGCCGCGGGAGGAGTGGATCGGGCGGAGCAAGCAAGATCAGAAGAGCGGGCAAGGGGCTGAGGCTGGGCTCCTTCAACACCGAATTCCTTGTCATCAAGGAGAAGCACATCAGTTTTAGAGCAATAAGTGAAAGCTTAGAGTAGTTGTATTGCTTCCATGGTTTTTGGATTTTGTGAAAATTTGGAGAGGGAGAGCGAGAGGGGTTTGTCTAGGTTGAGCTCATAAGAATTTGTATTTTTCATGAAGCTTCTACAAGAATAATACAGAGAAGGTGCTGCCATGGCACTATGGCAGCCATGGCGTGTTGCAGATTTAGGGTTTGGTGATAGGGGTGCAGTTGGTATTTTTAGTTTAAAACATAGAAAGGAGTGTACTACGGAATATTATGTTTTAATATGGGGTGTAGTAAAATTGGGATGTAATAACTCGAGTGTGATTGTAATAATATGGTTATTAACACTCACGTTACAATATTTATACTTCCAAATCTTGTAGGCTTGGACGGTCCACAACTTTTTTTGGGCCTATTCTTGGCAAGCAGGGCCCATCTCAACACCTACTAACATACAAACTGCTGATAACTAAAAGAACAATTTCAGCATCAACTTCTATCGCATTTCACACATACACACGTACTTGCAAAATTAAAGACAATCTTAACACTCTGGTGTCTGAGCATGGTCTCTCTTAGGATCCGAGCAATAATTATACACCAAGTAGTTCCTCTGCACCCATTCCATGGCCGAGCGTTGTTCTTGGCTTAGGCCTACCAAGCCGGACGGTGAGGCAGAGGGAGGACGGCATGAGGCAGAACCATCGGCAGTGCAACCACCTAGTTTGAAATTCTTGTACTTACCAATGAAAGGTTGGTATGTATAATCGGCTTTGTATTTTCCTTCCTCTGTGGCCCACGATGATGCATCCCAAATTGATCCATACACCCACAATGGTCTTATGGGGAATGTATCATCACTTTTTCTTGGATACCTCCTGATTGGCACATCATCCACAAAAAATCTGCACCATATCATAACCAAGTCCGTAAAACAACTAAACAATACATACTGGGTGTTCACGGTCGGTTTCGGTTAATCCAAAAGAGTTTGTCTAGAGTGTGTACTAACATGATTTCATTGGGGTTCCATATCATAGCATAGTTATGAAAATCTTGTGTTGGATCGAACCATAGATGGAACTTCATTTCTCTACCAATTATATTAGCATCGCCACTTCCTCTGATGTACACATTTGTCTGCAAAGTGTAAGGCTTATCAGGAGTTGTGCCTAGAAACTCTATGTCGATTTCATCGTGATTTCCTGGATGTTCTTCGTTGTTCGAAAGCTGCAACAATATTAATTAAACAAAGGTTTATCAAAAACAGAGTAATTATCTCAACAATGCACAAAATTTGTAAATGAATTATTAGAGACTGAATTGGAGACTTACGTAGAGAGATGTAATTACTCCTGCAGTATAACCAGGTTGAAGCTTCATTGCAGCACCAAAATACCCAGAACGATACAGCTGAAGTGACTTGAACCCACTCCCTGTTTTGAAATACTAAGTAAGAGTTTTTGTGAATAAATGAAAACAGAGAAAATTGTGTGACATGCAGGACCTGAACTGCTGTCAAGCCAAATTGTGAGTTGGGTTTGGTCTAGTCTCTGATGCTGAAGACCCCATAAGTTTCTGAATCCTTGATCAAACCCCACGGTACTAACTCTGGAGCTGGGGCTGTACCCAGGTGAAGGTGGACCCTGTGCACCAATTGAAGGGGCCTTAAGAAAAAAAACAAAAACAATTATGAGAAGGGAAGCCATGAATTTCATGAGACTGTATGTCTGAATTATGGCCATGGCTTCACACTTCACCGTTGGGTGTTAGATATAGGGAGATTAGAGGGACCCACAATGCAAATCAGATTGGTAAGTTGGTTGCTTTAGAGTCCTAGAAGAAGACAAGAATAGAAAAAAGATTGGGTGATTTTAAAATATGCAGAAGGGATTGTTCCACCTGTGCGTACCCGTGCATATCCTTTTCTTTCCATGTCAATTCTCAAAATCTCCACTACGTTGAAATATTGTATAAATGTCTCAGGTATCTCTAAATTGAGCATGAAATAAGGTAGCAGAAAATATGGAGTTGCAGAAGTTGAAGTAGTGATGGAAGAATAAGAATAAGTGGTAGAAGAGAAAAGAGACAGACCATTGATACTTTATCCCACGTTGTTTGATATAATTCAATCGAGTGACATATAAATATATGTTGACATAATTCAACCTGACATAAAATGAAGGACTAGATAATTCAATTAGGTGATTAAAAAAGGCTGAATAATGACAAAATTAATGGGTCCCTGTATGTTCTCATATGCTAAGTACATGCATTGGCTATGTACTTTAGCCCCCTCGGATCTTTTTTGGCTGTCATTATTGACCAACAAAAGGTTACAGTTGAAGCTAAAATTATCATTATTGATGTTCTTGTCCCTGTAGATTCATCAGCATATGAATTTTCTAAACTAAAGCAATGTGTACGTCCTGCTGTGGATGCACTAAGACTTGCTGCATCACTATATAGTACCGGGCTCGCTTTACCAAACAGGCCCATTCTAAAGGTTGTTTGGGAGAGTTTATTATAAGTTTCAAAATAAACGTTGTTAAAGGTCCTCTGCAAACAATCATAGATGATGGAGTAATATAGAGAAACAATCGAAAAATAAACTAACTTATAAGCTCCAAAAAATAAGGTTCAAATTGAAGTTTATTTTAGAGTTTATGTTTGTTTTTTTATCAAGATAATATTATATATAATATTATAAACTTTTTATTTTTAAAATTAAATTTAAATAAACTTTTTTAAAGTTTATAAACTAGTTTATGTTATAAATTTCACCAAACACTTGACAACTTATAAGTGATTTTTTTTTCACAACTTATAAATTATGTTATTTTGACAGCAAATAAACTCTGTCAAACGTAGCCTATAATATATATTCATTGAAAACAACTCTACCAATAATTTAGTGTTGCTTTCATAGAGAGCTCTTTCATGCATGACTTTGAGGCCATTAAAATTAGAATGGAAAGAGAATCGATTGATGAACTTGTCTGGCCTGCCTGTTTGAACAAATGTACCGAAAAGCCTTGCCGACAAATCTAGTAGATAAAGTGATATTAACATAACTATATATAGTTAGATTTCTCACTAGTTGGGT
Source organism: Tripterygium wilfordii (assembly GCF_013401445.1). NCBI lineage: Eukaryota > Viridiplantae > Streptophyta > Magnoliopsida > Celastrales > Celastraceae > Tripterygium > Tripterygium wilfordii. The sequence continues at coordinate 8,351,722 of NC_052233.1, read as the reverse complement.
ATCCTAAGCCATAACATATTCATAAATCCATTCCCGTACCAATAATTGAAAGTTTACAACGCTATGAGCCTACGCTATGCTTCCAAACAGCGTTTTAAATATCAACACTGAAATCATACTAGTCAGACCATTGATATGAGGTATAACCGATTGAGTGACATAAAGATAATGTATATATAAATCACAGAGGACATGAGTGATATCATGTTACTTTGTGGGTAAAGTTTAAGATTTTCTACTGTACTCTTTTTGGAGATTTCGAGTATTAAAGAAATATTTATTTTTATTTATCTATAAATTTAAATTTTAAAAATATTTTAAAAATTAGTGTAAAACCGGTTAATATTGTTAAAATTGGTCGGTTATTTTTTGACATGTATGGTTCAACCAGGATTTTAGAGTGAATCATCTATTATTCCGTTAAACCGGTACGTACGGACCGGTATTTAAATGTTCAAATCATTACTTCCAAGTGGAATTGGCTGGCATGCCTTATGGCGTCTCTACGTTAAAAGCCCAAAATGTCTCCGTCTTTTATGGCTCTTTGACAATCCCAAATAGGCCAGGCCCAATGCTTAGATTTCTGAGAGTATCAGTGACTCCGTGTCCATGGGCCGAGACATCCGGCCCAGGATTGATCGTAATTCGTAAACTTCAGAGATACCGGAGATAAGGGAAAAAAAGAAGCAAAACGCGTAATACTTTTAGACCAGATTGCTGGAAGGTCGAAGATACAACTGAGTTGACCAATTATCAACGGTTTTTCGTAATTTGGTTCTGAAAATATCCAGAACGGTGAAGTGAGTTTGATCTTCATCATCAATCTTTGTGTTTCACACAGATATCGGACTTCGATTTTTATTGATTTGAAATTGAAGGACATGGAGAGAGTGAGGAATATTCTAAAGCCAAAACCTAATCCGCAAGAGCTACTGAGAGAATGGCAGCGTCGGCTTCGTCAAGAGTGTCGCAGTGCCGAACGTCAAATTCGAGGTAATTACCTAGCACCGTCTATGTCTATTGTGTAATATATAGCGCTGCAGCTTTGTCGTCTTGGGTGCTTTTTTTTGGTCGATCGTTTATGTTTATTATTGGGCGTTTTGGGATTATGGGTTTTGATCAGATATACAAAGAGAAGAGAAAAGTGTACAGAAGGCGATTAGAGAGGCTGCCAAGAGGAATGACATGGTATCTGCCAAGGTACTCTTACGATCGATGCCTTTGCATCAATATGTCCTTTGATTGATTTTTCAAAATTTCTCACTTGTATATGCTTTTGATTTATTTTGCAATGTTAGATTGAACTGGGTTTGGATTTATAATCTTCTTTCAAAATTTATATTTATTGCTGGTAAAATTTTCTAGACAAATTATATGATAGGATTTATGCTATAGAACGATCAGATTATGGTTAGATTGACTGATAATATCAGAAAACGATTAGAAGTTTGATTTCAAGTTGCAAAATTTAATGGTAATAAGTAATAACTATTCTACTCCTGTTATTCAATGATTACTGGAGGAGAAGCAGAGAAGGGATGTGGTTTCTTATGCACATACATGTGTGGGGATTTAACTGGCCTCTAACCTCCACTCTCCATCTCTGTTAGTCTGGTATTAAAATTTACTATCTAACTATATGCTTCGAGGCATGCTTACCTATTGAAAGATTAGCCATGCTCCTTTTATCTGATTGGTTGAAGTTGTACCACATTTTTAATAACTACCCTTCTTTGTTGTTTAATGAGAAACGCAAAATAAGCCAATTGCTATTGTGGATGAATATTGATTTGTACATGAGAATACAATTTGGTGTGCAAGCAATAGAGAAATATGATGGATATGGAAAAGTATGATATATAATAGGATTGGATATGTTATTTCACTTCAGAGTCCCTTGAATGGTATGGACTATGATGACTGTGTTGGACTGGTTAGGTACTTGTATTACCTAATCAAGAAACAGGCTTGGTTTTGACAACTAGATCTTTTTAGTTGTTACTTGTATCTTCACCTGAGATTAGTTACCCTGTATTTTAAAGAAGAAAAAAAGAACTCAAGTTTTTTGGTGATTAACTATGGGCTTTTGCTTGTGGACGGTATATACCTTCTACTTTGGGATATATTTGTGAATTTTATCTTGTATCTGACAAAGGACAAAAGGTGCTTGTAAGATAGGGTGAGTCATGAGTTTAGAATTTGTGTTGATTTGAAGAAGGAAAATTGCCCTCACAAACCTTTTCTTCTATTTCAACTTTATCTTTGTGTTATCTATAATCTATCTCAGTCACTCGCGAAGGAAATTGTGAGATCAAGAAGAACAGTGAACCGTCTTCATGAGAATAAGGCACAACTGAATTCAATATCAATGCATCTCGGAGAAAGTGTCGGTATGTTTATGCTTACTGGTTTGGGATTCTTTTACCTCTAATGATATAGATGCATTAAAAATAACGTATGGATGACTGTAAAGTATTTTGGTAAAAGCATTGGTTTCTTTTTTCTTTCATAGGGCTTTTAGTTTACCGCATGCTTGATGAAAAGGCTCCGGTATGAGCTCAATGATGGTTTGCTTGTGGTAAATGAACAAACTTGAACAAATATCCCAAATGTTTTATTAAATGAGCCAGGCCTGAGTGTTTCGAGTTAGGCTCTTCACAGTTTGCAAATATGATTGTTATGTGTTAATTGAGGACCTATATAATGATTCATGATTGAGCTTATTAACATGCTCATTTAAGCTTACTGAACAAGCATGCCAAGAAGACTTGTAAAAAAGTCGTCAAAAACAATGTGAGCTTGAACAGAATTCAACTCTATCAAGTGAATAGTTTGTAACTGTGGAATTCAGTTTAGGCCCATGTTTCGTGGTTGTATACATTTTCGAATAATAATTGCATCTGTTAGTGGTTGTTTGAGAATGATTCTTTTTTTATATATTACATTTCTTAAATTTGTTTAATTTTTCTTTTTTTTTCATTGGTATTTCAGCAATTGCACGCACAGTTGGGCATTTGTCCAAGAGTGCTGAAGTTATGAAGCTTGTCAATAACCTCATGAAAGCACCGGAAATGGCTGTTACAATGCAAGAGTTTGGCAAAGAAATGACCAAGGTGACTTTGTTACTAATGTTCTCTCTTTCAGAAAAATATGAGATATAAGTTAATTTAGAAAAAAAAGAGAAATTTGGAATATGAATACAGATGTTCTGGAGGCCCATTTCCTATTAAAATATTGTTAATGTTCCTCAACAGCCTAGGATCTATGGGTATGGTCATTGGAGCTGCCTGTGTAATACTTTGGTTTCGAAGATATATTAAAAAGAAGATGATATTATCTTCCCCATGACACTGGTATTTGTATTCTGTAGGCAGGGGTGATTGAAGAGTTTGTAAATGACGCTGTTGACTCGGCACTGGATTCAGAGGATATAGAAGAAGAGACGGAAGAAGAGGTTGAGAAGGTCCTCACAGCAATAGCTGGGGAGACTGCTGCACAACTTCCAGAAGCAGTTAGGAAAGAAAGGATGAAACAGCCTGCTCAGAAGGCTCAAGCTGGAGAAGAGGTATGTGTAACACAACAACCATGTAATCTGCTCTTATTTCTGCTATTTTTTACGGTATGGAGGACATTGTTAATTGTCGAATATCATTGGAATTTGTAGGAAGAAGCTATAGCAGAGGGTGTTGATGATGAAGAAGAACTTGAAGAAATAAGGGCTCGTCTTGCTAAAGTCCGATCATAAGCTTTCTGTCGTTCACTTATTCGGGTTGCCATATGTATGTAATTGAGTACATATCGTCATCAACCGTGTCCTAACATTTCCTGATTACAATTGTGATATGTGAAATGTAATGTAATGCTGAGAAAGAGTGCCAGGGCTAATAATTTATGTATATTGTATAGATTTATCCGTCATCTGATATTTGTGCAGTATCCTACTGCAAAAAACATTTGGATCTCCATAGACTTCAAGTTCTACCTTTTCTTTGTTCCATTTCACTTCTTTTTTTCTTTCATTGGACTTGGAGCAAACTTACCAATGAAAACTACAGTCTTGGCTATGATATATCCATAAAAAAAATTGCACATTCCACTGCCATAAGTTTATTTAGATATGGTTTGGATGTCTGGAAACAACGACTGGATTTTCTTTTGAAACGGGTGGGGATTCGAACCTAAGGGTGACACATCATTATTACCACTTCAACTAATCCTTTGGGTGTAAACAGCCTCTGGATTTGATATATCTTCAAAGGCAGGTTATGTGTATGAATGAGCATCATAATTACTGTTGGGATCTTATTTTATTTTTTAGTTCTTTTAACAGAAGGAAAGTTAAAAAAAAGGAAGACTTTTAAGTTTCCCCCACAAAAGAGATCGTGGCAGGAGTTAGGGTTTCGATGTGAAATCACTCGATCTCGTCCTACGAGGATTTAAATTTCTTTTGCCCGAATTGAATCTGTTCATCTACGTTTTCAACGGACTTGGTGTGGCGAGCGTCAGAGAGGAGTTCGCTTAGTTCCTCTAAGCTACTTCTCCGTTAGTATGAATAGTTTTCCCCCCTCTACTTTTGGTTTCGTTGACTCGTGCTGTTTCGATTGTAAAATTTGGAGCTTATTATCGTTTAAGAATGTAGAATTGTATGGAATGTTGTACGATTTGCGGCTTGATTGTTGTTGAGACATTAGGGTTCTCTTCTAATTGCCTCCACCACGGAATCAGAGTTACTTGATTCACTAAGATACCAAGATATCTTCTTTCTCTTTTCCAGCTAGAATTATGGAACGAACTTTCAAATGAGAACTTTTGAGCAAGAATATGCTTTGTGTGACTCTACGGGATAAATGGATGCTTATTGAAAATTTATTCTCTGTTTTTTAAGTAACTTGTTTTTTCTTGCATGTTTTACAGTAAAACAAGTCCGTTATATTCCTGGCTGAGTATGTAAACTTCTAGGCATTCTCGACTCAGACCAACTCTATGGAGCTTGACAGGTAATCCTCATGATCACTATTTGTAACTTATAAATTCATCTGTTATCTTGCTCTGCTCCATGTCTATAATATAGGATCTGTGTTGAAACTGTGGACTGGTGTCTTGTAAAAACAAACATTCATAGGAGTGCTTTATGGTTATGCTTTACGAATACAATCTTTTATTGACATTTCTAATAATCTCTAAGTGTTATCTCTATTTTGGAATTTGGAATTTCTGGAGTTTTAGCACCCCCTTAAGAAAAGGCCAGAGAAGCTTTCGAGTTATGAGTCTGGTATAGAACCAATGAGCGATGCTTGGTTACAATTTAGAATCCATCATTACATGTTTGCTCTCGTTTTTGTTATTTTTTGATGTTGAAACGATTTTTCTTTCGGGTGGAGGTTGGGGATAGACAAAATGTACGCAAATCTTATCCCGCATAATATGTGGAGTGGTTGTTTCCCAGAATTAAACCTGCGACCTCTAAGTTGCACCTCTATAACTCTACCACTGAGTCACATGCTCGCCTGTAGCTTGATACTAATTATGAAACAAAAATTTGTTGTATACATCCAACCCAACTAACAACTTACATTTGCCTATTTTTTTTGTAACTCCTTGCTATACTGTTTCATTGAACAGTTGCTATTTCCATTCTTCTCTTTAATTTCCAGATTAAATTCTCCAACCACGTCTACAATTGCTCTTGAAGTTTTGGGTCATCAACTGCTGTTCTCGCAGGTTTGTCGTTAGTTTTTCTGTCTAGGTTGGAGTTATATTCTCAGAAATATTGTCATTTGATGATAAGCTTTTCAGAGAAACATACGTCTAACAGTGGCACGTTTGTTCTGGTTGTGGTAGGATCCCAACTCAGGGCATTTGGGGACTACAGTTTGGGATGCATCCACTGTGTTTGTCAAATTCCTGGTAAGTTCTATTACTAATAACATCTTTTGAACTTTTTTTTTCCTACTTCTTGCCTATTTTTTGTGATTTGTCATAAGTAGATTCACCCATAAGATTGCAAGTTACTGGGATACTCACCATTTTTTACTCTGCCCCTGTCATGTTTCAATCATTTGGTTCGAGTAGTTGGAAATTTTTTTTTCTCCTTCTAACGTTGAAATTGTCAACTAGATTTTCTTTTTATTTGGTGATTTGCATCTGAAGTCCATGTACTGTGAACCTGCTCTGGTTTCCATCATAGTTTTGTATCTTACTAAGTACGAAAAATAAGGACTTCTGTTGTAATTTCAGGAAAAGAATTGCAGAAAAGGAAGGTTTTGCCCATCCAAACTTAAAGGGAAACGTGTAATTGAGCTGGGAGCAGGTTGTGGAGTTGCTGGATTTGGTGAGTTTTTTCTTTCTTAAGTTCATATATTCTACACTAATTCATGTTCTCTTTCTACTTGAAATTGGTCAAATTTATCATGGTGTATCTGCTATATTGCTGTGTACTCACATATGAACTCATTTTTTCTAGGGATGGCATTACTTGGTTGTAATGTAGTTTCCACCGACCAAATTGAGGTTTTGCCGTTGCTAAAGAGAAATGTTGAGCGTAATACTTCAAGAATAATGCAGATGAATCCTGGTTTAGGTGCACTTTTAAATATTTTGATTATTTTTATTCATACATATCGTTTTAGGGTAAAAGGTAAACAACACCCGTGTACAAGACTCCCGTAATGGGCGGGGTTTGGGCAACCAAAATGTATGCAGACTTTACCCATATAATATGTGGAGAGACTGTTTCCAAGAATTGAACCCCTGAGTCGTGACCTCTAGGTTGTCCCCGTGCAACTCTAGAATTGGGCCACATGTTCACATGTACGTATCGTTTTAAGATAAAATTTAATTTATTCCTTTTGTCAAATCCTATCTTTGTGCCTGATGAACATGAAACTACCAATGCCTTCTGATGGATTGAGTGACTTGTCTCTTTCTGGTAGCAAGCCCTTATGATGATGATGCATATATTTCCTTGAAATCATGATTCGTGCAGATTCAATTGGTTCAATTGAGGTTGCAGAACTGGACTGGGGAAATGAGGATCATATAAGAGCTGTTGGTCCACCATTTGATTATATTATTGGCACAGATGTTGTAAGTTTATTTGATGTTTACTTTTATGGGGAAAAATGCACATGCAATCCTATACCCCTCATTACTAACTGCCATTCTAATTCTTATGGTACTTCCAAATCTAGTAATTTTACAAAACTGATTCTTTTCCTTTCAAAAAAATGATTTTACAAAACTGATTTCTCATTACCAGACATGATTCTACAATCAATATATTGTATGCAATCAGTTTTGCTTCCGACTGCTATTAACTTCATTGAATTCTTCTTCTTCTTTTTCATTCGCTATTCTTTTTGCGTGTGCAAATTGTTTTAATGAAGCTTCCAATTGCTAACTAACATGTATTTAAGGTTTATGCAGAGCATCTCTTGGAAAGACTATTGAGGACCATATTTGCTTTATCTGGACCCAAAACCCCAATATTGGTATGATATTTAAGGTTATCAGCTTCAGTTTTTTTGTCAAATCATGATAGCTGGCTCACTCACTCGTAGCTAAAATATCCATTTAGGTGGGGTATGAAATCCGTTCCACTAGTGTCCACGAGCAAATGCTTCAGATGTGGAAAAGGCATTTTGACTTGAAAATTGTTCCAAGAGCCAAGGTTACTCGTTTTATATATGCTTACTTCAGATGCTTGGACATTCGTTTTGTGCACATTAGTATAGAACTTGTTTGTCTTTCGGAATTGGAATTAACACAGAGCTTGATTACCTACAGATGGATGATAATTACCAACATGCAAGTATCCAACTTTATATAATGGGACAGAAGCCTCAGGATGAAAGCAAACAAGATACAGCTTTCGAACCTCACCAACATATTAATGAGGTTGACAAGATAGAAACGAACCAGGAACAGGACGAAAGTGGTGGAAGCTGTAATGAGGTAGTAGATAAAATGGATGATTATGGGGCTCAAAAGGTGAAGGACACTGAGGACCTACAAACAAAATTCCCAAGTGGGAAGCTGAGTGACTGGGAAGGAAGAAGATATGGATCGATGGCTGCTCGGCTACTTCAACATGTGAAGATAACTTGAAATGCAAAGGTCTGTCATTTATGATTCATCTCCTTTATCATCAACATTTCTTGCATGAGTGAGGTTGTACGTACATGGTTCATCTATATTATGCATGGATTTTGTCTCACTAATGCACGTTTCCTTTCCACCTACTAATTGAAATGTTCTTTCTGGTGCAGGTTTAATAGGATGCAAAAACTAAACTCTGCAACTTGACGACAATTTGCCAGGAATTCTGAAATTGAAACTGAGATGAAATCATGCAGGTAATTCAATGATTTAACATCCATGAGATGAAAAATGAGTTGTACAATGCAGACATTTACGACCATACAACAGCAATTTGAGAACAATTGTGTGTCCTTTGCTGAGGAACTTGAATTCCGTTGAAGCGGCCATGAGAACTTGTATTAGATAATAGAAAATTGATCCAAATAAATACCCAAGTAAGAAATAAGTGGCTCTCCACGAGACTTGTCAATGACAAACTTCAAGTGGCCAGAGTTTTGGGTTGGGAATTGCAGTAGCCTCTGATATCCCACAGTGGTGCCACTGATCGCTTGCTTCCATTCCCCATCACCATTCAGGACCTCAATATGGAAAGCAATAATGCGTCGTCCCATGTGAATTGGCTCTTGAATTCGCAAAACGTTAAAAGATACTGATTCTTGAAGGTTTAGGTATAATATCCATTCAGGTTGACTCTCTCCAGGAACCCAGTAGGTGTAAATACCTTCTTTGAGGACATTGTAGGGCTCAAATTGAGAGCTCCTATCACCTCCTGGAATGCTGCTGGCGTAAATAATGGCGTTCTCTGCTAAATGATGCGAAAATATGGCCTTCCAGAACTCACCGAACTCCTGAAGCACTTCTGTGTCTTCAGCTGATATAAGGCCCGAAGAGTTTGGAGCCACATTTAGCAAGAGGATGCAGTTTCTGCCAACTGATTTGTAGTATATGTCAAGAAGGGTTTTCGCCGACTTTGGAACTTCCGATGATTGCCAGAACCAACCAGGTCTGATGGAGACATCACACTCCGGAGGTACCCAGTCATGACCTAGGTCTCCTTCCTGTGAATATCTGTCCAAAAACAATTTGGTATTAGTCTAGTGATTATATCTTCGGGCTTAGAGTTGAAATATCTCACAGATTAGGACTTCTAATCGGTGGGACATAATTCCTTGGGATGTCTTAGGTTTCGTGGGCCAAAGGCTGATGGCACGGGTCTGCTTCTTGAAGGGGTTGAGAGAATGAGAGCCCTATTCTGCGCATCGGCTCGATCTTACTTGCGCATTGAGCTTCGGCTCAGGACTAAATTGATGGTCTGTTGTACGCATGGGATGACCATCCCGAGTTTAAAAAAAAAAATCAGTCCAAAGAACAAGCAAAATCAGAGGAAACTCTGCGGCTTCATTTGTGCCCAGAATGGGAGGAGAAGATAACATACATAAAGAGAAATCATTCAAAAATTCCATTTTTTTCTAGGGAAAAACAGACAGAAATGGTGTTTGACAAAAACTTGAGCAACTACACATATATAAATAGGCTTACTTCGCATCATCACCACCAATCTTTGCATGACTTCGATTGAAGAGGGACCAGCAAGTAGATCCAGCAACGCCATCCTCATCCCCAACCCACCTGATGTCAGGGCCAGCCTCGGAAAATATGACAGCTCCTGGCTGAAGCTGGTGAATAAGACTGAACCAACTATCAAAGAAATACTCCATGTCCTCCTCCTCCACTGTCGCACCATCCAGCCATACCTCCTTTATCTCTCCGTAACTGATCCAACCACAAAAGAGTAAAATTCACTTCAAATTTCTCTACTGGATTCACAAGAACCAGTAAAACGTTCAAAACCCAGTATAACAAATTTCTTAATTCAAGTCTCCACAAAATCTGCAACAATGAAGGAGGACTTCCAACCACTTGTAGAATACTGATCACTCAAATACCAAATGAAGCCAATAGTCTAAAGCAAATAATTATATGTTTTGATGGATCGAAAAATCAAACAAATATTACAAAATTCAGTGAGCAACAAATTAGTTGAGATAGCAATTTTGGTTACCGAGTCAACAACTCAGTCATCTGAGCCATGTAGAACTCATTGTACTCCTGAGTCTTCCCGTAAGTGGCCTCGTGTCGGTCCCACGGTGACAAATACAGCCCGAGATCAAGACCAGCATCCTTGGCAGCCATAGCTAGCTCTGCAACAACGTCTCCAACCCATCCCTCCACGGGCTCGACCTCACAGAGTAGTCCTTGTACTCGCTAGGCCACAGGCAGAACCCATCGTGGTGTTTCGCAGTGAGTATAACGCGCGAGAACCCGGCGTCCTTGGCCACACGGACCCACTGGGAAGCGTTAATGTGGGTCGGGTTGAATAAGGACGGGTCGGCCATCCCAGAGCCCCATTCTGTGTCGGTGAAGGTGTTGGGTCCGAAATGAAGGAACATAGCCATGGAAGCGAGTTGCCATTGGAGCTGTGGAGAAGAGGGCACCGGCAAGATGGGAAGAGGAGATGGTATTTTGAGGGCAAGACTGGAAAGTGGACTGAATGAGAGAATGAGGAGGATTGGAACTACTTTTGTTGGAATGGGTTTTCTGGGATTCACTGCGTCGATGACGGTGTTGACTAACATCTGGTTCATGGTGGTGGACGAGAGGATGAAGAAGAAGAGGGTGAAATCATTGCATTAAAAGCGAAGTGGTGGTGGTTGTGTCCCAATTTTTCACGCACACACACTCACTTTCTCTCTGGATTAGGATTTTCTTTTTCCTTCTATATGTCGTCGTCGTCGTCATGATGCAGCTTCCAGGAGCCGATGTGCCGTCGATTTCAGTGATGTTTCAACTTCTCCTTCATCCCGTTTTTTCTCTGGATCAGGTTCGTTTGTCTCTCACGCGAATTGGAGGAAAGAGCACGGGTGATGGAAACGCTCGGTGATGGTCTTCGCATGGGTCGTTGGAGCCTTGCGGCTCGGTGAGACTTGACAACGGCCGGCTAGATGGCCACGTGGTGCTTGCAGGTGAAGTGGAGATTGGAAGTGTAGGTGGCAGATCGACTTGCAGGTGAAGTGCAGATGTTGGATGAAGATGAAGTCGATGACATCATACTGATATCATCGTGAGGTCATCTGAGAAAGTAATTCCATTGTTTATGTATTGGAAACATTAATTCTATTATTTTATATGTAATTCCAATGTTATTGAAATTTCGCACATTAAATGATAAAACATATACATCATTTTTTATTAAATATACCTCATTAATTTTTTAAAAACACATTAAAATAAGGTATATTTAATAAAAAATGAAGTGCAAATAATGTTAATCCATTAAATCCATTACTTCTCGTATTTTAGACATCAATTTCATCATGAAATTTGATGAAATTATATTGTTTTTAATATTTAAATAAAATGTAATCAAAAAAAAAAATTTATTTAAATAAAACAATGAGATTGCTGGTATTATACCTATAATTACATTATTTTTAAGAACAATAGAATTATAATAGTAAGAACACATGACACAATCAATTATGTATGTAATGCAATTGGGCAATTCCAATTGTTTGTCAATAATATACATTTTTCATTCAAAAACAATCAAATTTCAGTAAAAAAATATACTCCAGAAAACAATCATTTGTACTTCACTTGTTTGTCTTTTGGAATTGGAATCAACACACAGCTTGATTGCCTACAGAGACGATAACATCCAAGTATCCAAGGATGAAAGCAAACCAGATACAACATTCGAACCTCATCAGCATATTTATGAGGTTGACAAAATAGAAACAAACCAGGAACAGGATGAAAGTGGTGGAGGCTGTAATGAGGAAGATAAAAAAATGGATGATTATGGGGCTGAAAAGGTGAAGTACACTGAGGAGCTACAAACAAAATCCCCAAGTGGGAAAGCTGAGTGACTGGGAAGGAAGAAGATATGGATCGATGGGCTACTTCAAAATCTGAAGATAACTTAAAATGCAAAGGTATGTCATTTATGATTCATCTCATTTATCATTACATTTCTTGCATCATTGCAGATGAACACTTTCATCTATTGTCTTTGAAGGATCCTTCTCCAGTTTTTCTTCCCAACATCTTGTCGAGGTAGAAATCTCCTTGCCACCAAATCGGGACTGGTTAGCAGGCGACACTGCCAGATTCAAGCTATTTCCACAAGATGAAGACAGAACCTTCCTCCGTAAATGGAACACCTAATATCTTTCCTTAGTAAATCTACGGCTAGAGTCAGGATGATGGAGCGCCTGTTCAAGGTCTGTTGACAGGATTTTTGGATAGGATGCAAAAGCTCAACCTTGCAACTTGACTAAAATTTGCCAGCAATTCAGAAATTGAAACTGATGTGAAATAATGCAGGTAATTCAATGATTTAAATCCATGAGATGAAAAATGAGCTGTGCAATTCAGACATTTACTACGATACGGCAGCAGTTTGAGAACAATTGTGTGTACTTTGCTGAAGAACTTGACTTCCATTGAAGCTGCCATGCGAACCTGTATTAAATGTACTTGTCAAGATAGAAAATTGATCCAAATAAATACCCAAGTAAGAAATAAGTGGCTCTGCACGAGAATTGTCAATGACAAACTTCAAATGCCGAGATTTTTCAGTTGGGAATCGCAGTAGCCTCTGATATCCCACAGTGGTGCCACTGATCGCTTGCTTCCATTCCCCATTATCATTCAGGACCTCAATATGGAAAGCAATAATGCGTTGTCCCATGTGAATTGGCTCTTGAATTCTCAAAACGTTAAAAGATACCGATTCTTGAAGGTTTAGGTATAATATCCATTCAGATTGATTCTCTTCAGGAGCCCAGTATGGGTAAATTCCTTCTTTGAGGACATTGTAGGGCTCAAATTGAGAGCTCCTATGACCTCCTCGAATGCTGCTGGCGTAAATAATGGCGTTCTCCGCTAAATTATGTGAAAAAATGGCCTTCCGCAACTCACTGAACTCCTGAAGCACTTCTACATCTTCAGCTGATATAAGGCCTGAAGAGTTTGGAGGCACATTTAGTAGGAAGATGCAATTTCTGCCAACTGATTTGTAATATATGTCAAGAAGGGTTTTTGCCGACTTTGGAACTTCTGATGCATGCCAGAACCAACCAGGTCTGATGGAGACATCGCACTCCGGAGGTACCCAGTCATGACCTAGAAGGTCTCCTTCCTGTGAGTATCTGTCCATAGAACAAGCATAATCAGATTCAAAGGAAACTCAGCGGCTTCATTTTCCCAGAATGAGAGGAGAAGATAGGACGCATAAAGAGAAATCATTCAAAGTATTGGTCTTTTCTGTGTTTATTCTACATCCTTCCATTTTTTCTAGGAATAAACAGGCAGAACTGGGTGTTTCACTAGGCTTACTTTGGATCGGTACCACCAATCTTGGCATCACTTCGATTGAAGAGGGACCAGCAAGTAGATCCAGCAACGCCAGCCTCGTCCCCGATCCACCTGGTGTCAGGACCAGCATCAGAAAATATGACAGCTCCTGGCTGAAGCTGGTGAATAAGACTGAACCAACTATCAAAGAAGTACTCCATGTCCTTCTCCCCCTCCCCTTTCGCACCATCCAGCCATACCTCCTTTATCTCTCCATAACTGATCCAACCACAAAAGAGTTAAATTCACTTCCAATTTCTCTACCGATTACTCAAATACCAAATGAAGCCAATAATGTAAAGCAAAGAAATTTGTTTGGATAGATCGAATAATCAAATAAACACAACAATATTCAGTGAGCAACAGATCGGTGGAGATAGCAATTTTGGTTACCGAGTCAACAACTCAGTCATCTGAGCCATGTAGAACTCATTGTACTCATGAGTCTTCCCGTAAGTTGCCTCGTGCCGGTCCCACGGAGACAAATACAGCCCGAGATCAAGACCAGCATCCTTGGCAGCAATAGCTAGCTCTGCAACAACGTCTCCAATCCCATACCTCCACGGGCTCGACCTCACCGAGTAGTCCGTGTACTCGCTAGGCCACAGGCAGAATCCATCGTGATGCTTCGCAGTGAGTATCACGCGCGAGAACCCGGCGTCCTTGGCAACACTGACCCACTGGGAAGCGTTGATTCGGGTCGGGTTGAATACGGACGGGTCGGCCATTCCAGAGCCCCATTCGGAGTCAGTGAAGGTGTTGGGTCCGAAATGAAGGAACATAGCCGTGGAACTGAGTTGCCACTGGAGCTGTGGAGAAGAGGGCACGGGCAAGATGGGAAGAGGAGGTGGTATTTTGAGGGCCCGACTGCAAAGTGGACTGAATGAGAGAATGAGGAGGATTACAACTAGTTTTGATGGAATGGGTTTTCTGGGATTCACTGCGTCGTTGACGAACATCTGGTTCATGATGGTGGACGAGAGGAAGGAGACGAGGGTGAAGTCATTATAAGCGAAGTGGTGGTGGTGTCGTTTTGATGTGGACTGGTGACGTGGAGTGGGCTCAATATTCAACTATACTTATAAGGAATCGTTGACGTGGACTGATCCAATGAAGCCCATTAAATTATAGGCCCAAAAATCTTTTGCAGCTTCAAGCCCACAGGACAACAACAGCTTAAAGGAAAACTTTAGTCACACCCCACCTTTTACTAAAGACATCCCAATTTGAGTTGACCATCCCTTGTAAAACTCAGTTGACGGGGTGTCTTTAGTAAAAAGTGGGGTGTGACTAAAGTTTTCCCAGCTTAAAACATGCAGCCTAATTTGTTGGCCGGTTCACCCTCCCACTCTCGCATTTATGATCCAAAGCAAAACCCCTCATCCGTGCCTTGGGTCTAAGCTAGTGAGGCTTTTATGATCAAGATTAATACTCTCAAATCTCAACGAAAACATTAATAATGAAGAGGTGAAGACTTAATAAGTTTGGTGGCCTCGCAACTAAACCATCGGCCTATCAATTGAAGTTATCCACCAACCTTCTAAGATCAACCACTCCATCTATCATGTCTCAAGTTAAATCTATCACGAAACATCATATAATTGATACTGAAACCCAAACGTTACAAACATTAATTTGAACAGAGAATAGGAGGTAACCTGGTTGGTCAGGTTATTTGCCCAGAACCTTGAGGTTTAGGGTTTCATTCTCACCAAGGGGTTAAGATTTAAGTAGTTTCCATTAACTGTGGTGGCCTTCATGCCCCCGGACATGACTTAGGGTGCGTGTGACCTATGAGCCTTTCAAAAAAAAAAATAAAAAAATAATTTGAACAAGAATTAATCAATCAATGTGTTGTGGGTAACAAAGGAGGATGAGAATATATAAATCTTGAGTGAGATATTTGCCGTCAATTATTCGAAATATTTCATTTCAGATCAGGATATTAGTTAGTTATGGATATTACTAATAGAGGTAACAATCGTATCATTGTAGAGTAAAATTAGTAAATCGATTAAACTAATTAGATTACACAGTTCAGACAAGTAGCTTGTGATCATGGTTAACTAAGGTTGTTAGCTAGCATATATATATATATATATCAAGTACGTTACGTATGCAATGACCGAATGAAAATTATTAAGAAAAGCAAAGCGTCTGTGACTTGGTTGTGTAAACTACGTGGTGCAATTATATACATATATAGGTAAGTGTAAACGAATTAGAAAAACAATTCACGTTTAGAAACGAATCTTACGTACCTCTGCGTTCTGCGTTGCGTCAATACACTAATGATGATCAGCTAGTCAACTTATTATTTATAAATGGATTTATATATGTTTGTCCATCAGTTCACAACCATATCATCACTATCCATCTCACTAAACTCTCTCAATTGTTTAATGAACTTCGTGTTCCTTTTTATTCTTGATCAATTAAAGGTGAGCACTGTATGGTGATCACTATAGATGACAAGACGTTTCTCTTTTAAGGAATGCTTCTTACAAAGTCAA
Organism: Tripterygium wilfordii; assembly: GCF_013401445.1. Classification (NCBI taxonomy): domain Eukaryota; kingdom Viridiplantae; phylum Streptophyta; class Magnoliopsida; order Celastrales; family Celastraceae; genus Tripterygium; species Tripterygium wilfordii. The sequence goes on along the minus strand of NC_052233.1, from coordinate 8,335,691 downwards.
GTTGAATAAGAAATAATGATTTTCATGGCCGGGTCTACCAAAATAAATAGCTACAGTACTCTCTATTATCTATTCGAGTATTATTCATATATAATGTGTCACCAAGCAAAATAAAACAAAACGACCCCTATTGAGCAAAAGTTAGTGTTGGAGTGACAGGGTAGTGTAATTAAGAATGTTTTACATATTATTACAAACTGTTTGCATGGTCATATGAATCATATATAGCTATTGATGCGTCAACTATTACAAACATTGGCATTGATGGATAGGTCATGATCATCGTCCCAATACAGTGACACACCCCTGATGAAATAAAGACGAAAGAGCATCTGATAGATTGGTCTTCTCCTTTGCATATATTTTGTCATCATCATCGATTGCTATTTGCTAGCTAGGTATAATTAGATAAACACTCTACACTGTAGCAGTCCATAACACGTGAAATATTAAGTCTCATGTTTGAATTGAAGGTATCCTTATAGTAAGTCGAGGACATTTATGTATATATATTAATCATCTACCAATACCAGTATATATATAGCTGGCTATGTTAAGAAGTCTGAGGGTTGGAAAATGTCGCAATTAAGAGCTCTCAACTTCAATTGGCTTTGAATTTCCACATCAACGAGACTTTTTTGGATGCATAGCTAGTTATGGAAGAAAGAGGAGGGGTTTTATTCAAGGGTAATAATAAGGTCCAATTAGCATAAGAGTTACAAACAAGGCACCGGCACCAGCCTCAGCCTCACAAACAAAAGTCTTTGCACAAAGAAGACCTTTGCCTTTTGTCATTTAATTTATTCGTCATCATCGTCAAGTATTTCAGTCTTTCAGATTAAATAAAATAGAAGAAGCAGGAGAAACCATAAGACTTTATATTCCAGAGAGAGAGAAAGAGAGAGAAGATCATGGGGAGGGCTCCTTGTTGTGATAAGGCAAATGTGAAGAAAGGGCCTTGGTCTCCGGAGGAAGATTTGAAGCTTAAGGACTACATAGAGAAGAATGGGACTGGAGGCAATTGGATTGTTTTTCCTCAAAGAGCTGGTAATTATTATATACTTCAGCATAATTATATCTATGTTCTATATATGTGTGTCTGTGATGCTATTGATTAATTAATTTGTTGCTTTTCAAAATGGGTTTTTTTTTTTATTATTTATCTTCTGGTCAGGCCTGAAGAGATGTGGGAAGAGCTGCAGATTAAGATGGTTAAACTATCTGAGACCCAACATTAAACACGGGAAGTTCTCTGATGAGGAAGATGTTGAATGTATGTTTGAGTGATTACAACGGCATGGTTTGATTGAACTTTGATCTATTGATTGTATTGAGAAACCTAGGTGCATATGCCTACTTGATTAGTTTAGGAATTCAAGACTTATATTAAACTAGTTCAATTGTGCTTATTTGATGATTTGATTATTGAACTAACGTGGACTAATTGCAAGAAATCCTAAAAGGGTTTACATAGCATGTCTTGAGTATGATTTGTGTGTAGGGTGACCAAAACGTAAATTGGTCCTAATGTCATCCTTGACCAACATTAGTGAAGGCTTAATCAGTGTCAAACATGATTAAGAAAGTCAATTTCGTGGTCAACATAAGTCAAGTTTTGCCAAAGATGTCTTGGAGCTTAATTGGGATCAATTGAAGTAAAATTAACTTTCTAGTCAAAGTCAGAATCGACGGACGTGACGTGGCAGCTGACATGACATTGTTGACATGGCATTAATGACATGGCATTGATGACATGGCAAAGAAGACAAGTTAACCATAGTTACATCTTAACTAGAAGACTTGGAGCCAAAAAGAGAAGAGAAGGAAAAGTTAATTTGAAAGGAGGAGACAAGAGGTACAACAAGTCTTATGACAAGTTTTTCTCTTCACATGTGTGGGAAGCTTTATTTCAAAACCATTTCTCTTTCCCACCAATACACTCCACATCCAATGGATCATATTCTCTCTACATCAAAATCACATTTTAATCCAATGGCCAAAGATTCAAGCTTTATTCTTATCTCTCCTACTTTACATCCTATGGCCAAAATTGAATCTTCATTTGATCCAAAGGCCATCATTTATTCCACCTAAGAGACAAACTTTTCTCAAGTCAATTGTTGTATCTTTCAAGATGCCTCTAAAGTCTATATCCATTCAAAAGCCATGATTTACTCCACCTAAAAGACAAACTTTTCTCAAGTCAATTGTTGTATCTTTCAAGGTGACCTCCAAAGTCTATATCCATCCAAAAGCCATTATTTCTTCCTACCAAAAAAGACTTGTTGTAATCATTTTCACACTTCTCTAAGCCTTCTAACGTCTATAATGATCCAAGGGTCCATATCTTTCATATCAATCCAATGGCCCTCATTTCATGAGCTTACACTCCACAATTTTCTATATAAACTAACTCTTTGTCTATGGTGCATATACTTGGCCGAAAATTACACTCTCTCTCTCTAGTGTTCTTCATCTTCTAAACTTTCATTCTTTCACTCATTCATTTCTTGATTACATACTTGATTTTGAAGAGAGATCATACACACTAGCCAAGTAAAGCTTTATTGTTACTCTTGAGCCTTTCTTACCAGATTCTTATCATTTCCTCAAGAGCCATTCTACTTGCTTGAGCAATCTGAATTCCAGCACCTATAAGGCTTCATTCTATATCTCCATTTCACCATTCAAGCCTTATCACAACTGATTTTCGTTGGTTGATACACCACTCAAAATTTCACATATCCTAGCAACCAAATAAATCTCAAATCTGAGTTTTGTGCTTACCATTCCCATTCCAGCTTTTCAAGAGCTTCATTTGAGCCTTAGACACTTACAAATCCAGCTACTAAAGAGCCAGCCTTTGAGCCTAAACTTATCTCATACCCGGCTATTCTTAGAGCCATTTTTGAGCTTGTATTTTGTTGATTAAGTTAGTGTGGTGAGCTACAAACCACACGGTGTGTAGAGTTTTGTGTGGTGAGCTATAAACCACACGGTGTGTAGAGTTTTGTGTGGTGAGCTATAAACCACACGGTGTGTAAAGTTTGGTGTTTGAGCTACAAAAACACTGGTTGTATGAGTTCCGCTTGACTCGGTTGAACAAGCTATAGTGGAGTGTTTGAAATTCCCAAGTGGGACTTGGGGAGTGGAGTAGGCTTGGGTTAAGCCGAACCACAATAAATCTCTTTGCCCTTTTTACTTTACAGCAATTTCATTTTAGCATATCATACTTGCATTGCATACTTGAAATTGGACATCTAGGGTGATAGAATCAAGCTTGTGCATACATTTGTTGAATCTGAATTTGTGCTTCATTACAACTTGTTTTTGTGTGTGATATTCATTTTGATCATTTGACTTGATTCTTGTTGTTAAGTTTGATGTATGTGATTATCTTTGCATACATTTATATTCAACTTATTTAAATTGCTTCCGCTTAGGGTGAAACTCAATTGAAACAAAAAAGAGGTGACTTAGTCTAAATTTGATTAAGATCACAATTCACCCCCCCTCTTGTAGTGCCATCCGATCCAACAAGTGGTATCGGAGCTTGTGTTCCCTTGCATATAGAAGTAATTTTCTTGTGCATTATTAGTGATTTATATGATGGCATCTACTAGTGGTAGACATGATCATGTGTTAGAGGGTCAATCTAGTGGTAGACCTCCATTCTTTAATGGAGAAGACTATGACCATTGGAAGATGAGAATGAAACTTTATTTCATGTCTCTTGATATTGATTTGTGGTATGTCATAGAGGATGGACCTTATGAGCCTACCATCACCACCAAAATCGGTGATGTCGAAAAAGAGATTTCAAAACCTAGGGATAAATGGGATGATAATGATAAGAAAAAGATTTCTTTGAATGCTAAAGCTATGTCTATTTTATTTAATGCATTGAATTCAATTGAAGCTAAACATATTTCTACATGCATTTCGGCTCAAGATATGTGGACTAGGTTAGAGATGAAGCATGAGGGAACTAATCAAGTAAAGGAGTCTAAGATTAACATGCTCATGCATTCATATGAATTGTTCACTATGTTTCCACATGAGTCTATTACCGATATGGATATTAGACTAACCAAAATTCTGAATTCTCTTGAATCTTTAGGGAAGACATTCTCCAATCAAGAAAAGGTGCAAAAGTACTTGAGAAGTCTTCCGGAAGCATGGGATGCCAAAGTGACTGCCATCCAAGAAGCTAAAGATCTCAAAATTTTGAAGTTGGATGAGCTTGTAGGATCACTTCTAGTATATGAGACAAACTTGAAGGCAAGAGAAGCTCAAAAAGAGGACACCAAAAAGAAGAGCATTGCCTTTGCCTCCAAGGTTGATAGCGGAGATGATTTGAGTGATGAGGAAGTAGCCTTAATGACAAGGAGGTTCAAGAGATACTTGATAAACAAGAAGAAGCAAGGTGGTAGACCTTTTGGCCACTCAAAGAGGGACAACTTTAAATCTGGCCGTGGGGATCAAAGCGACTCCAAAGGGAACCATGAGGAGCAAGACAAAGATTTGAGGTGCTTTGAGTGTGGCAAGAAGGGGCACATGAAGTATGAGTGTCCAAAGAAGAAAGATAAGAGCAAGGAGCAATCCAAGAGAGCCTTCAAAGCTACTTAGAGTGATTCGGACTCCGAAAGCTCTTCAAGTGAGGATGAGTTTGCTAGATTTTGCTTGATGGCCAAAGGAAACTCATCCGATCCGGATGAGGAGGTAAATTCTTTTGATCATGATGATGATGATGTGTCTATTGATGATTTGCTTTCCTTACTTAATGACATGAATGCTAAGAATAGGAAAATGCATAAGGAAAAGAAACAATTGAAAAATGAGATTGAGTGTTTAAATGCTAAGGTAGAAGAGCATGAAAAGACCATTGATGATCTAAATGCTAAATGTGATGAAAAGTGCGATATGCTTGCTGCCATGTGTGCTAATAACATGTCTAAGTGTGATCATGAACCCTTGATTGAAGATTTGCAATTTAAACTTAGTACCTTGCAAGAAGAGTATGATGATTTGAAATTGATTGCTATTGTGCCTAATGAGAACCAAGAGTCACATGTTGACTCTAGTGTTCAAAATGAATTAGACGCTTTGAAATTGAGATATGAGGATCTAGAAAAATCTTTCTCAAAGTTTAGTGTGGGATCTTCTAGACTTGATTCACTCTTATCATGCCTTAGGCAATCTTTGGACAAATCAGGTCTAGGTTATGTTGGTGATGATGTGAAATTGAAGAAATGTGATATGCATGATATTTCTACATCTTTTGTATCACATGGTTATTTACATTCCTTGAATGACATGAAGGAGGATTGTTTTCCTAAGAAAATGATTTTTTCACCTCCTAACTACAATGCTTTGAATGATATGCATGCTAGTACTTCAAAATCACATCATGAGCATGTATCATTTGTCCAACCTGTGGGACATAGGCCTATTCCTATTAGGGGTTCGCCAAATCAGCCTTGGAAGAAGGATATCAAATCTGGTCTCAAGAGACCCGTAGGGTTTCCTAAGAAATTAGGGCAACCCATAAGGTATTCTAGGGCTCCTAGAGTTCCACAAGGCTCTATGTATGCTAGCACTTCATTTCATTCTTCAAATGATGCATATATGCATAACTTGAATGCCAAAGTTTTTCCAAAGTTTCAATATGTGTTTGGCAAGAAAGTTAAGCAAATGTGGGTTCCAAAGGGAACCAAGATTCTTGATGCTAACCTCCTAGGACCCAAAAGAAATTGGGTACCTAAAGCGAATTGAACTAATGTAGGTGTTCTTGAAAATCAAAAGTTCTAAGGCTTCCAAATGGTACTTGGATAGTGGTTGCTCAAGACACATGACCGGGAACTCAAGTTCTTTTTCTTCTCTCAAGAAGTTCTCTAATGGTGGTCATGTGACTTTTGGTGACAACAAGAAGGGTAGGATCCTTGGTCAAGGATCCATAGGTGATGTATCATCTTTCTCTATCTCTAATGTGCAATTAGTTGATGGATTATCTTTTAACCTTCTTAGTATTTCTCAATTGTGTGATGGTGGCTTGCGCATATGTTTTGATGATTCAAAGTGTGAGTTTTTAAATGTTTTAAATGCCATGAATGAATGCGTGCTTGTAGGAAAAAGAGATGGTAATGTGTATTCTATTAATTTGAAAGACTTGAATGATTGCAAACTTAAATGCTTGATTTCCAATGTTAGTGATGTGAATATATGGCATAAAAGATTAGGACATATAGGAATTTCTACAATTGAAAAATTGGTTAGAAATAATCTTGTTAGAGGTATACCTTCTTTGAACTTTGACATGTATGATGCTTGTGAGCCATGCATTAGAGGAAAACACACTAGGGAGTCTTTCAAGTCTAAAAACCAGATTTCAACTACTAAGGTTTTAGAACTTTTGCATCTTGATTTGTTTGGTCCAAGTAGAGTTAAAAGTGTAGGTGGTAGATCCTATGCCTTTGTAATTGTTGATGATTATTCTAGATATACTTGGGTGATTTTCCTTGCACATAAACATGAGACCATTCATGAGTTTTCAAAACTAATCAAGAGGCTTCAAAATGAAAAGAACATAAGCATTAGCAAGATTAGGAGTGATCATGGAGGAGAATTTGATAATCATGCATTTATTGATCTATGTGATGAATATGGCATTAGACATGATTTCTCTTCACCTAGGACACCCCAACAAAATGGGGTGGTAGAAAGGAAAAATAGAACTTTACAAGAAATTGCTAGGACTATGCTTTGTGAACATGATTTGCCTAAGTTCTTGTGGGCCGAGGCCATTAATTGTGCATGCTATGTTACAAATAGGTTATCTATTAGAAAGAAGATAAATAAGACACCTTATGAGATTTGGAATGATAGAAAACCTAAGGTTGACTACTTTAGAGTTTTTGGTTGCAAATGTTATGTACTAAACACTAAGGATGACTTAGATAAATTTGATGCAAAATCTATTCCTTGTGTATTTGTTGGCTATGCTTTAACTTCTAGAGCTTATAGAGTTTACAATCCAAAGTCTAGGAGAATAGAAGAGTCCATTCATGTTAAATTTATTGAAACTCTTGCATTTGACCCTTTGCTTGAGAATGATGACATTGAGTTAGGTTTGGAGAAGTTGAGCTTAAAAGATGATAAAGATGACTCTCCTACACCTAAAGATGATGGACCAAGCAAAGAGGGAGGAAATGAGCACGAAGAGACACAAAATAGTGATGCACCCGTGGGCTTGGAAGAAAGTGAGGTTGCACCCGTGGCCTCCAATAGTGAAACTACAGCTCCTACATCATGGCTGCAAGTGAAGGACAAACACAAGCATCCCAAACAACTCATAATTGGCGATTTGCATCAAGGGGTAAGGACTCGTAGATCTCACTTAGCTCCTAATGATAATGATATGCATGCTAATGTGGTAGATAATGTGACTGCAAATTTAATGAATACTGCTTTAATTGTTGATGTGCATGGTTCTTATGCCTTAATTTCTCAAATAGAACCTAGAAACATTGATGATGCTTTGCTTGATGATAAATGGATTATTGCTATGCAAGATGAGTTGAATCAATTCACTAGGAATGAAGTTTGGCATTTAGTTCCAAGACCTAAAGACCAAACCATAATTGGAACTAAATGGGTGTTTAAGAACAAAATGAATGAAGATGGTGAAGTTATTAGAAACAAGGCTAGGTTGGTTGCACAAGGGTACAACCAAGAAGAAGGGATTGACTATGAAGAAACATTTGCCCCCGTAGCTAGGTTAGAAGCTATTAGGTTGCTTATGGCATTTGCATGTTTCAAAGGTTTTAAACTTTATCAAATGGATGTCAAAAGTGCATTTTTGAATGGTTTTATCAATGAGAATGTGTATGTAAAGCAACCACCCGGATTTGAAGATCCTAACTTTCCAAACCATGTTTATAAATTGACAAAAGCCTTGTATGGTTTGAAACAAGCACCTAGGGCATGGTATGATAGACTTTCCTCATTCTTAATTCAAAATGGTTTTAAAAGAGGAAGAATTGATAGCACTTTGTTCTTAAAGGAAAAAGGTCATGACATGCTTATTGTTCAAATATATGTAGATGACATTATATTTGGTGCTACTAATGAGGCTATGTGCAAAGAATTTGAGTTGTGCATGAAAAGTGAATTTGAGATGTCTATGATGGGTGAACTTACCTTCTTTTTAGGACTACAAGTTAAACAAACTAAGAGAGGTATACATATTAGTCAAACTAAATATATTCATGATATGCTTAGAAAGTTTGGTTTTGATTCCTTGAACCCTTCTCATACTCCCATGAGTGTGACAACTAAACTTGAAAAAGATGAAGATGGACAACCTTATGATTCTAAAATGTATAGGTCCATGATTGGTTCACTTTTATATTTGACATCTAGTAGACCCGACATCATGTTTAGTGTATGCATGTGTGCTAGATTTCAAAGTCAACCTATGCATTCTCATTTCCTAGCGGTTAAGAGAATATTTAGGTACCTTAGGTATACATCAACTCTTGGCATATGGTATGATAAAAATTCTTTGTTTGATTTATATGCATATAGTGATGCTGATTTTGCTGGGTGTAAGATAAATAGAAAGAGTACTTCGGGTACATGTCAATTCCTAGGAAGTATGCTTATTTCTTGGTTCTCTAAGAAACAACCTTGTGTAGCCCTATCTACCACCGAAGCCGAATATATGGCTATAGGGAGTTGTTGTGCTCAACTCTTATGGATTAGACAACAACTAAATGATTTTGGACTTAAATTAAAAGATATTCCTATATATTGTGATAATACTAGTGCCATTAGCCTTTCTAAAAATCCGGTGCATCATTCTAAGGCTAAACATATTGAAATTAGGCATCATTTTATTAGAGACCGTGTGACTCAAGGGACAATTAAATTAGATTATGTGGACACAATGAACCAACTTGCGGACATACTAACGAAACCTCTAAACCAAGAGAGATTTGAATTTTTAAGAGGTAATCTTGGCATGAGAATGAGTCCTTGATATGTGTATGAATGTTATGCATTGCTTATATTGAACACCTTTTGGATGCATTTACAAAATAAAGGGGGAGAAATATACTTTGAACTTTAAAGTATAGTATGCATAGGTTAAGGGGGAGGAACTTGAATGTCATATTGTATAGACCTTGCCTATTGATACTTTACTTGTCTTGAATTGCAATTCCCTTGTGTTTATTGAAACATATGCTTATAGGAAGTTTATTTGTGTGAAGCATAATGTGAGGGGGAGAGTTTCTCATGTGAATTAAAGAAAATAGCTCAAAGTTACATAAGTTATTTTGTAATCATCAAAAGGGGGAGAATGTTGAATGTATGTTTGAGTGATTACAACGGCATGGTTTGATTGAACTTTGATCTATTGATTGTATTGAGAAACCTAGGTGCATATGCCTACTTGATTAGTTTAGGAATTCAAGACTTATATTAAACTAGTTCAATTGTGCTTATTTGATGATTTGATTATTGAACTAACGTGGACTAATTGCAAGAAATCCTAAAAGGGTTTACATAGCATGTCTTGAGTATGATTTGTGTGTAGGGTGACCAAAACGTAAATTGGTCCTAATGTCATCCTTGACCAACATTAGTGAAGGCTTAATCAGTGTCAAACATGATTAAGAAAGTCAATTTCGTGGTCAACATAAGTCAAGTTTTGCCAAAGATGTCTTGGAGCTTAATTGGGATCAATTGAAGTAAAATTAACTTTCTAGTCAAAGTCAGAATCGACGGACGTGACGTGGCAGCTGACATGACATTGTTGACATGGCATTAATGACATGGCATTGATGACATGGCAAAGAAGACAAGTTAACCATAGTTACATCTTAACTAGAAGACTTGGAGCCAAAAAGAGAAGAGAAGGAAAAGTTAATTTGAAAGGAGGAGACAAGAGGTACAACAAGTCTTATGACAAGTTTTTCTCTTTACATGTGTGGGAAGCTTTATTTCAAAACCATTTCTCTTTCCCACCAATACACTCCACATCCAATGGATCATATTCTCTCTACATCAAAATCACATTTTAATCCAATGGCCAAAGATTCAAGCTTTATTCTTATCTCTCCTACTTTACATCCTATGGCCAAAATTGAATCTTCATTTGATCCAAAGGCCATCATTTATTCCACCTAAGAGACAAACTTTTCTCAAGTCAATTGTTGTATCTTTCAAGATGCCTCTAAAGTCTATATCCATTCAAAAGCCATGATTTACTCCACCTAAAAGACAAACTTTTCTCAAGTCAATTGTTGTATCTTTCAAGGTGACCTCCAAAGTCTATATCCATCCAAAAGCCATTATTTCTTCCTACCAAAAAAGACTTGTTGTAATCATTTTCACACTTCTCTAAGCCTTCTAACGTCTATAATGATCCAAGGGTCCATATCTTTCATATCAATCCAATGGCCCTCATTTCATGAGCTTACACTCCACAATTTTCTATATAAACTAACTCTTTGTCTATGGTGCATATACTTGGCCGAAAATTACACTCTCTCTCTCTAGTGTTCTTCATCTTCTAAACTTTCATTCTTTCACTCATTCATTTCTTGATTACATACTTGATTTTGAAGAGAGATCATACACACTAGCCAAGTAAAGCTTTATTGTTACTCTTGAGCCTTTCTTACCAGATTCTTATCATTTCCTCAAGAGCCATTCTACTTGCTTGAGCAATCTGATTTCCAGCACCTATAAGGCTTCATTCTATATCTCCATTTCACCATTCAAGCCTTATCACAACTGATTTTCGTTGGTTGATACACCACTCAAAATTTCACATATCCTAGCAACCAAATAAATCTCAAATCTGAGTTTTGTGCTTACCATTCCCATTCCAGCTTTTCAAGAGCTTCATTTGAGCCTTAGACACTTACAAATCCAGCTACTAAAGAGCCAGCCTTTGAGCCTAAACTTATCTCATACCCGGCTATTCTTAGAGCCATTTTTGAGCTTGTATTTTGTTGATTAAGTTAGTGTGGTGAGCTACAAACCACACGGTGTGTAGAGTTTTGTGTGGTGAGCTATAAACCACACGGTGTGTAGAGTTTTGTGTGGTGAGCTATAAACCACACGGTGTGTAAAGTTTGGTGTTTGAGCTACAAAAACACTGGTTGTATGAGTTCCGCTTGACTCGGTTGAACAAGCTATAGTGGAGTGTTTGAAATTCCCAAGTGGGACTTGGGGAGTGGAGTAGGCTTGGGTTAAGCCGAACCACAATAAATCTCTTTGCCCTTTTTACTTTACAGCAATTTCATTTTAGCATATCATACTTGCATTGCATACTTGAAATTGGACATCTAGGGTGATAGAATCAAGCTTGTGCATACATTTGTTGAATCTGAATTTGTGCTTCATTACAACTTGTTTTTGTGTGTGATATTCATTTTGATCATTTGACTTGATTCTTGTTGTTAAGTTTGATGTATGTGATTATCTTTGCATACATTTATATTCAACTTATTTAAATTGCTTCCGCTTAGGGTGAAACTCAATTGAAACAAAAAAGAGGTGACTTAGTCTAAATTTGATTAAGATCACAATTCACCCCCCCTCTTGTAGTGCCATCCGATCCAACAGAAGATAGGGTAATCTGCACCTTGTTTGCTGCCATTGGAAGCAGGTACCAAACAAATATTACCATTAAAGAGTTCTTGTTCTGTTTTGTTAAACCTATGATCTCAACTAGGTTTCCTTATATATACCAACTGATTTGACGAATGTATTTTCAATGAAATCTACCTAAAAGGGGTAAACAACATATGTAGAATAAGAGGATCGATGAATTCTTGTGCATGCACTGCCAATTAAGTTTTAGATCCAGCAATGAAACACCCAGTTAATTAGTACAGATGTTTTGAGTGTTAAGAGAAAGGTTAGTTTGTAATTATATTGGTCATGGTGTGCTGATTTCAGATGGTCAATAATAGCATCTCAACTACCTGGAAGAACTGACAATGATATCAAGAATTACTGGAACACCAAGCTCAAAAAGAAACTCAGGATCTCCATGGCTCCTCCTCCTCCTCCTCCTCCTTGTTCAATCCACCACAAGATAAAACCACCTACCAGTGCACCATTGCCATTAATCCCATCTCATCATCAAACCTCCTCATCACTTGCTCCATTATATAAAGATTGCACCCCATCCAATATATCATCATCAGATCTTTGGAAATACCCAATGACAAACACTTCTGATTCTCCTTCACAATTTCAATTTCAAGATGGTGGGTCAATGATGAGTAGATATTGTTATCCAAACAGCAGGAAGGAAAATATGGTCATTTTTGGAAGTAGTGAAGCTTACAGTTCCTCTGAATGTAGTAGTTATAATGGGACCAGAGAGATAAAACAAGAAGACTTGGTTACTCTGCAGTCATGTTGTTATAACAATAGCATGTCATCACCAACTGCGTTTGAAGACAACAACAATAAAAACAAGGTGTCAGGTCACAATGTGAACCAGCTGCAGTACTGGACAGACAAGGCAACAAATGGGCTTTATGGAGAGAGTACTGCTCCTCCATTATTGGACTATGATGTTAAGCAACAACTGATTAGCAGTTGTTGTACTAGTAACATTAACAACCGGTTCAACTTCATTGAAGAAAACAAGACAGAAGTAGAGAATACCATGTATAATTATTACTACTAGTACTGACTCAATTCACTCAGAATGAAAGATTCGAAGTTGGGGTGGGGGGAATGTAAGGTGTTTGTTGACGATATTCAGATCAGACTTGCTCAGACAGACTTTCATGGCCTCATGGGGGTTTGTGTTTTCTGATTATATTTAATAAATATGAAAAAAAAAAAACATTTCTTCTCTGTTGCTTCTCTCTTGACAGTACATGGTAAGCTAAGCTTTCTTATTTTTCTTGCATTTAATTTAGTTTTGCGAACCCCTAGTCCCCAAATTAGTAGATGATGCAATTTTCCGTTACTGAATGAGTTATGTAGTCTAACTTGATCACTGAATGTTCAAATATTCGAATTTGAGAATCAAAGTTGAAAAGTCGTATTCAATATGTACACTCGGACAAATTTTTTACAGCAATCAAACAGCCAATGTGCCATAAAAAATCAATGCAAGGAATATATGTTTGAACAGTGATTGTATATTGAAATAATTTTTAATTTCGAATTTCAAAAATTGAAATGTTTGAACATTTGATGATTGAGTCGTAGATTGACAACTATTCCATAACCAAAAGTTGGATACCCCGTCAATGTTTATGAAAACTAGAGAAGAACAAAGTTATTCAGTATAACAATCTGATGTCGTGTGTGTATATACACACACTTGAAACAAATCTCTGTTTTTTATCGATTTCATTTCATGTGTAGAACTTAAAAATAATATCAGCAATGGTAATGATTTCAGAGCCCTATAGTTTTAGATCATGAGATGCTATATTAGCCATTGACAAAGACGATTCTACCCCCAAATTAGCTAGCTGTTCTTTGGATGAAATAGGGGCAATTTGGGTTTTTAAACAAGGATTATTGGTAACCCAAGAATCTTTTACGTGAATCTGGTCAGATTGAAGATGGAGAACTGTTTACAATACAATAATTAATTATAAAAAATAAGAGTGACGACGGTGTATAATTTTGTAGCTTTGTTGTGTAGGCATATATTATATAAGCTTTGTATATATAGAATGACTACAATCATAATCCATAATCTCAGTCTTGTTGGTCAATAAAATTAAAATAATTAATGTCATAACGTACTAGTTAGTATGGCTAGGCCATCTATATTTGTTGGTGCATTGTCATAACGAAAGATAACAAAGATATGTTATTTAATTTAGATGTCTAAACTAATTAATTAGTACGTAGTCGTTTTGAATATCATCCATTAGCTGCTAAGTATAGAATTAACCCCTGTTTTTTTAATCAAAAGAGCCCCCTCATATTTGTTTTGGATCAAAAAAATTATTGTATTTACAAAAATGATAAACGTTAACCCTTCTCTCAAACATTAGTTAAAAATTGTTAAAAATTATTGATTTGACAATTAAATGTAATTTTTTTATTTTTGATGTGTCGTACATATGGAATTGACCAATGACATGGTGACACTTGCCATTTAAGTTTAATTAAAAAATTGAAAAAGGAGAATCATCTCCCCCGGCGACAAACACTCCATCTCCACGAAACCTCATGAGGAACCAAACCCCAAAATCAAACCAAAAATCCCAAAATCAAATGATTCTTCAATCTCATCTCAACAATCCATCTCATTGCCCGAAGCCCCTAACCCTTCTCTCGGTCTCTCTCTCCACTTCTCCTCCAACACTCAATCTCAATCTCCGATGCACGGTTTTGGTCACAAAATGAAAACCCAAAACAACAATCATGAGGAAAGGAGCATACAAGAGAAACAGAGCTTGGTCTAGAATCTGAGATTGTAGCTTCAGGTCAATCCTTCCTTCCTCTTTCTCCTTATAGAGAGAGAGAGAGTTGAGTTTTGAGTTGGTCTAGGATAGTTTGCACAGCCGTCAGCCGCAATGTCACAGTATCAAAGTCGAACAGCCGCACAGTCGTCATGAGCTCTTCGATCCGTCTCTCAAGATTCAACTCTGTTCTTTGTCCAGGTCCACTACTAGAGGGTGGATAGGAAGAGATAAAGATTGATTTTTATTTTTTATTTTATTTTATTTCTGTTTTTTTATTGGTAGCTATGTAACCTTTTACACCTCATTTTTTAATTTCCTTCAAATAAATGTCATGTCAGATATGTTGTGCCAAATCAGCTGATTTTAATAGAATATTAAAAGAAGGGCTAATGTTGATCATTCTTGTAAGTACGATGACTTTTTTGATCTAAAACAAAGTTAATAGGCTTTTTTGAAGCAAAAAACAAAGTACATGGGTCATTTTCATACTTATCTCTAGCCTAAAATGAGTATTCTTGATATTGTATTAGTCTGAAAGTTGGAGTTATTTACCAAAAATACCAATTAGTAGAAATAATTTTTTTTGGGCTAGATTTTGTGCAATGTTGTCCCAATTTGATGTAGACAGTCTTGGTGGTCATTATCTTCGCGTAATTTCATCGTTTCGAGCCTCAAACAGGCCATTTTCTGTTTTAAGTGTATTGTTGTAATTTTTTTATTTTCATCATATTAAGGTTGTAGCCGACCCTAGTGGTCTTTATCTTCTACTTTTGTGAAATATATGAAAATCCTAGAAATTTTTCTCTCAAATTGTAGTGGATTCCAATGTTGTTCGTTTTGAATCAAACGTTGGTTTGATCCTTTGTTGTTCTGCTTGCGTCAATTCTAATTGTTGTAGTAGTATCATTGGTTGGTTCCACATGATTCTTGTGATTATAAGATGTAAGTACAAGTCATAATACATATGTAAATAACTCGGACAAAAATTACGATTGTCATAAATCTCCATTACATTAGTATATACTCATTATAATTTCAAGAATTTGAGAGTAGTAGGCTCAATCTACTTGAGGTACTGTTTGCTCTGGGTTCAAGGTTTGCACGAAGGTGCGGTGCTCGGGTACCCTGATCCTGTGTAGGAAAATTTCCAAGGGACAGTGCTCGAGTACCCTGATCTTGTATAGTCTACTAAGGGTGTGGTGCACAAGTCTTGGAGTTTAGTATGCTGGGGTGGGTCTAAAGGATCCTACCTTGATCGAATAGCTTCCCACAATACCAATATATATATATATATATATATATATAGTCTACTAAGTCTAGCTCTTAAAAAAAAGGCCTCTCAATCTATCACATTATTTAATTTACGTGTTTTAATTATGTATCTTATATTACTAGTTTTGCTGGAGCAAACTATATAAAGAAATTATAAAGATGATTCAACATAAAAAAATTGTCAAGGAATCCGAACTTCAAAATTACATGACCATAGGATCTCTGTCAGAACACATCCAGGCTAGTTGTGTAAGGGACAAATTTTCCAACATTAATTTATTTAGAAATAATTGATTTTGCCAGCTATATTACTTGTTTGTTCAATTGAGATTTTGATTTTATGTTGATTGTTTCAATTCAACTTTCAAAAGCCTTTAAACTCAATAAATCTAAATGGGAGCGGGAGTAAAAAATGAGCCAACATGCATGCTTAATTATTACACCAATTGATCGACTGGTATAGTATTCCATTTCTACTTCTACATACTAGGATGACCAATATATTTGTCTATTTGTCTTGGAAATCCATTCTTTATAAATAGTCATAGACAAAGCGTCGGCATTACTACTAATATTGATATGATCACTACGAAAGAGAGTATAAATACATACATATGTGATTTCCCAGCAACTGAATAAATAACCAACATCCAAACTAGCTAGGATCGAATCTTTGTGTCACACTGACACAAATTCATCGACAAATATGCTTCATAAACAATAGAACTGATAGATTTTGTTAACGTATATAAATAATTTCAGTTCTTTACCATTAACAACGCGTTTTCTTAAAGGAAAACATTTCACAATAACTCCGCAGTTAAGCGTGTTTTTGCGAGAGCACTATTGGGATGTGTTATCTTCAGGAAAGGCAAAGCCATGCTAATCCGATGTATCCAAGAGAACCGGACAACTCAAAGCGGACAATATTGTTGATGTGTATCAGGTTGGAAATTCTAATAGATTTAGAACAAAAGATCAAAGCTTTTAAGATCAAAGCGGTTAGAACAAAAGATCAAATATGTATTGGGCTGAAAATTATAATAGATTTAGAACAAAGGATTAGGCCAGTTCCCAACATATCTTCTCGGTTGCCTAAATCACATTCATCTTCGTTCAATATTCGTAATGTTTTTGGTTAGTTATGCTAATCATTCTCAATATATGGTCCTGGTCAACAAATGTTTTCCGGGACAAGTGGTTAAATGTTTTCCAAAGTGCTTAAACATTAAACACACAATTTTTGCTAAAAAAAATTGTATTGTTTTATGTTAGCCTATCGTTCACAGGTTATTGTAGGGATGAAGAAAATTTTGATGCCCAATTAGTATGACAGGTGACACAGAGAACGAAGATCTCACGGGAAAAATCTCTTGTAGAGTCTACCTAGGAAGTCAAACCAAGATAAGGAGAAGACTGTAGAAAATTTGCACGAATCTCAATTTCTTACGAATCCCAATAATCGAAAAATCTCAATGTTATGATCTGTGTATCCTAGAAATTACCGGAAAATCATCATGCATCATGACAATCTCAACAACCATAACTCAACTCCTATAAAATGAAGGATCATGCTTAAACAAGGTATGCTTTGACATTTGCAATATTTGATTCTTAAAACTATCTTAAGGAAAAGTTTCTAACTTGAACTTTGGAGTGTCCCAAAGACTGCCCTCCTTCGTTCTTGCAGGTCCAAATGTTCGCCGTCCACATCACTGTCTAGATCCAGTTGTACGTCACTGTGTGGATCTGAGACAAACCTAAAGATCTCGCGCGTTCCGTCATCGATGGAGAAATCCAGGTACCGCATTTACAGGTCTCTAAGGCCCACGCCCTGGTTCTCCCCAGGGATCACAATCTCTCCATGGTCTCTTTCCTCTTCAGAAAATGCTCTTCTTATCCTCATAAGCCCGCCCTCATCGACGCTGATACCTCCACCACGTGGTCCTTCTCCGAGTTCAAATCCATCGGCATCAGAATTTTCCGTGCCTTTCTCCAACTGGCTATATCCAAAATAAAAAGGCACGTAATTACATCAATAAAATTAAAGATACTAGAAAAGCCCTTAAACGAGGCATATATATTTTTTTGATCAAATGATTGATTTTATTAAGGAGCTGAGGAAGAGCAAGAGGATATACAGTGGCCATTGCATGACCGCAGCGGAACCAGACAAGACCTAGAAAGAAGAACTAGGCACAACCATGACCACCCACAACGAACACCACTGCAACGAGGGAGCAAAAAGAACAAATCTAAAACAAACCCCAGCCATCTAGGCATCATCACTTAGCCAAGCAGTAAATAGACCCGACCTATCAACACCCTGCTTAGCAAGAGCATCCGCTACGGATCGAGTTGGACTCCCACCAAACGAGGCATATGTTTTTCATATTAGTCTGTTTATCTTCGATCTATCGAGTGCAGAAACAAATAAACCTGCAGAAACGCACATTTTATCAAATGGTGTAAGAACAACGAATAAGATTTCACATAATTTTAACAATCTAAGCCCAAAGTACATTAGATAGCTAGCGTTGACATGCCCATATTGCAGCTAGGGTTTGTATATGTGCCTTTTCGAAATGGTTTTGATAACTAAAGATATGATATCTGTATGGGAGTGAACAGATCGGGAGTGAGGAAGAAATACAAGAGACTATTTGTAGCTCAGGCATACTTGAAACTTCTTTGAATGGTCATGTAATAACAAAGGACGGGTTTTTGTGATTAGCGAGTAGCCAAAATGGCATTCAACTGCACCTGCACCTGCACCTCTACTACTACTAGCCTCTTCTTCTTCTTGTTCTTCTTCTTCTTCGAAAGCCATAAGAAGTAAAAGTAAGGTGCAGGTGCAAATGCAGGTGAAGTCACATTCTGGTATATATGCCTCTCAAATTGGTTTGTGCGACTTTCTATCCAAACTACTAAAGCCATATATGTTCATATATATATATATATATATATATATATATATATAGAGAGAGAGAGAGAGAGAGAGAGAGAGGAATAAATTGCTACGACAAATATCTGATAAAACAAAAAAGTAGATAGTAATTAGGTTTTTCACGGCAAGTTGCTGTGAAAGATATATATGAGATATGCTCTCGTGTGTTTTATTACTGGCCTATTACTGAAAGTCTAGAAACATTAGGACATGCCTACGAAGGTTGGTCCTGGAGCCACGTGACCAAACCCCATCTACCACGTGAAATTTTTTGCCCCCGTAATCACAGAATGACACGTGTCGTCGCCCACCTGACAATCCTCTTGAATTCACTCTACACCTCGTGGCACTGAAATTAATGTCAAGGATAATACCCACTCCCACTTTCCTCCTCCTTGTAGTTGTCGGAGCCATGTCAAACACTCACTAGCTACCAATGGCACTGTGGCAGAGCCACTTGGAAGTCCACTATGACTGGCCCCTAGTGAGTAAACATAGTTATCCCTATATATAAAAATGAAAATGGGACCCACCCATTATACTTTAAGAGTTTAAGGTCTCTAATAGCCAAGCCCAAGTTATACGAGACCGTTAAAATCTTTTCTATCCTAACTCATTCAGTCATTCTAGACGGTGACTGAGGCTCTCAGTTTAACAGTAGACAACTATATATGTTATTGAAGAAATGTGCATAACTCTTGAGATCAACTAGAGACATATATTGTAGATGTATAAACAAATGACATATTTAATCAGTTGAAAATATTTGGTGATCTTTCTAAATTGTTAATGCAAATAAAGAAGCATTTTAAAACCCTATAGCATCGACAACTGTTGAAAGATATTTTTCAAGAATGAACATTATCAATATTGTAACAAGTCGTCCCTCTATATGGTAACACTTTGTCCGCTTTGAGTCAATCGATACTGACCCTTTGTCTTCCTAAGCCTAGTAACAGTACATACTAGTTTGACCCTAGAAAAAGATATTGTTATTAGTTTACAAGTTTGACCTATATTATATTTTGTACTTCATATCTCCCCTAGGGTGATGTGGAACAAAAGACTTAGCATCATTGTCACTCAGTAGCTCGCTCAATACCACCACGCTTGACATTGCAAATGCTTGTAGTCCCGCCCACTCGAGCCGGGTGCTATGGACTCCCCTTTACGGGCCCATGTCCCCATGCAGTTCACACGTTCACAAACTACTGTGGGTGCCCACATATTTAATTCTGTGGCCTCAACTTCGATACCATCTAGAATAGCCCGCCCTCCACTTTAATAACTCTTTGTCTACTTTGGGTCAGCCCATACAGGTCGCACGACTTTGTATTCCTAGGCGTAGCACCAACCTTACTAGTTTGAGCCTCGTAAAAGTGTTTGTTACTAGTTTGAAAATTTGACATATTATATTATGTACTTCACGTCTTCCCCTTAGTGATGTGGGACATGCAAGAGACTTAGTCCCATCGACACTTGGTAACTCGCTCAGCACCACGAAACTTGACACTACAAAGACTTGTGTCCCCGTCCACTCGAGTCGACTGCTACAAATATGAATTTTTACAATCGGATGAGTGATCAATTTTTAAATGATTATCTTGTTTGTTTCATAAAAAAAAGATTTTTTAGAACTATTACTAATGATGTTATAATATAATATTTTAAGAATATGAAAACTCGTAGAGAATAATTATAATAAATAGAGATGTAATATTTTATTTGTTGAAATTAAATCCAATGATTATCTTCGTGTCATATAAATTACTCCAAATAAAATTATCGAGAGCGCTGCCCCTAAGCCTCTGCCATTTATTTGTGTCCTTAGTAAGTTCAGATCTTAGATTCGTCACTGATACATACTATGTGGTTTCTACACTATTCGGGACCAAGCACAGCTCATCCATTTTTGATTTCTTACGTTGTGTCCATTTTTTTTTTGGGCACAATACGCAATGAGGTGGTTAATCAAACCGGAGTTTCTCAATTATAATGATTTATTCGAATCAAATCAACCACTCAAGTAAAAAAGCTAAACTCTACCCTTATGTTTTTATTTAATATAAGAAGAAAGTAAGCTTTTTGTTACCCATATGTATTCAACTGTCATTCCATTAGGATTTTGGACCTCGTATAAAACAAAATTACACCTGACTTAGTGTTCCGGCGGTCAATTCAAGACACTGTTATACATAGACAATGACTCTCTTGAGAACGATGTTTGCTCTAAACACCACCGAAGGTGCTCTCTTTGAGTCAAAAGATGCCTTATCTATACCCTCTATCATCAAGATAAAAAAGTACTTAAGAGATACCCATATCCTAATAAATATTACCGATACTGATGGGTAGGGGTCCCGCTGTAATAGAATTTTTTAAAAATCATTAACATGTAGTATTCATCCTAATCCAACTATGAAACTTTTGTTGAAAGGAATATTAAATTCGGATTTTTATCCATAAGGACAAAATTTAAAAATTATATTTCAACGAGTATAATCTAAAAAAACCTTAGAAAAAATGATAAAGCCTAACAATTTATCAAAATACCCTTTATCCTTCTTCTTCTACTTCCTCTTTTCTTCTTCCTTGCGCCATCATATCGGAAGTTAGTCATCCAACCATCATTTTCGACGAATGAACTACCAAAATGAAGCTTTAGGTTAGCCCGATCAAAGCCCAATCATCACCAACAATAGAAAATTACTTGAGTCACTGAAAAAACTTTGTGAAATCACATCCACCGTTTGAAAAAGAGCTAGATCCGATCGATACGGCCAATGCCGACGACCATCAATACCTCCAATCAACTCCACAGACCAAGACGCATCACCTTTGAGGTTTTATTGCTTTTTCGAACATTTTTTTTTCATCTGAAATCGAAGCTGAATCTATAGATATTATATCTGTTTCGTATATGGTATTATATATGTTTTGTATCTCTCAATATTATATATGTTTTGTATCTGTCAATATTCTTCTGAAATCCAATCTGAATCTGCGAATATTATATATGTTATGGTTTTGGTCATTTTGGAACTTCAAACAGATAACGTTTCATTAAGGTCAGATAACATTTTAACAAAACATATAACATTTAGCAAGATAGATAACATTATGACAAATATCAAATTAATCGAAACAGATAACATATCACCTGCAGTCTGCAGATCTCACATCAGAATCAAAATACCACGAAAATCACCACAGAAATTGTCTAAAATAACGATATGATGACAGATCCAAGGTTAACAACAAGATCTACAAGTCTCGTGGTGAGTGTGAGTAGATCTAATTCGAACACAACAAAAATATGGATGAAAAATCACTAAAAAATGTCATAGAACTCTCGAGTAAGCCACGAGGGGCGAAGACTAAACTTTCGACAACAAAGACAAAGCTTCCAGTGGAGGTACAAGATGAATCATTTGTAGGAGGCATGTACCATGTTTGAGGATGAAGATAAGAGTATTTTAGACAATAAAACCATTTATTTTGACTTTTTGTCCTTCTTGAAATATTAGTTTAAACTATATGGACTTTTATGGAATAAGACTTTTAAGAGTGTCCTTATTGGAACAAAATTTTCCAATGAGGGACTTATCCTTAATTTTCCCTATTAAATTCAACAAGAAAAAAAATGACAATTCTAGACCGTCGGATATAAATTCAAAATATTCGATGTTTTTGATTACGATGAATTTGATTTTTATTTTAAATAAAAAATACATTGTTGGGTTTTTTTTATGATGAATGTTACGAATTTATGATATTTAAAAATAAAATAAAATTTTTTGACGTCTAAAAATAACATTAAAGTGGGTTTGCTGTAATTTTTATTGCAGCTGGGCCCGGCACCCGTAGAGCTCTCCAAAGAATTGTAGAAAGTCTAACATGGCAAAATCTTTTGAGTCCAGATTAGGCCCATCTTATTATAACCCAAGGAGCTTAACTTAAAAGAAGCCCAATTAGAATTTGGGCCATAGCCAGACTTACAAGTTCAAAAAGCTGTAAAGGCCCATAAAGCCCCTTAGCCAGAGCAACTTCACATATAAGTAACCGCCCTCTTACGATCGTCCCCCTCTTTAAATTCGCTCAGTCGCTTCGCGTTCTCTCCGATTCCGACTCTTCAGAAACACAACGGACTGAAACTGATTATGGGCCAGGTGAGTTATGAGTTTCCGTTTCTCTTTTTCATGGTTTTCATTGTGTTGGAATGGGTGTGAAATGTGATTGATTGTTCGTCTTTTCCTCCCGTGTCAGAAGAAGAAGAAGAACGAGAACAACGATAGCAAGGCAGATGGGGAGAAGAAGAAAGGAAACGAAGATAAGAACCCCATAACTGTAGTACTCAAGGTGGACATGCACTGCGAAGGTTGTGCCGTCAAAATCATTAAGTGCGTCCGTGGATTTGAAGGTTTGTTATTGCTACACTATCTGTTTCTACATTATATGTGGATTTTACGTATGCTCTGTTCTTGAAAATTCATTGGTTTTTTATTTTGGGGTTTTTTTTGGTGCGTTAATTCCTGTTTTCTACATGCTCTGTTTCGGCGATTGTTGACTGGTTCTGTTTTTTTTTTATTTTTATTTTTCTGGTGGGATCAGGTGTTGAGTCTGTGAAAGCAGAGGCCGCTTCGAACAAACTGACTGTGGTAGGAAAAGTGGATCCGTCAAAGATCCGGGAGAAGTTGGAGCAGAAGACCAAGAAGAAGGTGGACCTCATCTCTCCACAACCCAAGAAAGACAACAACAAAGATAATGACAACAAGGAGAACAACAACAACAACAAAGAACCCAAAAAGGAAGGAAAGAAACCCGACGACAAGAAGAAAGCAGAGAATGAGAACAAACCCAAACAGGTATTTCAAACGGGCAACGGATTTCCCGTTATTTCGTCGCAGTTTCTCAGGTTTTTGGCGATACTTTATCATACAATCTGGCATTTTCAAATCAAATACTGTCAAATTTATTTCTCGATTTGAAGTTTCATTACTCTGTCTCTGTCCGTTTACTTGTAATTCAAGCTTCAGTCAATGTGAATGTTAATGCTCATTATACGAGGCATTTATTTTTGTATGAGTAAATCATAAATAAATTATTTAGAATTTTATTTGATGTTCTAATGTGGAGGCTCCGGAGACGACGGCGGTGTTGAAGGTGAGTTTGCACTGCCAGGGATGCGCCGAGAAGATTCGCAAGATCGTCACCAAGACCAAAGGTGAGGTTATCAAATTCTCCAAACCCGTACCGTGTGTGAATTAATTTGGATGTTCCCGTAAGATTCTTTGTCGTCGTTACAGGCGTGAAAGAGATGTCCATGGACAAGCAGAAAGAGCTGTTGACAGTCAAAGGGACCATGAACCCGAAGGCACTGGCAGAGAATTTGAAGGAGAGATTGAAGAGACCAGTTGAAATTGTGCCCCCCAAGAAGGAAGAGAAGAAAGATGGCGGCGATGAGCACAATGGCGGCAACGGCAATGGTGGTGGTGGAAAGAAGAAGAAAATCAGCGGAAACGGTGGTCAAGAGGACGAATCTGGCGGGGGCGGCGGCCCTATAATGGAAGGGAACAAAAAGGAGCATATGATACAACCTGGTTTTGCATTCGGGTATGGCTATGGGTACGAATACCCGCCTTACCCGGTTCACTTGCACGCACCCCAGATGTTCAGTGATGAGAATCCAAATGCATGCTCCATCATGTGAAGGAGGCGTAGCCTGTTACGTTATGAATTGGAGAATGTAAATGACAAAAGATTTCATTTTTGGTGCTTGGTAGGAAGTGGAGGGGGGAGAAATTTTGGTTGTTGACCCGAATCCGATTCTCTCTATTTGTGGATGTTTTTGTTTTCATTTGAGATAAATATGTCTAGTAGTTGAAATTAGGTTAGAAGTCTTGCTTCTTCTAGGGTGAGGCAAGAGCAGAGCAATTGTGGGGAGCAGAGATTGGTGGCAACCATTAATGACTGGAAAAAGTAAAGTGTCCTTGGAGATTGAGGGGTGGGGCTTGTCCTTGTGTTTGTGGTGTCCAACTTGTTAGACATGGACATTTCACAGAAATGGCATTCAGGGGGGAATTGAGTTCAACCCCAGATAATAATAATAATAGCACCTCAAGTGGGGCAAATGCCGACTGCATTCAAGACCTGGAGGATTCTGACAAGATCCTCGACAACTACAATCAATTTGCACAACTAGCTGTACTACAAACCAATTCAAGGCCCTATGTGTCTTATAATGTGCAAATGATCACATGATTAAGCACCAAACAGCGTAATCCAACCTCGAATTAGTTTGAGAGAAATCTACTACTACTAATATATATACAGGTGTGCCATATTTGACGAGGATGCAGTTGTAGGGTACAATAGTAGAGGTGAAAATGATCGGTTTTTTAACATAAATTTAAGCAACTAGACGATCGGTTGTTGTCAATTTTTTTCGATTTTTTTTTTGGTCGGTCTTTTATGTAAATTTTTTAAACCAAAAACCGACCATTCGGTTTGGTTTTGTCGGAAAATGTTTACAGGCGTAGGCACACGCATTAATCAGGTCACTATATGCGGAATTTGAGAAGCACACATATACTTCTATGTATTGTGTGCACAATTTAATAGGGAAACATCTTTGAGGGACCTATCAATTATTGGAGACGTTCGGGCCATATATGGACGTGCGAGAGAGCAGAGCACGGCTTTGCTTTTGCACTCACACTCACACTCGCAAACATACAAATACAAACACCAGGTAGCATAGCCTGAAAGGCTGACTAATGCCAAAACGTAGCTGTCCTCCTTTTGTAGTGTTATTTGTCGAGTTGTGGTGCAGAAGCAAGAAATGCAGCATTTCCTGGAATGAACGCAGCTTTGTCATTACGTTTGAGTTTAATAAGCACCAACCGTTCAAATGTACAAACTATCTGCCTCTCCCAGTTACGACAATATTAGGTGTCATTGCCAAGAAAATAAAATTTGGTCTCTTTTTCTTGACAACTTGAAAATCATTGCCAAGAAAGATGCCGCCTTCCTTCTTTATCTGGTGTATGTGTAGTTGCTGTTGGATGGCTACTGCATGCATGGACCACTCGAACACTTCTATATATACTTTTCTTGACTGGGCAAACACCAATATCCACCCCTAGATCTCATTTTCAAATTTCAAATGCTTGATGAATTTCCTGGGCTTACCATAAACAAACTCTAGAGTCCTTTAGAGGAATGCATCTAGCCCAAAATTGGCCCATAACAGGCCCTATTAGAGCCCACTCGAGCATGCCCCATTGCCGTGTAGACTACACTGCTGGACCAGAAAAGGAAGGGCCCATTTAAAGATTCAGTCTATTACATTCCAATGTTCCACCATAAGGACAGAATTCATGGGCCCGTTTGGATTGGCCTTTTTTGAATTTGCGACACATATTCTGAGGCAATTTCGTGCAGCATTTATACTACTTTGTGAAATGCTCCATCAATGAACAATTTCACATTTTTTACCCAGTTTTTTCCAATCTTACCCCCAATATATTATTGATTTACCAAATATATAAAATTTAATTAACTTACCAAATAATGTATACCCTTACCAAATAATGTATTAATTAAATTTAATTAACTTGGTAATTTATTAATTATTTTATAATTAATTATTTTCTTCAATTAATTTAAATACATTTATTGATTTTATAAAATTTGTATGTTTGGATACAGGTATACAATTAAAATGTATAATACCCCTACACGTAAT
Source organism: Tripterygium wilfordii (assembly GCF_013401445.1). Classification (NCBI taxonomy): domain Eukaryota; kingdom Viridiplantae; phylum Streptophyta; class Magnoliopsida; order Celastrales; family Celastraceae; genus Tripterygium; species Tripterygium wilfordii. The sequence goes on along the minus strand of NC_052233.1, from coordinate 8,309,260 downwards.
TTATCCAATATGCTACACAACACAAATGTTAACAGTAAAAGTTCAACCAAACACCTACCCAGCATTCAATCAGCATATCTGCTACTAAAATTGTCCACCATTTCTGCTACCACCATTTCTGTTACTTTACAAATACTCTACCAAACTAGCCCCATATATAAACTACATACACATATAGTTATCAACAAAGAGACTAAAATTTATTTAGAAATTTGGCCTAGATGGTTGTCATCATCATCATTATCATTTAGGACGAGCTTTACTCCACTATTCTTAAGGGAGTTGACAATAGCCCAAATCTTGGTGCGGTTCTTAAAACCTTTCTTCTCAACCTCTTTGTTTAAATCAACATGGATTCCTCTTCCTTCCCCCTGATCAAGACCTTTTACCTTGAGCCGCATAGCTAACACTTCTCCAACTGTAGTGGCTGCTTTGGCATTACAAGAACGACCACACTCGAGAGTGTTCTTGATGGAGTGTTCACCGGTGGACGCTGTTGCAACAATCCTTCCATTATTTCTGTCTACAACATTTGCTGTAATGTACTTCAGGGAAATAAATAATCTCAGCACATACCTCTTCAAAAGCATCATTCTTTGATTATCCTGACACCATTTAACAACATGAAGGCAATCAGTCGCAGGGTTTCCAGTAATATCAGTAAGAATCTCAATAAGAAAAGTTTCAAAAACAAAGGGAGAAAAAGACCATCTTAAGCATATAAATTAATCTAGGCTTTCACCACCTCTGTTTAAGCTGTTAAAATGACATTTACAATTGTTATTCCAGAAACTCTAAAATCCAAGCATCCTTTCTATCAATTGAATCAGTTCCGAATTCAAAAGTTAGCCGGAGTCAGTTATCTCCATTCCAAAATTTTAACATTGGAAATAGTAACTTTAAATCCAATAGCAGCTAAGAGAGTGCCAGAAACATCATATACTCAATACTCTAAAGTGAGCTATCATGTCACAAAAAAAAAAAACAGTATCCCAAGTTGTACATCTGGATTATTTGTCAATGATCATAAACATTAAACAGCCTTCAATAGCCGTATAATTTCCTTTCTGCAACGCAATAACAGGATGCAAAGAAATAAAAGATCTTTTTTTTTGAAACAGGGGTTTCGAGAAGAGTAGGATTCGAATCCACGCCCTAATGAGTGGATGATCCTTTATATGCAACGTGATTGCCGTTCAACCATGGGTCACTTGCAAGAAATAAAAGATCTTTATTGTTAATTAATTTATCCATGTAAAAATATCTCCAGTTACATAATCAGTACCATTCAGCGTCCATTAAAACCAAAAAAAATAAAATTTATCGACTTAGCAGAAACTTTGAACAGAAAGGTTCACTTCACAATTCGATCACAAACATAGGTAAGTTTGCAAAAGCATTCAAATCCATAGTTTAACAATATAAGCGCATGAAAAAAAGAAGTTACATATAATGATGAAATCAAGTCGCAAGTTCCAAGCCATTAAGCAATTGTCATAAAAGCAATGTTCCCCATAAAATTTTGAAACCCAGTAAATGAATCAAAACCTACACAACAGAATTAAAGTCATGAAACGAACACTTAAAAAAAAAACTGAATTTCATTGCGGCAAATGATCAAACGGGTCATATGCAATGGCGTCGAGTTTGAATAGATTACGCACCCTGATAATTTTGAAACAAAAACTCCGCTGAAAAATTCAGATTCTTGTACTGGCTTAAGCGGGTGTGCTTTCCAAAAGAGTTGAAACAAAGAGGTGAGAGGATCGATGACGAAGGGTGATTTATTCCGGGTAACATTGAGTTATGGGCTTTGAGATTCCATAATTGGGCTTTTCAAGTGAGTGAGACTAAGATGCCTGATGAACTGGATGGGCTAAACTTTTGATTGTCTGTATAGCACTAGCAGTTTCGCCTCATTCTAGCCCAAACCTCTGGCTAGTCCACTGTCCGTTTCCTTATAAAACGACAACAGAAAGCAGCACAGAAGAAGGCCGCTGATGCCGCCAGGAGAGGTGGCAAGGCCGCCGCTAGTTAATGGTTTAGCCTTTTAGGTAGGTAATTGAATGGGCCTATGTTCTGGTGGGCCTTCTTTCTTTTTTGGGTTAATAAGCCGCATTTTGAGGGTGCTTTTATTTGAGACATTGCTATCAAAATTAAATGACCTGCAACTGCTATTATGTTTTTCTACAAATTACACTATGCCATGAGAGTAATACCTTATGGCCACTGATTTTGGCACGACTTATCTTGTCGTTAGGTTGGAAATTTCTGTGCGCGAAGGCCTGATTATTCAAGTTTATACCATATTAGAGTACAAACTTGGTCAAAAATAAAATAAAATAAAAGATTGCAACTAGTTTCTAATGCACATTGAACAAGCAATTTACTAACTTCTTATCCAATGCTATACATTTATATAATATGAATGTAGTAATACAAAGAATTCATTATTTTATATCTCATCAAACAACATGACTTCAAAAATAAAGAATTCCAAAAACTAACACAGCAAGGGGAAAATACTGAGCCAATTGCAGGCTACTATCCAATAAAAAAGCTCAATTCAACAGCTTGGTATGGCATTGGATGAACCCCCAATTCACATCAACCTCATCATCAATACAATCTCCCTTCTCTTCCCAATATCTTCTCCAGCTCGCTTGGCCGGCAAGGTATCGTCAGTGCTCCCTCGCCATCGAAACCATACTCTTCCGCTGCTTGCTCCAACAGCCTAAGAAATCTTGGGTGTGTCAAGTAAGTAAGTGGAACCACAAATCTTTTAGGTACGTGGCCATCTCCAGCTATCACCGCAAAATGCCCTTCCTTCACATCTTCTGGGACATAATTTGACTTCCTTCCCAAAATGAGACTCCTTTGTAGCAATTTAGCTACCACTTTGAGCGTCACAACCCCATTTTTCTTGCCATTTGTTCCAAGCTTGGCCATGATGAGAGAGAGTACTACGATCGAGTACTTGCAAGTTGCAAGTTAAGTTGTGGTATATCAGTTATGTCTGGTGTGTCTTTTGGGTATGTTAGGTTTTCCTTACAAATGTCTAGACGTATATATAGGGAGTTAGGGGTTAGGCTTATGTAACAGCCCGCTCCACCACACTAGTAACACTTTGTCTGTTTTGGGCTAATCAATATTGGGCAGCACAATTTTGTCTTCCCAAGCCCAGCACAGACCTATACTAATTTGAGTCAAGAAAAAACGCTTGTTAAAGTTAAGAAGTTTAACCTATTACATTCTACATTTCACATATTCTCTTAATTGGCGATGTGGGCCAAGAAACTTAGTCTCATTGTCATTCGGTAGCTCGTCAACATTACCAAACTTGACATTGTAGAAGCTTGTGGCCCCCACTCTAGTTGGGTGCTACAGCTTATAAGTGGTGATAGATCGATAAGATTGGGCAGTAGTTGGTCATGAGGCACATTTGAGAAGTGAAGGTTGAGGGGCATGGCTCGACTGACTTGGGATTTAATATGGGAGACCAGTGCATGTGATTTCAGTGGCTATTACTCTTATGAAACGTCCCTTTTGGCTGGTCTTGTCTTGTCTTCTCTTCCAAACTATTAGACATTTACTGGCATTTCCCCATGCTCTTTCTTTTTTTGGTAGGAATAGATCTCCTCTCCCTGCTCTCATGTGGATTTGCAATAAGGTGAATCGATTCCTTAATTTCCTAAATGGAATTGGTTTTCTTCTATAGTACTCTTGACTTCCTAGAGGTGTTTGATCGCCTCTCCAACAGTCGGTATTACGTACGTCGAGGGGATGTCTTGATCTCACAGAGATGCTCGATCCTGGATTACCGTGTCCTATCCTGTGGACTCCGTGGATGCCTTCTTCTCGGTTGGAGTCATCTGTCCTACCTTGGTCGGTGATTAAAGAGACTCCTTGATTGACTTGTTGACTCAAAAATTCTTACCCCGTGTTAATATGATAGTAGAAGTCATTTTGATACTATCAGAAGTTAATTCATAAAACATGCATGCAGTTATCGAAAGTTATGATTCACAAATAAAAGCATGCGCCTCAGCCTTTAGTTTTCTTTTTATCTTACTCCACTTGAAAACACAATTCCTTTGCATGGATGCAAATTTTCTTTCTTTTTTTTTTCCCAAAGAATTACTTCAAAATCTCCCTTGAGACGTTTATAAGATCGATGAAACCAACCTCAAACACTTGAGTGCCTCTTTAAAAGATAAAATCGTACAAATCTTGAGCCTAGAGTAAACAATACCTCAAATGGATTGAGTTAGACCAAACTTCTCTCAGCTCTTTTTTCTCAATCTCTCTCGATTTCTTCACAGAAACTTCAGAAGCAAGATTACGGAGAAAAAAAACATGAAAGAAAGGGATATATATATATATATATATATATATATATTGTTTTAATGAAAGTCTTTATCAGCCAACTATATATTATTTGATTCTGACCAAAACATACAAAAATATATACATATATAAAGCCTAATAAATTCCATAATAGATAGGTCATTAACTACATAAGGGCACCACTCAGGCTGTAATATGATGAAACTAGCTGCATATATGATCCTATGGTGTGCGGAAACCTTATCTTTTAATCGAAAATAGTAAAATACAATAATTTGATGAGCCCCATGGGTCTGACTACTGTTCCCATGCATTGATGCACCATAAAAAGGTTGAGACAAGGGCCCCTGCAGGCTATACATACATAAATATACATACATGTATGTATGTATGTATATAACAATGTACGTCATTGTTTCTTTCATATGTCCATTTCTGCTATTTGGTTCGATCAATATATTGTAACAGGCAATTTCAATTATCAGCTCCATATATATATATAGGAGATAAGATGCATTTAATTGAGAAAAAATGGCTGCAAATGTGTACTAGCTAGTCATAAGACATTTGAAGGGGTAATTTGTTCCAAAAGTTTCAATTGATTGGTTAAATTAATTAAGTTTAAAAAGCTAAGCAATGTACTTTGGGATGGGGATGGGGATGGGGATGGGGAGATCGAGTACTATGGTACAGCAGTATTGAATGTTGATGTTAACCAACCCACGACATGCAGGAGCAGAGGCAGGTATCTGTTATCTCATCAGAATGTGATTTCCGTACGGTCGTTGTTTTTGCCAGACCACCATACAAAAATAATATTTTTTGGGCATCGTGACATCCACCGAATTATTCATGGATAATTGACTGATAAATTTCGGACCACATGAAAGACCCGACAACCCCAATTGAGACATGGACCGAGGCCCAATGCGAGAACATAATGTAAGTCGATAATGTGTACACTCATGAGATTTGAACTCATAGGCTCAACCTCCTGCTTGTATTAAGAGTTAGCACGATCAAATTAATCATCTCAAGGTCGTTTTTCATTACTCAATACAAAGATACTACTAGTTCAACATACTGGTTTTGAAAGTTCTTTGAACGTACTGCAATTCTCTCTATCACTGTCAACCAAATAAAGTTCCTTACCTTATGCTTGAAAATCCTTCAAAAACATTGCGTGAGAGATGGAACTCTCTGCACTTGATCTATGATCAAGCTTTGGTCGGATATTCTCAAATGTTTTTTTCATTGATTTGGTCAAACTCTTGGATGGGTTGGTACGTATTATTTTAGAGAGAGCTTGAATTTGAGAGAGACTGAAGGGAAGAACATGGTCGGACTGACTTCGTAGTTGAAGATTGAAGTTTAGGAGAGCAGTGCATGTGAGTGAATAATCCCTAAGTCTTAACTTTCTAGTTTCAACTTCCAACGATGGCCGATAGGTCCCTTTTTGGCTCTTCATACTGAGGTTCTTTTTGGCCTGCCTTGCTTGGGCTCGATCTCTATTATTGTGTAATGAATTAGTAGCATAGGGATTAAAATGAAATTTGATAGTTTTGGTGGAGCATTCAGACTGTACTTTTGGGAGAGAGAAAGCTCAGACAAGGGTCCCATGAAACCTATTTCACATGAAAGTGGTCTACTAACTGGACTAGTCTCAGTCTTTGTCATTAAAGTATAAAGAACTTATTAGCTGGAGCAGAAAAAGCACAAAAGAGTTTCACAATCAAATGTTTTTTTAGTACATCTAGGCTCTAGCTGTCTGTCTTGGGATATTTCTAGGGAAAGTCCATTTCCGACATATACATAAATAGAAATGGTCCGTAACATGCATGATAGTGATTAGTGATTGCAGACTGAAGTAATTTGGAACTAGGATTAGTTTTTTTTTTAATATTATTTTTCTTTTATATACTTGTAAAGTCCAACAGCTAGTCAGCTACAATACCCCACACCCCAAACTAAATCCCCAACGGCGACCCCCATGTGGTTTGAACCCAGGACCTCAAGGGTTTTGGGCGGAGTAACCCATCAACCAGGCTGGTCCTCTTTACATTAGTGCCATGTCCAATTTCACCCTAGTGATCTGGTCCCTATCCGCTTGCGGCCCTAGTGTGGTTCCTATGACTGACAGTTTCTGGTTCACCGAAGCTTAGTTTCGTCATATATACCTTGAACTCTTGGCTCTGTAGGGATAGTTTCTACAGTTGTTGAAAAGTCAATCGTGATGACATGGAGGCTTGTCTGCACCTTCAAATCCTACAAACTTCACAACAAGATCAACCGTGAGAAACTCCAAGACAGGACTGGGGGATGTAGGTCGTAGAGGCTCCAATGGTCAAGTCAGTATAATGAATGAGGAAGTGGACTATGGACGGGAGACCAGCGGGGGATGGTGGTGTTTTGGTTGAATATTTCGTCAGGGGTTGAAGAAGTATGGCTTTGTTGGTAATTGTGTGAATACCCCTCTCTCCAAAGGTGGGAGAAGAGTATTTATAGGAGAGTGAGTTTTGTCTTGGAAGTGGTGCACCAACTCGTGTTCTTTTTGATCAATCTCAAAGTATGTATGTGTAAAGTCATGTATAAGTCGGTGTGTCAGAGTTTGTAAGTGAAAAGTGATGGAAGTGTCAAGTTAGGTGTTTAGAAAGTATGGAAGCAGGACACGTATTGTGTAGAGAAAGGAGAATTGAATTGAGCATTAAAATAATATAAAGCTGTGTTTTGTTTGTAGGTTATGTCATGAGGAAGGAGATGAGAAGTCAGTAGAAGAGGAGGTAGAAGAAGAACAGTCGAAGAACAGAGAGAAAATAGAAACGTTGGTTTTCAATATTCAAAAAGTGTCAATACAAATTGTGAGAGTACAGACTATAAAGAAAGTGAACAACGGTCACTGTGATGTGACAGTTGTAGAATAAACAAACTATATGAAACGGTGTGTTTCATATCAACCTAAACCAATAAAGAAAAGGGCCTATTAACAAGGCCTTTATGAGTTACAAGTCCAATGAAAACAAGAGCCCAATATAGAACACAATAGAAGAGTCCAAAAGCAAAGTCTGGTTAGGGTAAAACACCAGAGAGTTAGAGACAACAAAGAGGAATAAGATTACGCGCCATGGACGATTCGTGAAAAAGGAACTATCTTATCACCCCCCTGCAAGCTGAGCATAGTTGGAGACGATGTTCAGCTTGTGAAGAAGATGTTGGATGCGGTGAACAGACAAAGGCTTTGTGAGAAGATCTCCTGGTTGATCTTCCGATTTGAGGTGAGCTAATTTGATCATGCCTTGTTCTACCTTCTCTCGTGTGTAATGAAGATCAAGCTCAATATGCTTGGTCCTCTCATGAAAAACTGGGTTTGTTGCTATATGAATAGCTGCCTGGTTGTCACAAAACAATCTCATAGGTTGTTTGAGCTTGATCTGCAATTCATGAAAAAGATTCTGCATCCAAGCAAGTTCACTGGTAGCAGAAGCCATTGCTCTGTATTCAGCTTCTGATGAAGACCTAGAAACAGTCTTCTGTTTCTTGGATTTCCATGAAACTAGTGAGTCTCCGATTTTGATGCAGAAACCTGTAACAGAACGTCTTGTGTCCATACAAGATGCCCAATCTGAGTCACAAAAGGCTTCTACCTGCAGGTTGTTAGTGGCAGAATAATATAGACCTTGGCCTAATGTCCCTTTAATGTATTTTAAAATTCTGTGAGCAGCAATAAGATGCACATCTGTGGGCTTTTGCATAAAACGACTAAGAGTATTAACAGAGTAGGTGATATCAGGTCTAGTAATGGTGAGGTACATTAACCTTCCAATGAGTCTTCTGTAAGTTAGAGGATCACTTAAAATGTTCCCTTGATAAGCTGTGAGTTTAGAATTAGTGTCAATAGGAGATTTAATAGGTTTAGAACCCACTAAACCTGTGTCTATTAATAAATCTAAGGAGTATTTTCTTTGAGAGATATAAAAGCCTACTGGGGTATTATGTGTTTCAAGACCCAGAAAATATTTCAGAGGACCTAAGTCCTTAATTTTGAAGCAAGAGGATATATATGTTTTAAAGTCTTGAATTAGATCTAAATTGTTTCCCCCAATGGCCATATCATCTACATAGAGTAAGAGAATTATTTTGTTGCCTTTCTTGTTATAATGAAATAAAGAATAATCTGATTTGCTTTGTTTGAAACCAAAATTGAGCAAAGCCTCTTTGCATTTTAGATTCCATTGTCTAGAAGCCTGCTTTAGGCCATAAATAGACTTATTTAGTTTACATACTTATATGGTTCTTGTTGTTTAACTATGGCAGATAAGAAATGGAGATGAGAAGAATCATGTTGATTCATATTCATAAAAGATGCTGTAAATTGAGATTCAGAATTCAATGCAGATGCAGAATGTGTATGAGCAGGCTCAGATGCACAAGCGACATCACAAACATAATCACTGAAGTATGCAGGTCTTTTCTTGACTCTTCCTGTATGATTTATTGAATCATTGTGAGTAGATGAATTAGGAATATTGTGCTGAACATTAATATGTTCAGTCACAGGATGTGTTATTTCATCAGCATTGGATTGAACAATATTTTGTTCTATCCCAGACTGTGCAGCAAGAGGATTTGTTCTGAATGGAAATTCAGATTCCTTAAAATTTACATCTCTTGATGTAAATATTTCATGTGTTTGCAAATTGAGTAGTCTGTACCCTTTAACCCCATTAGGATATCCTAAGAAAATTGTTGGAACAGCTCTAGGCTCTAACTTAGAGCTAGGTTTGTTATTTTTAGCTAAACAAAAACACCCAAACACTTTTAAATCACTGTAATCTGCTGGTTTTCCATATAAGATTTGATAAGGAGTGTGTTTGTCTAGAACCCTAGTTGGCAGCCTATTAATTAAGTACACAGCTGTTTGGAGACAGTATGACCAAAAATTTTTAGTCAATCCACTTTGGATTCTTAGAGTTCTAGCAACATTCAAAAGATGTTGATGCTTTCTTTCCACCACCCCATTTTGTTGTGGTGTGTATGGACATGATTTTTGATGAAGGATACCATTAGAAATATAGTATTCTTCATCTAGGAACTCCTTACCATTGTCTGTTCTCACCACTTTGACAGTTTTATTAAATTGAGTTTTGACATAATTAATGAATGCCTTTATATATGTCCTTGTTTGATCCTTAGAATGCATGAAATAGATCCATGTCATCCTTGAAAAATCATCTACAATGGTGAGGAAGTATTTAAAACCATCAATAGAAGTAGTAGAGCTAGGTCCCCATATATCCATGTGAATAAGATCAAAAGCTTCATTAGAAACACTTGTGCTAGTACAAAAAGGCTTTCTTTTCATTTTGCCTAGTTGGCATGATACACAATCTGTTATATCATCACAAAATAAATCAGGTAAAAGCCTTGAAACACCTTTAGAAGGGTGACCTAGTCTATTATGCCACAACTTAGAATCTGATACATAATTCACTAGTCTTAAATTGTCTACACTCTTCCTTGAATCTTGATTGAACAGGTATAGTCCTCTAGACCTCATTCCCATCCCAATCTTCTTCATAGTGCCTAGTTCCTGCAATTCACACCTATTGTTTGTGAAAATCACAGCATGCTTATTATGTTTGGTTAATTTTCCTACTGAAATTAAGTTAAAAGAGAATGAGGGAACACACAAAACATCCACCAGAGAGATGTTTTTCGTAATTTTGACAGTGCCCATGTGTGATATGATATGTTTTTCACCATTTGGCAAATAAACAAATGAATTGGCCACTGGATGTGATGTATGAAAATATGATGCATGGCATATGACGTGATCAGTGGCTCCACTGTCAATGACCCACTTGGTAGAATTAAATTTCAAAAAATTGTTACCTGTCACTGATGCAACAGTGCCAGTATTCTGTTGTTTTGCAGTTGTGTTTCCAGGATAATGGACCTTAGCTTTAAGAAAAGCAATGATTTGATTGCACTGGTTGTCTGTTAGATCAACTGCAGTTTCTTCATCTGTTTCCTTTTGAATGCTACTCCCCACCTGATTGGCTGCATAAGTATTTCCAGAATAAGATTTGTTTTGATGCTGCCTTGGTCTTTTGTTTGGCTGATTGGGGCCTCCATGAAGTTTGTAGCATTTATCAATTGTATGATTCTCTTTCTTGCAATAGTTACAGAACAAGCCCTCTGTTTTGAAGAGCCATAATAAGCCATGGAAGTTGGATGTTGCCCCAACAGTGATCCATTATTTGAAAAATGCGGTGTAGTAACACCACTTGGGGGAAGTGTAGACACACTTCTCGTGTAGTTAACAGTCTCCGCAAGAGCTGCACTAACATTTGTTGCATTTTCTTGAATTTCTGGAACTCCTTGAGGATCAATTAATGCTCCGATACCATAAAAATAATATAAAGCTGTGTTTTGTTTGTAGGTTATGTCATGAGGAAGGAGATGAGAAGTCAGTAGAAGAGGAGGTAGAAGAAGAACAGTCGAAGAACAGAGAGAAAATAGAAACGTTGGTTTTCAATATTCAAAAAGTGTCAATACAAATTGTGAGAGTACAGACTATAAAGAAAGTGAACAACGGTCACTGTGATGTGACAGTTGTAGAATAAACAAACTATATGAAACGGTGTGTTTCATATCAACCTAAACCAATAAAGAAAAGGGCCTATTAACAAGGCCTTTATGAGTTACAAGTCCAATGAAAACAAGAGCCCAATATAGAACACAATAGAAGAGTCCAAAAGCAAAGTCTGGTTAGGGTAAAACACCAGAGAGTTAGAGACAACAAAGAGGAATAAGATTACGCGCCATGGACGATTCGTGAAAAAGGAACTATCTTATCAAGCATACTTGAATCGACTGACATTATATAATCGAGAGATCAAACTTGTGTACACATCACCTTTTGGGTCAACGAAAGGATGTATGAACCGTTTGATTATATTCCTATGTGAGTCGTCTTGGCGCCATATATTTTATGTGTCGGTTAAATCATGTTAGGAAATGATGTCCTGCGAGCAGCAAAGATCAAATGCCAGACGCGACTTCCATTGTGGGTTTCGGGATGAAGTGCGACTTGTTGTTTGTGATTCTATGACTTGTGGGCCGGAAACTTGATAGGTTGTGGTTTTGAATTTTGATTGTTGAATGGGTCCGTATCTAGCTGGTTGTTGGGCTTTGGCCCATATTCGGGAGTCATTTGGGCCTTTGCAGATTTTGGCCGCTACAGGCTCCATACCTCCTTTCTAACTCGTCGGAGTCGAGTTCCGCTAGGGGATAGCTAGCTGATGCAGCTATTAATAACAATGCAGAAATGCACAGCTCAGATGAAGTAGTATCGTTCTTGTTATAGTTTTTATTTGTTGCCTTTCGTTAAGGCTATCCAACTCTGATTATTGTACTCCTCTGTGTTTCTCTTTTTTTTTTTTTTTTTTCCAATCTTTTGTTTGGGTTACTGCTGAGTTAGCACTTCCTAAATTCCAGCAATCATGAAGCTGGTAAAACTGTAAAAGAAGACAGCGAAAATATACTGAGAGATAACTAAAATAGAAATGGCAATTACGCTTGTGTTACAGTTGCCTATGCAATGTAATTCTGCATCTAATTTATCAAATTCCAAACATCACCGGCAATCAAAAGATGGAGTAACTTTGACAGCAAGATATAACCAAAAAATCTTTCATGTTTCAACTTCTCGTTTATATCTAAATACTGTCAAAAGAGTATCTCAAGTGAAGCTCTGTCCCGTGCGTATGCTTTGTATACTAAACCTCTTTTCATGAAACCTAAACAAAGCAAATACTAAATTACTGAAACATAAATAGTCCTAAGCCTAACCTAAGCCAATGGAGCTATACCATATAACATGCTATTGTATCCCTAACAAAAATCTTTTGTATATTACACAGGCTCTTCGTATTCCCTAAGAAATGAAGCAAATTGTTAAGGCATTTCTACTCGAAGGATTTCATTGTTGCCTATTCTAACATTTTAGCTATGCAGGTTGAAGACGCATTTACAAACAAAGAAGGCTATAGAAAATGAGAGGTATGAAAGCATTATCAAGCTGTGCCGTGTAGGCCTCCAACAAACCACTCACAGTCACAGCAAACAAGAGAGAGAACCAATGCTGCATATAAGTCAATATCCGGAAAAACAAATTAATAAACCAACCCATAACTTAATCAGAAAAAAAAAATAAAAAAAGAAAAGAAAAGAAGGCTCCTACAATGTATGTCCATCATACAATTCGAAAGATCAGGGAATGCATGAAGTTGAATTGAGTAAAAAACAAGATTCTTCCAGGTAAGAGTATCTATCTAAGTCATCTGGGAGATTAGTGGCGGTAGTTAAGTGTGCGATTGCAGGTGGGACCGACTGTAGGTGTGTTCAGGTGTATGGGCATGCATGTGTGTGCAAGGGAGGGAGGGAGGAAGGGAGAGAAAAGAGAGAGATAGAGACCTGGCTAAGAATGTATCCAGTGGATGCTAGAAGTGGAAGCAAAACGGAGCAAGCAGCTAGGACAGAGGTTATGCCAGCCGCAGTCCCTTCGATGGTTTTTTCTAGCGAGTGGAGAAGTTAATGTTAGTGACTTCACAAATTACAAAATTAAAAGGTAACATAAACATTAGAATAATATGGGAATACTTACTTCCAGTTTTGCTCCACCTAAGGACACCATACTTGTAACCGACTACTGATGCCTAAACATAAAAGCAAAACGCAACTATTTTAAACAAAAAAGAAATAATAGCATAATGACAGTCGTAGAGAAGGGCAACTATCAGAACAAGCATAGGTCTCTAATCATATCAAAGATATTTAGCCAACAACTTCACTCACCATTGTATCTCCAATTCCAAGGCTCAAAATTCCAGCAAAAGGTGCAAGCGGTCGATCATTATACCCAACAGACATCCAAATGGGAAGTGCACATCCCAACAGGAGAGAAAAATGGCTATAAAAAATAAAGTAAGATGCCAAAAGATAGTGAATTACATTTGCTTCAAACACCTTTTATATGCAAGCAGCAGGTAGATAATTCATGCCTGATAACAAGGAGATCAGAGTCACGATGGTCCGTGAAAGCGTTCATAAATTCATGTACAAGTTTTCCAAAAGGCCAAATTCTCCATACCTACAAAAGACAAAAGCAGTGGTATGCAAAAAGGCTTAGGGAGAAAAAGTTACTACAGTTTCAGTACAGATAATCTGCTCATAAGTCACATACATTGGCATTCCAAATCTACCGGATCAAAACTTTGAGGACTGAAAACACACAATGTCTCATAATATTGTGCATGTTTCAATAAATAACAAACTTCCAATGCCCAGACTCATCAGTTATGAACAATTTCTGAATTAAATCGTTTCAGGATGTGGCTCAAGCAAATTCATTCATGTTCTCTCATGATGATTAAAGGTTTTGATTACAAAATCAAGTAATTTGTTTTTCCTACCAACAGAAGCTTTATGGATTCTCTTTTGTAATGGAAATTTATTTAAATATTTCTAATACCAACAAAAAACTAAAATGGCCTACAGTACCACACCTGAAGCTTCTATGTTCACACTCTTATGTCGCTGCCTCCTCATCTCACCCCAGAACTTCTACAGAGCAATCTGCAGTACCATACTATGCATGCAAACATGTTCTTCAAAAAAGTTTTTTATTTTCAGATAAATGTCTTCATTCCCTGATGTGAGTGGACACATTTCCAATTACTACTTCTTGAATGGTAAAATTGTTTGATAAAGGGCAGTGAAGGAGTTCCACCCTAAGTAAAATTAAACCAACTACAAAAGGGAATCTAAAATATCTTATAACACAATTTTCTTTACATTGAAGTTCCCACAAACCCATTAGCATTTCATAAGTTTCAATAAAGGGAATTGAGGAATTCTTGTCAAATAAAAATTCTATAGATCAATATTTCTGCAATATTCCTTTCTTGTGAAATTTCGCTTTGAGGACAACAAAAACACAAATCTAAATTTCAATAGAACATACAAGTTCGATCAACATACCCGAATAATTTCTAATCCCAAGAAAACTGCCAATGCTGCACCAAATGCAAGATCAAGGAACTCTGGCTGGAAAACCATTAAGAGTCAGCAGAACATCTAAAGAAACTGCTTGCGAAAGGGGCATAGATACAAAATTTAACCCCGATGACAATCTATCCTTTGCTATTTCTACATCACCTGAAAGATTAGAGCAGGAAGAAACATTGAAACTGCCATCAGATGGTAATATTTCCGCAGAAGAATCCTCTCAATCTTACTATTCTTGGATATGTTGTAGAACCTCAACACAGAGACATATATTACACATACCCAGTAGACACACAATGATAGCCTTTTAAACGGTTCCGAAAAGACAAATGATATCACCCTGTTAAAGATGCAAGACATAAAATGATAATCAGAAAATCAGTATCACATATAGATAAAGCTTTAAGTCTAACATTATTAGCCCTGTTCCAGCAAGGACAGAAGCACAAAACACTTGCAACCCACATAGGACAGTGCTGTTAACAATCCATATAGTTTGTACCATAGCGGCAAGACTTGTATTCTATACATAATTACTATTTACTCCTCTATTCAATATTATGACATTGCTCCTATTTTTTTTAGTCACTGGAATCGCTATAAATTTACGACCTCCCCATTGATTCTGAAGCCAATTAAAAGCAGTTGATGAAAAGCTTATTAGCTCAAAATAGGATTAGATTATAAAATTATGGAAATAACACCACTAAGGACTTAGAAGTTTCTTATCTAAGAGACGTTAAAGAAAAAGGATACCATAGTAAAGGATGCAAGTGAAAGTCTTCAACGAATTGCATCCAAGATGGTGCGATCATAATCAACATACATCCAAGAGAGACGAAGAATATAAGAGATTTTGCAATTTCGTCATCCCTTCTGGCTTCAGAGTTTGCTGAGCTTAAATAACATTCCCTTACGCAAAGAAGATACTTAAATACAATTGGAAAGAGGAGCAGTGCAAGCAGAAACCCCTACATGGCAAAAAAAAAACTTTACTGTTTAGTTGCATCATTCCAAATCAGCTCACCACTTGAAAAGACATTTTTTTTTTCCAGATGAGTTCCTTACTTAAATTCAGACCTGATTAATAATACCAATCTCAGTTCTCTTCATTGCATGCTGTACAGGAACCATCGACAAAGGCAGGTATCCAAAAAGCTGCAAACAACGTGTTCCCCACATGTAAGTTCTACTTTGCTATCTTACCCAGAAAGAAGACAAACTTTTTAGCGAAGAAAATAACTAGCCTTTGCAGCAGTACAAGTCAACATGTCACCAAAATAGAGAACAAGACCCATAGTCACCAAAAGTGCTTCCCCTAAACAGAAAATGAGCGCCGTTATTTACTGGGGAAAGAACATAGAATGTCAATAAGTTGCACAATCATAAAGAATATGAACTCGAAAAGAAAAAGTCGCATAGGAAGTCATTGCAACTACCGATCCCTCTTCAAACAATCGAGGTTGAGTAACGAGGATAATAAAATAGCTAGAACCTTATCCAAACACCAAACTAGTATAAAATTTCTAAAACCAATTGAAATTAGCCGTTTAAGGAGTATAAAGACATCATCCTCTAAAAGAAGAAAAGATAAAAGAAATCAATTTCACTTATACCTAATATAGAGGATTCATACCAGCCTCAACTAAATAGTGAGGCGTTCTGAATGCAACGACTCCTTTTGCATAACCAATTACCCACACAAGCAGTGGATTCCTACCAGGAATTTTTCACTCAATATGTACCTACGAAGAGAATTTTCATACCAATGGAAACACATGATGGAAAAGTTGTAAGAAAATGCCGAACTAGCTCTATTGCTGCCAATCCATGACAGAGCACCCATAGGAACTTAAGTGATGCAGACAAACCTGTGAGAGAATAATTGGTTAGCGCTCTTCATTTTGCAATTTGTTGACTGAAATACAACAGTCACAAATACAATAGAAAAAAGGCGACTGAAACTATTATAGAAAGAACATTGATCCAGAAATCCACAAGACTAGCTCAAAAGGAAGTCACAAGAGATGCAGGGTTCCTGACATACCACCAATCAACAATAATGCAAAAGACATGCAGCATGCTGCAGCACATAAAGCAATCCACTTTGAGCTGAACTTTGCATCCCTCACACTGCATGGACAAGGGGCATGTGTAGTTTTTGGTGACCTCAGTATGAATAAGCAGAGAAAGACAAGCACACTAAAGCAGCTAGCAGATGTAGCCCAGTACTGAATTGTCGTATAATAGAGTTCTGTGCCAAAGAAAAACAAACGAGTATGAGCAGACATACATGATATTGTAATCCATGGAAGCACAGTAACAAGATGGTTAAAGATGAATAAAAATCGCAATATACTTTCTCAAAAGCTATTCCTATAACAAACACAGATGAAAATGCATAAATTGGCTATTAAAATTTATGAATTATTTTGGTTGAGGAGTATCTTTTATTTTTTTTTGTATCCTTGATAGTGGTTCCCTCATTTCAACTAGTATCCTTAATGTTTCAGTCTAGGGGTGTGAGTGTAGCCTACACAAACTATTAAACTCAATACTAATTGATGCAAGCTAGAAGTTGTACCTCCAAATTCAACCTGATGTAATGCGAACGCTCTTGACAGCTGGATCAACTTCGACAGCATAACAGTGGGTACTGTGGTTGATCCCAGCAGAATCCCTGATGAAACACCTGGCCTGAAATTTTTGAGAAAAGATGCCAGGCTTAGGCTAAAATTTCTATCTGAAAACTGCAACACAGTTCTACAGAAAAGGACGGGAGAAAAGGAACAACACAAACTCAAAGTAGCTCGATACTACAACTCAATTAATCGAAATTTCCAATTGCAAGCGTATCTTGCGTTCCTCCTCAACGGCTTCACCGAAAGAAACCAATTAAAACACAAAATCGGTGTATTTTCTCAAATCCATTCCAGATCAAACATCAATTTGACTCCACAACCAAAACCTCGACAACATTAAAAGGAAAACCCTAACCGAGAATTAAGAACAAATTTAAACGAAATGTTAATTTAAAACAGAATGAAAATAGAGAGAAGAAACAATAATTCAGACCTGGTCCTAAAAATGGAGAGGGAGTTGGAAGTATCGGCACGGACCTCAACGTAGAGGGCGAAGGCGGCGAGAACGGAGAGCATTAGGCCATGGGCGAGGAAAGAGAGAGGGAGAGAGTACAAAACGCGACCGATGAATATGACAACCACGGCCCTCTCGCCGTTCAATACCGACGATGAGAAAGCCATGGCCTCGCACTATTGCCGTCCAAAATCAGGGACGAAAATTCAACGATTCTTCGAAGAAGGAAGAACTGTTTCCTTATTGACGCGGGAAAGACCAAGAAAGATGGGAGGTAGTGGTGGAATCCGTACACTGGAAGGAAATTAGGTGGTCAATTGCTTTCTTCTTAATTCTTATCTGCTTGTGGGCCTGACTTTATACCAGCCGTGGGCCTTACTTTTCGGCCTAATTATTTGTTGCCTGGCCTCCAAGCATTCAAAAGGCTACGGGCTCTTTGGTTCTACACTTCTACTGGAGTGGTTACTAGTACTAGTACTTGTGGTTACCAAATGTTCAGTTGTATTAGTGTTCCAGAGTTCAGCCCATGACTTTGGACCTCATTAGACTACAGGCTTAATTGTGTTCCAAGTTTAAAACATAAAAACCCATAAAAAAAAAGTTTCCCAAGAGCATCCACATGGACAAGGCACATTTATACGCACACTCCAAACATCTCAATTATCGTGCAATTATCCATTAATAAGTGTTACATTCCAATATATATACCCACAGTAAATACACTTGAGTCAAGACTTCATACTTTTTTCCCCATCATCTCTCTCTTTCCCTCCATCATCTCTCTTCCTCCTATTGGTTGTGTGGGTCCCGACAACTTTTCTCTCAAAAGATGTGGAGCAGCTATAAACTTCCTCTAAATTTTGAACAGTCAAAATTTTTCTAACCTCCATTTGTGGAGCTTCATTTCAAGCACTACAAAGAACACTCATTCTTCATTTCAACACTCCAAATAACACTCTCTCTAGCTTAATTGATGGTATATGTTCCATAGGACGAGGAGGGATAACTATAAGAGGTCAAGGGGGAGGAGTAGATGGAGTTGGAATGAAGCAGTTTCAACTCCTCCCTCAAACTTTCAAGTTTCAACAAACTGTTATCTAGATTCAACATTATTTTGTTCTGGACAAATGTTTATGTTGATGACTTTGTCTTATGATTCTCATATATGATGGTGTGCGCGTGTGTATATATATATGTTCCCTATATAGGAGGAATGGTTCCAACCTGAGTTCTGAACTAAAATTCATTTCATCCGATTGAAAGAGGGCAAAAACAAAAGGAGGTAAGAAAAATCAGAAAAAGTCATAATGAACGAAATTACAGTCCCAGTGAACAAAAAAGAGAGTACATGTTACATGTGGAAATGGCTTAGAGAAAGCATGAATTAGTCCATGGAATAGCAAATCTTTTTGAAGGAATCCAAGTTGGTCTGGAAGAGAGGTATGACAGCATCCATGCTTCCATCATCCAAAAATGAAGGCCAAACAAACATCACCCCTTCTACTGGTAAATAAGTAGGCATGAATGAAAAAGGCTTCCCTTCTCCAAAATCCAGCTCATAAAATGGGAAGTTCATCCAGCTATTAACCTCCATATTTGGGGACAATACATGTACGCTCACGTCTGCGCTCGCCACAATGTCTTTGTTTCCTTCGTTGCACTTGGAGAAGTCGATGAATGATCGAAAGTAGTCATCGTTTAAATTCACAATGGCATCATGAACAATCTTGGCAGCATACTGCAATGGTTGCTTCAAAAGGTCCTGAGCTCTGGCAGTTGGCAATGCCCATAGTACTACATTCCCATAGTACTCATCGGGCACTCTCGGCTTCAATCGACTGCGACCATTAACTGCAATCCTCACGCTGGTCTCTTGGACCCCGGTGAGTCCACGAGCCCTTGTTATGGCTCTCCATAGATGAGCTAGCAAGCTCACAAATTTGCTGTAAGGCTTGTTAGGATATTCATTTGTACTTTCAATTGATGATGAAGCCTTTGACCTTAACTTGTTAAGAAAATCCAATGTGAAATGAAATTTCTCCGCCACAACGACCTCGGCCTCTCCACCACCCAACGCATCTTCAGTATTCTTGATTTTATACTCTGCTCCTTTGTGTGCGAACTTGAAAATCGGGGGATTTCGAGGGGTGAAAAATGAGCGATCATAAATTGGGAGTGGACCAATGTCCAGTCCTCTGCAGGCTCTGCCCCAAGCAACCAAGAACCTGCTTGTGGAATACCCATCAGCGACTTGGTGGTGCCACGAGAAGCCCACCACAAGTGAGCCACAATTGAACCTTGTGAGTTGCACTTGCATCAACTCCTCCACCCCTTCCAAGGAAGGGTGCAGGCTCAGTATATCTGGAGAGGTTTTAAGGGGCATTACCTGATCAAAATTGATATCAATTGATGCCTCAATAAACCTCGATCCTTTGTCATTAAGAAGAACAACACGTTCACCTTTTTCATTCCGATGGAATCTACCAGCCATAATCCTGTATTTGGCTAAAACCTTCTTTAAGCCTAGTTCAATTGCTGCATTTGATGGGATTGGAGAGCGATAAGCATAAATCAATGCTATGTGAGTGTCAAAAGTGACAGTATCAAAGAAAGTGAGAGGAACGTAGTCTGAGGTTGGGGGAGGAGTAGTGTCTTCATAGAATGGTGTGATAAGCTTTGAGCTCTCAATTTTAACCTCCATAGTTGAATTTGACTATGCGTGAGAATGGGCAAATGCAAATGCTTTTGGAGTTCATAGAGAGATTGCCATGCATGTACATATATACTCACATGTATCATCATGTATGGAAACCACACACTACAAAATATATCTCGTCATAAAGAAGTTTTGGGTGGTGGCACGAGGACAATCCCACGTGACTATGTGTTGGGACCAAGTGATAATTGGCTTAATGCAGTGGAGACATGTATGCAGTGGAGACGCGCAAATAAAACGTGTATATATTGCATATGAGGACAAGTCAAGCTTTTAATGCACATCTCTCTCCTCTCCTGTCAAGCTTTCAAAGCATGTCTCCCTTGCACATCTCTCTCCTCTCCCGACTGCACATCTCTATATTCACTTAATACTACTTTCTTTCTCAGTTATGCACTACTTTCTTTGGATCCAGATTTAAGATTGGACGTGACAATGGCGTGCCTGCACCCTGCAATAGAAATTGCAGACAGTCCTGTAGTTTTCAATGCACTGTCTTTAAGTGTGTTTTCACCGCCTCCAATTTCTACCGCAGGAACCCTCATCTCATCTGACCGTGACAATGGCATGGTATATGACTAAAAGGTCTACATATTAATTACGGGATAATAACATTTTTAGGTATTGAATAATCTGATCCAATTCATCTCGAAACCCATTTTTCAAATGTTTCAACTTGAGTATTTTAATTATGGACAATTATGGATATCAAAATTATGAATAGGTAGTGCTTCCGATTTTAATTTAAAATTTGTTTCAAAGGCATCACATGGACAGATTTCTCCCCAATTGAAGACTCAACCAACTGAGGTGGCATTAAAAAGTCAAAAAACTAATTTTATAACTCATGTGGTCTGACAAATTAGTGAGTTAGATATTTGTCATATTTTTCAAAAACACTTTAATGACGCATGAAAAAAAACCAAAAAACAAAACCAAATACAACATGGCTGCTGCTTTTTCTTTGGCCTCTCCCTTCACGAGCAACACAACTGAGCGCAGATTCTTCGTTCTTCTTCTTTTGTTTCTTTATAATGGTTTAGTAAATCCACCTTATGTGGAAGCCATTGAAGCCAACAGTGGTTTATAGTTTTCAGTTTGCTTCTCAATGCTTTTTATCTAAAAAAAAGAAAGCTAAGAACAAAACCTGTTCGATGAAATGCCAATGAGAAGAAGACCAAATCATCTGCAAATCGATTCAGGCCATCTCTTCTGCAAATCTTCTTCAACAATGTCAGACCTAATCATCCTCTCCGATGGAGAAGAAGACCAAAGTGCTAGGATGAAGCCTTGTGTTGAATGATTTGTATTTGACTTTGATTCACATATATAATAGTTGATTAATGGGTATAAATCTTATGTTTTTGTGCTGGATTGCAAGTTCCTCATACTCCTTGTGTTTGATCACCACGTACGGTTTGAAAGAAATTGTTTGTTGAATCTACTTAGATGGTAAAATGTCAAGTAGGTTATGCTTCATGAAACCCATGATTATGAATGCGTCTCCCTTTAATTAGGTGACGATTTGTATGAATCCTTATCTCCATGGAACTTCATTAATTCTTATGCATGTTTAGACCAATAGGATGACTAAAATGTGTTAGTAACATCCAACCTAGACCAATGAGATGGCTAATAATTGATTTTAGGGAGATTTGACCTAGGTGTGCTAGTTTAGTTATAAATTGCATTAGCGTAATTTACATCCTTATTTCAAGAAAACACAAAAAAAATACTTTACTATTTTCTTGTCTCTAGTTTAATTACTAAACCAAACAAACTTGAGTTGAACTTTACTTTGTTTGCATTGTCCATATATACATACAAGTATACATTTGGATTAGACATAACTCCGTTCCTGTGAATTCGACCCTTGCTTATCATTTTGCTATAGTCGCCGACTAGTACACTTGCTAGTAAGGTTAATTAAGAAACAACAAAAATACCACTGCACACGAGTTCATAAGCACTAACTCCCTGTCTGTGACAATAACTCTCGGAACAGTGCAGTCTTCCATTGTTGACTGTAAACACCTTAAAGCCCATGTGTAGTTCTCCTATTTTTCTGAGTTCAAGTACACGAACGCTATGCAATATGTCATATTTGTGGAAGTCACACCAACAATCTCGAGGAGAGGCGTCCTAAACCGGTTTGTCTTGTACGTTGCATCCATCAATAACACATGCGGGAATGCATGCAATAATTCCAACGAGCCTGGATATGCAAAGAACAAATCTTTGAGCTCATTAGTTAAAGCATTGGTACGATGATGGAAAATGTACCCAGACTCGTGTAGGAAGCTCATGAGAATCTGCATTTCAGATCTATCAGCTTTCTCTGCTGCTCGAATCTTCTTGCGTGCATTGTATATAGTATCAATTGTGGATGCATTGTAGGGATCACGGTTCTTCAACGAATTCAATATATTTCGTGGCTTCACGAAATTCTTTGGCATATCTACTAGTATCTCATTTTCAACAGTAGATAATCGACCGACATACGGGTGTCCCTCCATAAATAATGTCGCGACATGGTTATGCTTTCCACATAGCACCCTTAACATCCAATCGTCATCTGTTTTCAATTTCACTCCTTTCAGTCTGAAAGGACAATCTATTTTTTTGGTGTCAGTAAATTTTGTCGACAACGTCTTATTTTTGTATGTGCCACTGCGATCACAATGTAACTGCAATTTGGATCTCTTTCCGAATCCACCAATCTTTGACCTTTTAATGACAATGATAAATCCCAAATTACGTCCAGTGTCTTGAACCCAATCAATTAAGGATTGACACGATTTGAATACCTGATGATATAGTAATTAATATAGAAATTAAGAAAGTTAGGTCAGGAATCAAATGTTAATGTGTGAAATTTAACCCTAAAATTGAATCTTGAAGCCAATAAATTTCGTGATAAATCGCAGCATTATCATACTATGTTAGTGAAAAATTCATTTGTAACATCAACGTCTATATTGTCTTCACTTTCTTCCACATGTTCGTCTTCTTGTTTTATGAAAATATCATCATGCCAATAATAGATATTCAACTTATCATATGCAATTAATAAAAATATTATATGAAAAAGTAAAAAAATATGTATATTTACTTGACCGTCACTAGAACCACTTGACAATCGCAGATCTTCGGCCCAACTATGTAACTGATCCAAATTCATTTTTGTCTGAAATGACGAAAATAAGATAGGGAGAATGGAAGAAGTGGAGAACATCTCTACTTATAATAGAAAAAATTATAACTGTTAAAATTTGAACGTTAAAACATGTA
The DNA here is from genome assembly GCF_013401445.1 of Tripterygium wilfordii. Classification (NCBI taxonomy): domain Eukaryota; kingdom Viridiplantae; phylum Streptophyta; class Magnoliopsida; order Celastrales; family Celastraceae; genus Tripterygium; species Tripterygium wilfordii. The sequence continues at coordinate 8,285,742 of NC_052233.1, read as the reverse complement.
GAGCCGTTGAAGCTAGAGCAAGAGAAAGCCAAAACAAAAAAAAAAATTGGTTCTGAAATCATGTAATTTTTTATGAGTTCAGGTGAGTTAACAAGTCATAGGGTGATGTATCTACATTAGAGTGGTTTTATTATTTGACAAGTCATAGGGTGATGTACCTACATTGGGTGATGCTAAGTGCACACAAGTTTTACTAAGTGCACATGCATTGATTTCAAAACTATTGATTAGATGTTTGACTTATACTACATTACACCTTTTTATTCTCTCTTTTTCCTGAATACACACAATTTTTCTCTCTCTTAATCTTTTCAATCACTGGTATCTATGAATTTGACAAAACATGCAGCTGACAGATCATCGTATTTCGGGCCACTTTGTTCCCTCGTGCGACAAACTCGTGTGATTTATTTATCACATTAAATTTAATAACAAAATTTAATATAAAAATTATGAAATCTAATATTATAATATTTTAATTCAGAAAAAATGCGGAGGCTGTCGGTTCACTGGTTTTTATTAGGTGTTTATATTTTTTCGATCAATCAAATACTATTAAGTGTTTATATTTTTTTGGTATACTAATTCAAGCCATTTTTTGACGCTAAAAAAATTCTTTATTTTTCATGTATTAAAGCACTCACATCAGAGTCTATTAACAAATACTTTATTTAAGCATAATAGCATTTGTTACATTATTAATCTTCTATCACAATAGTTTCAGGATGAAACCTAGAACGAGTATGCTGCATGTATACATCAAGTTGTTCCATATACGGTAAAACCCATGCAGCTGCGCACTCATACCTGAAGTAATTCCACCGAGGCATAATGGTAGGCATCGAGTAACCCCCAGCTAAGGAAACCTGGACGTAGTGATCATTATTAACGTGTCCGATAGCGATAGCAACATGCTGATACTGCGGTGGAAGAGTTGATCGCAGTGGTAATTATGTGAAGCTCTGTGCAGAACTAAAAATGTGTAGTATGACATTGTACCTCGAAGCAATCAAGAGAACCATGTTTGGCATTGTCATCCAGTGCTGAATTGGTGTTGCTGTATCTAATTCAAATAAGTTCAGTGAGTTGTGAACACCCAATGCATGCTCTTCACTACCAAACAAGGCGGTGCTTGAGAATCCATGGCTGTTGAACAATGGAGACTTAATTATATTTTGCTTAGAATAAATAAATAGAAGTATCTAGTGTGCCATATTAATTTCATGATTCATGTCAAACCATAAAAAAAATTAAATAAAAAAAAACACAAACGTACGTACGTACGTAGATGGCTCGACTGACATGGCCTCGTCCCTTATAGCCCATTTTGCTAGTATCTCCTCTTCATCATCTGTTAGAGATAAAATAGAAAAATAAATAAACACTTTGTGCACAAGCAAGTCCTTTTTTTTTTCTGGGATCAAAGAGAGGATGACGAACTTTGAAGAAAGATATTGCCATTGTAGAAGCCCTAGCATCCCTTATAATGGCTGAAGAGAAACACAGATGTTACGAAGATAAATGAAGAGAAGGGGTCATAGAGTAAGTATTGAAAGAAAGACAGCTGTGAGAGAGAGAGAGAGTGAGAGTAGAGACTATGGACATAGACATATATAGAGTTGGAGCATAGATGTATGATGAGGGGGGGCTCCATCTCAATGGTGGTGAGAAAGAGAGAGAGTGGGGAGGGTGTAGTCGTACAAAAAAATCAAAAGCTGTCCGGAGTCAAGTCAGGCCTGACTATCGCTGCATTATTCTTTAGTTTTCAAATGCAAAGCTCCCCCACTCTCTCTCTCTTTGTTCAATTGTCATATCACGCACAAAAATATATGTTTGTGTGTACTTAATAAAACTAATGTGCATTTAGCAATTACCACCTACATTTTAGAGTGGTTTTACATACCGCTTAGAGTATGGTTATTTACACGTACCCATTTCCCTTTCAAAGTAAACAGTTGCGGTCAAAGAGGCCAAATACTTGGGTGCTGCTCTGGTAGATAATAAAGATAGGAGTGCACCAAGTTTCTTCAGTCTCACCGTCATCAAGAGCGCAAAAACACCGACAAGAGGAGAAACAGGGATTCAGCTAAAACACGGCAGTAAAGCAAATATAAGCAAACAGAGAACAAACCACCCAGCCCCTGCCTGCCCAATTAGGGCCCTAGCTACCACCCTGATCCTGACCCTTCCTCTGCTCCCCCAAACCCCCCACACAGCCCAAAAAAAAACCGTGTGTAGAGCTCGCAGCAAGCTATATGAAAATTCTCAACATTGTCTATTAATCAGGTTGAGTAGAATTCCTAACTCGGGTCGGTTTCTATTCCTATTTCCTAACTTGGGTCGGTTTTTCTATTCGTGTTTCCTAACTTGGGTCGGTTCCTATAGATATTTCATAGCCATCAATTGTAAGTTTATACTTTATAGTTTATAACTCCTTTCGCGTTAGCCAAGCAAGCGCACAAAAAAACTTTGGATTTTGACGATGGTTCACCATGGCGAATCGTCGGACACGTGAGTACACTTTGAGTCGTCTAAGCTTCATCGATTACAGTATTAAACTTATGTTCTGCTAGTTTTGTTGACGATTGAGTTTGTTTATTGCATAAAATCTGCGAAGAAGGACTTCTCAACGGCGATTTTGGAACGCAAAAAGTCGCCGAATCGGCTGGTTGTAGACGAGGCCGTCAACGATGACAACTCTGTCGTTTCGATGCACCCAGAGACCATGGAGAAGCTCCAACTCTTCCGTGGTGATACCATTCTCATCAAGGTAGTTTAAGCGTATCTCGGGATGTTTTAGAATTTTGTTTTCTGCTTTTGGCTTTACTTCTAAGGTTCGTACTTAAGTTAAGGGATACTAGCAGTTTTTATGCAAACCCTAATTTTATTACGACCTTTTTGTTGTGATAATTTGGCCCCTTCTTATTTGTTCTCTGTTTTTGTTCTTAATCTGTTTTTAGCTTTTTTCCTTTGACAATTTATTTTTCACTGGGGTATGCATTGTGTTTGTACAATTCCATGTCATTGAAATCTATATTTAGGTTCAATCATGCAAACTTCATTGCACTTTGAGGTGCTATTATGTGCTATGATGAACTTGTTGATTGTTTATACTGCTTGTGTCCTTTTGTGTTTAGATCAGAGTTCAGTGACAGTTTTATTGTTAGTAATTGTTAACATTCTTCTTTTGCTTGATGTGTATGCTCATACTGCATTGTATTAATCTTTGAGTTGTATGCATTCAAGGTTATTAAATTATATTTGTTACTGTTTCTGATATCTAGAAATCAGTTTTGGCTATGTTTTATATTTGTTTGTGTATACTTCATGTTATTTCACAACCTACGTCATTTCAGGGTAAGAAATGGAAGGATACAATATGTATTGCTCTCGCTGATGATTCATGTGAGCAGCCAAGGATCAGAATGAACAAAGTTGTTAGATCAAATCTAAGGGTTCGCCTAGGAGATGTTGTATCTGTGCACCAATGCCCAGACGTCAAGTATGGAAAGCGTGTTCACATATTGCCAATTGACGATTCCATAGAAGGTGTTACTGGGAGCCTGTTTGATGCATACCTGAAACGTAAGCTTCTACGCAATTTTTTCTCTTTTTGCAGCTATTCTGTAGTTTTTAAGGACTCATGCATGGGGTTCCTCATTGATGCTAATCAGGTGGTGATTGTACATGTATTATCGGTAACTTATGATTGATACTCTCATCTCACAAACTTCTCAATCTCATAGATGCAGATAATCAATGCCCCTTACTATGCTAGAATTTGTACTTTCGGATGTAATTATGATAGACCATTCTATCTACTGTATACCTTTTTTTGTTATATTGTAGTTTTTCAGCATATTTTGATCTGCTTGCTCAAAATACTTTCATGTTGGTTTATGATGTTTAATAGCAGATATTAGTATATTACAGATTTCAATTCCTCCACCCACCCAAGCGAGGGTTACATTTCTTGATATTGCTAAGTGTTTTTGCTCAAATTGGCAAAAGATTACCCCGATTCATTTATTCTTATATTTTTGTGGCCATTTTTCGCCATTCAGTAGAATTGCCAGATCAGTGTTTTCACAAATATGTTTTGTGTTCCCTAGATTCTGGTTTAAGATATTATGTCACGCGGCTAAATTCTGTTGAAAAATGTGTTTTTGTGTTGTCAAGGTTTCTTTTAGCTTGTGGTAGCCTATTTGTTTTAATTAAACATGATATTTTGTGGTGTGATTCTTCTTTCCTCTGTTACATTTACAGCTTACTTCTTGGAGTCTTATCGACCTGTGAGGAAAGGAGACCTATTCCTTGTTAGAGGAGGGATGAGAAGTGTGGAGTTCAAGGTGATTGAAACTGACCCTGGGGAGTATTGTGTGGTTGCCCCTGACGCTGAAATATTCTGTGAGGGAGAGCCGGTAAGAAGGGAGGACAAGGATAGATTGCATGAAGTTGGGTATGACGACGTTGGTGGTGTTCGCAAACAGATGGCCCAGATTCGTGAGCTAGTGGAGCTGTCATTAAGGCATCCTCAACTTTTTAAATCAATTGGTGTAAAACCACCAAAAGGAATTCTATTGTATGGAGCTCCAGGTTCTGGTAAGACATTGATAGCCAGGGCTGTTGCTAATGAAACTGGTGCTTTCTTCTTTTGTATTAATGGCCCAGAGATAATGTCCTAATTGGCTGGTGAGAGTGAAAGCAATCTCAGGAAAGCATTTGAAGAAGCTGAGAAGAATGCCCCTTCCATCATCTTTATTGATGAGATTGATTCAATCGCTCCCAAGCGCGAGAAAACCCATGGTGAAGTTGGAAGGCGGATTGTTTCACAGCTTTCGACTCTTATGGATGCACTGAAATCGCGAGCCCATGTTATTGTTATTGGTGCTACGAACCTCCCAAACAGTATTGATCCAGCTCTGAGAAGGTTTGGTAGGTTTGATAAGGAGATTGACATTGGAGTTCCAGATGAAGTTGGGCGTCTTGAAGTTCTTCGCATCCATACCAAGAACATGAAGCTTTCTGATGATGTAAGTGGTACTTTGATTTCATCTTTGAAGTTTTTTCTTCTGTTTTCGCTTTTCTCATTTTTTTCTTCATTGACGTATGTCTATATATTTTTCCCTTTTCCCACTGGGCTACGATTTTGACTGATTAAAGGCTGTGCATTGATACGGGCCTGATATGCTTTGCCTTAGCAATTAGAATGATGAGGCTCATGAACTGATTTGTTTCTATAGCATAAGAAGTTTTTTGAAAGCTGTTGGACTTGAGGACTGGCATGATATTTTTGATTTGGATGACTTGGACATACTAACTTACCAATTCCACACAATCTGGATATGTGGAAATAAGATTGCTTGTGCTGTTTATTGTTTCTTAACTTGATGGTTGAACTCCATTTTTTCAGGTGGATTTGGAAAGAATCGCAAAAGATACTCATGGATATGTTGGTGCTGACCTTGCTGCTTTATGCACTGAAGCTGCTCTGCAGTGCATCAGAGAAAAGATGGATGTGATCGACTTGGAGGATGAAACCATTGATGCTGAGATACTAAATTCCATGGCTGTTACAAATGATCACGTCCAGACTGCTCTTGGAACTAGCAATCCATCTGCATTGCGTGAAACAGTGAGTGGAATTTTGTGGAAGTTCCTCGTGATGCAGCTTGGAAAGAGTTCTGACTTTATGCAGGCACATTTTCTTGATTGCAATCTGATCTCTTTGTTTTCAACTCACAGGTTGTTGAAGTGCCCAATGTCAGCTGGGAGGATATTGGTGGTCTCACGAATGTGAAGAGGGAAATTCAGGAGGTATGGTTTCTTCCAGTTCAAACGCATCCTCACTTACTCCGGTAAAACTTCTACTTCATAAAATTATTTGTGACAGACTGTTCAGTACCCTGTGGAGCATCCAGAAAAGTTTGAGAAGTTTGGAATGTCACCATCAAAAGGGGTCCTATTTTATGATCCCGCTGGATGTGGGAAAACTTTGCTGGCAAAGGCAATTGCAAATGAACGTCGAGCTAACTTTATCAGTGTGAAAGGCCCTGAACTTCTCACCATGTGGTTCGGTGAGAGTGAAGCTAATGTCCGAGAAATATTTGACAAGGCTCGACAATCTGCACCATGTGTCCTTTTCTTTGATGGGCTTGACTCTATTGCAACTCAGGTGGTTTCTTTGTTACACAAATGTTTCAATTTTGCTGTTCTTTTGTTTCATACCTTAGTTGTAAGGGATTATGTGGTTCCAAGTTGTCTATTTATGTTGGGAATCATTATTTCTGACTCTCGAATGCTAATATAATGGATTAATATACTTTTGAGGAGAGCTTAAAGGAGTTAATTGGATTCAAAATGTTTTCAGCCTCTAGGCACTAGCCTTGTAGTCCATTGTTGTCCTGTGTGTAAGTGTGGGCTGTGGGTGGGTTTTGTGGGTTCAACATTACTTTGCCTTGTAATCACTTGGTGGCCTAAGAACATAGTATTGTGGGGAAATGTTGATCCCTATGTACGTGTGTTTCTGTTTCTGTTTCTGTTTCATTTCTTTTGATCGGACATTTTGTTTTCCTCTAGCCCATGTTAACAATCTGTCTGATTCTTGTTACAGAGAGGGGGCAGTGTTGGGGATGCAGGGGGTGCCGCTGATCGAGTCTTAAACCAGCTTCTGACTGAAATGGATAGCATGTCAGCCAAAAAGACTGTTTTCATCATTGGGGCCATGAACAGACCTGATATTATTGACCCTGCACTTTTGCGGCCAGGCCATCTTGATCAATTAATTTATATCAGTCTTCCAGATGAGGAATCGCGGCTGCAGATTTTCAAATCCTGCCTGAGAAAATCACCAGTCTCAAAAGACGTTGATTTGGGAGCACTGGCCAAGTATACTCAGGGCTTCAGTGGAGCTGATATCATGGAGATATGTCAGCGAGCATGCAAATATGCTATAAGAGAGAATATAGAGAAGGTGTTTTTGTGGCTGCTTCATCTATAGCCTGATTTTCCTCTCTTCCATTTTGCACGAGGTTTTGAAACATTATGAAATCCTACTAAAAGTATACATACTTGTGAATGTGTGAGTGTCTTATAGATTATTTTCTTTTTCACTCCTTCCCTAATCCCTATCAAAAAATTAAATGAAATGCATTTGAAAAACAAGTTTTGATTATTGCAGGATATTGAAAGGGAGAGGTGGAGAAGTACGAATCCTGAAGCTATGGACGAGGACCCCGAGGAAGAAGTGGCTGAGATCAAGGTTGCTCATTTCGAGGAATCAATGAAGTTTGCTCGTAGAAGTGTCAGTGATGCAGATATACGCAAATACCAGGCTTTTGCACAGACGCTGCAGCTGTCTAGGGGATTTGGAACTGAATTTAGGTTTCCAGAAACAGGGTCTGGTGCTGCAGCTGCTACTGATCCATTCTCAACTTCTGCTGCTGCCGGGGCTGATGAAGATGATTTGTATAGTTAAGTCCTGAAGTCCCCCCCACCCTCCCCCAACTGTAGGACAACTTTTTTTTGGCTTGGGACGTGGCTCTCCTTTGTCAATTTACTGTAATATTTTTAGCCTTTTCCAGGTTCAGGGGTTTTGCTGCTGATTTTGGGTTTCATGTTTTTTGTATTGACGTTTATCCTGATTTAGCAAAATCTAATTTATAATTGCATGGATGGTCATGGTAATATTAATAATTGGCAACCCCTTAAGAGAATTATCTCCATATAATACCATGCAACATCGAATAATGATACATATCATCCAAAACTATACTTACAAATAAATTCATATAATTCTCTGGGAAATTAAGGTAAAGTAAGGAGAAAAGAAGCGCAGAGTAATGGTTACAATCTCTCAGGGAGTATTTGACATGAAGCCATATATCATCATGGTTTCTTGGAATGCTTATCAGAGCATGCCACCACACCCAGTGGCTCATAGTTAACGTATCTGCTAGGAGCAGACGTGCGCCTAAACCCTTTAGGCAAGCAACTCTTGGCGTCCCTGGCTTGAAAAATTGGTTGTTTGTGATCCAAGTGAGGCTTCATTTTCACATAATTTCCAGTCTCTGATCCCAAACTCCGCATTGTACTGGGAACACTGGATGGTATATTGCGTGCAGCGGCAGTCATATCCGATGAACCCAGCAGGAGGAGAAGAAGAAGGAGATTGATGAGTAGAACATAAATAGTTGTAGCAGACATAATTTGTCTAGTGTTTTCATATGTCTAAGAGGGGTTACATTTATGTAGGGAGGGTTGTGAAGAAAAAGCATCTTAAATAGGCCCGTGAGTGGGGTGAAGAAAAGCAAAGAGAAGGCACAGCTCAGCAATGGTGGTGGGAAGGTGGGTTCTTTGCTTTTTTTGAAATTTGACAATGGTAGATGTGAGGATGCTCGTGAGTTTCTGTCCTTGCAATTATATCCAACTTCTGATATTTGTGGTGACTTCCAACTTCTGATTCAAGGAATCACTCTAACGTCGTTTTCATTTTTCATACTGTTTAAGATTTCCTTAGGAAAGAAAAGCTAGTAGATGAGCCCTAGTTGCACTTCGTTTTTAACGAAGTACATCATATTCTAAACAAATTATAATTAAAAACGTAACAATTATGAGTAGACCCAATATTTTTGGAGGCTGAGCCGAAGGAGGAGGTTGATCTACTCTTTACAAGAGAATTTTTGGGTTGGGTGATTGGGTTTTAGGGTTTTATGGAGGAAGAAAAAGGATATAAGAATTGGGGGCAGGATGATAGAGTCAAGTGGAATATTGATAAATTAGGTTTTTTAAAGATTAATGGAGTGTACGTAATAAAATGAGAGGTGTAACTGCGCTCATCAATCTAGTGAGTTCAAAAAAGCTAATGAGGTTGAGCGGGCCGAACCCACATAGACAGTTACATGGGCTTTCAGTCCCCGGGCCCATCATCTGCCGAACGACACGAGCCACGGAGATATTTATTGATGAATGACGTCAGATTTAGGAATTATTTACATCATCCGATAACCAAGATAGGATTCACCACCACTGCGACCGTTGAGTTGGGTTGAGGGAGTCTGGTCTGTTAAACAGGAGCTCCTTCAAATGGAGATCGCATTGCATTCTCTGTCATTTGCCGCCGCCTCCTCCTCTACAAGTAAGTTCGCCACAAGTTCTTTATCTTCGGTTGAATAGAACAGCACAACACAGCTCAGTTTTGTAATTTCTGGTGGTCGATAAATTTAGTTTGATTGCTCGAATCCATATAATGTGCTATGCTATGCTAGACTGTGAGAAATATCAGAAACCCATTCGTTAAAATCTTCGTTACAGATAGGAATATTAAGGCTTTCTTACGGTGGCTGTCACAAAGCCTGTGAGTAGTTTTCAGGCTCATTCAGAAGTGGGTTCAAACGGTTTGCTGGAACCATTTAAACCATTCATCATGATTCTCTATATAGGAAGGTCTATGTTGTAATGGTTCATCAGTTATGGTGTAGTTGCTTGTTACCCTCTCCACCCATCCAAAAAATTTTCAGATAAGGGGTTACTATGAATATTGACAGAACAGAAACCCTAAACCTTTGGAACAAAAGAATTAATGGTAGTTGAGAGGAGTGCTTCAATGTGTATGGTGTATGATTCATTGGACATCTTGAGTTTCGAATTTCTTTCAGTTGTGCTTCTCTTTGCCTTAAGTGGTCGAATATGGATTCCTAATAAGGAATTACGTGTCCTGAATTACTTGAAAATTGAAATTAGGTGTCCTGAATTAGTAATCATGAGATGGCATTCTTGCTTACATTGAAAGTTATTGTTTTTGGTTGCTAATGTGGGTATAGAGTATTGTCGGGTCTACCATCATTTTTTATTAAGTGTTTTTTTCCCTAATATACCTCCACTTCAGGAAGTCGCCCCTATCTTAATGCTTGTAATTTTCTGTCAATAAACTATTATTGAAACTAGTTTGAAATTCTGTGACTTCTACTATTTTCAAGAATAGATCTTGAGGAAAGCAAACCTTGAGCACATTGGAATTGAAGAAAAGAAATACTTTTGGCTATAAACTTGTTGGATTGCTTGATTGATTAACATATGAACTGAAATTGGAAGCTTGTTTTCCCTTTCTTTTAACCTAAATATTTTTGAGATAGTTGTGAATGTAGTTTGCTTTCACATTAATTTTTTTAGAACAAAACCATCTGTTACTTGTATAATACTTTTGGGTTGTTTTCTTTTTTCATAAAGTTGCAACTGATAGTGCTTGTATCTTATCTTATATCGAATGCTGTGAAGTGACCAGGGATCTCAAACCTAAAGTTTGTAATCCAATGGATCCTTATTCTTGTTCTTTAATAGACACCAAAGAACGGGGAAGAGCTATAGTATCATCTGCTCTACCAGAAACAGCTGCTTCTATAGCTATTGCTGCCACGGTTGTGGGTGCTGCAGCTACCCTTCTTATGCGTAGAACCAAAGCATCTGAGGCAAATGAGGTGCAGACTACTCTATAAATACATGTGAATTTTAGGTTTTTATAACAGATACTTTCCTTCTATTTGGCGTGTGGACTTAATAAATAATGAGAAAGATAGGACTTAGGAGTCATTGTTCTGTATAGCTCAGAAAAGAATCCATGAACAGCGTCTCTTAAGCACAAACATATGGAAAATTTAGGATTGGCCAAGGATGGCTCATTTTGGAGAAGTTTTTTAAAGGTAAACAAAAAGCGGGCCACACATTATATGGAAGTTCCATTTCTGACATGAAAAGTCTGCTAAGACATTTAAAGTTTAAACATGACATGAAAAATTCAATTCTGTTTTTTTGGTATATGCAGATCCCTTTGAAAATATGTGAAGATTGTAGTGGTTCTGGCATATGTTCTGAATGCAAAGGCGAAGGGTTTGTTCTTAAGAAGCTCTCGGAGGAAAGTGCTGAGAAGGCGAGGTTGAAATCAAAGAATATGGCTACTAGATTCACGGCAGGGTATGTTTCCCCATATTTCCTTCTCATTCTCTTTTATTGGAACCCTACAGTATTAGAAATGAACCAATGAACCATATTCTGTCAGACTTCCAAAGAAATGGAGCTACTGCACAAAGTGCTCTGCTGCCCGCTCTTGTAGCACTTGCAGCGGCCGTGGGAAGTTAAGTTTCTAGGTTTTCCGAACAATCATCTTTGTGCTTCCAAGTAGGATTTCGTCACAATGATGCTTGTTTTTCTGCGTCATTCGAGAAGGCAGCCAACTCATCATTAAGAAGATTTGAAGTAATCTTACTTTATTTTTGAGCTTTGTATATCTAAATACGTCTTTGCAAATTTTTTCTATTTTCTGTTGAAATATTATGACAGTTTGTTATCTATTGCACTTTGTTGTTGAAATTAAAAATTTTTTCTTGTTATCTATTGCTCTGAATGGTCGTTGCTAAAAGTTTTAATTGAGTAACACTGCAAAGAGAAGCGAATAGAAGACGACTCAAGAGTTATTTCGTGCACTGCAAAGAGAAGCGAATAGAAGATGACTCAAGAGTTATTTCGTGCCTTCATAACTGGCTGCATGATGTTATGTGTTCTGTAGACGTTATTTTCTATTACCCTAAAAACCCTTTTTTTGGGTCAACCTAAAAAGCCCTTGCTATATGAAGATAATACTGGGGAATGATCCTAATAGCTTCTAGGAATCATAAGATAATGTAGCAGTACATTTTGTTAATAGTAACTTCATGCCCCCACTGCTGGGGCTACAAGCCTATAACAGAGTATGCTCAAATAATCTGAGGAATTGCAATGATCTCGATTGCTCAAATAACAGAGTATGCTCAAAACCATATGGAGCACGTCATACATAAGTCACTTATACATGGTTTTCATAGCAATTTTTTTCCAGTAATTTGCACTATCGTAGTTTTGCTATCTAAATTTTGTTTGATCTTCACATGTGAATTTTTGTGTTTAGCAATTACAAGCTGAAACAAGTGCAAACATTTTTATAACTATATTGAAGCTTTCCTGATCACGATTATCAAGTCATGGCTAACTAGCTTTGGTTCGGGCATTTTATCAAGCATGTAATGGGCTTTGTCAAATAGAGCAATTACCTTATTTACAGAATCTGATTAACTGCTGTGAATTTGTGATGAATTTATGAGCCTGGAGTGGTACTCTTCCAATAGCTATTTTGGCAATGATTCTCTTCTCAATCGGAGTTCAAGCTGCATCCGGTGCAACTTTTGGAATCAGCCCCTTCATTTCACGGCGATCTTTGGGTATCATATCAGGCTTGACTGGTGCAGGGGGCAACGTTGGATCAGGCCTTACCCAATTAGTCTTCTTTTCAACTTCATGATTCTCCATTGCAGCTGGTCTCCTGGATGAGAGTCATGATTCCTATGACACTGATTCACTTCCCACAGTGGGGAGCATGTTCCTTCCTCGTTCAAAAGATATGGTAAATCAACTGAAGATTGAAGAATATTACTACACATCAGAATCTATAAGCACACTGCTGCACGGGATTCTGGGATCTGCCAGCCCGGGTTGCATAATATAGTAAGTTTAATGTTGATTTGCTTTGGTGAGTTGGACTATAAAATTGGTTAACTGAGCTGGTCTGAATATGTAGTTTCTCACAAACGATCTGCTCATTTGACCATCTTAGATGCTTGCAACTCATAATGTCTTCATGCACTTGGGTGTTTTGCACGATTGACTTGGTGTAGTTGTTATTATCTTACATTAGACCTAACAATATATAATTAGGGAACCAGCTCATATCATAAGAGTGGATTAATTGCTTGCTTTTTAGAAAGGGTGGCCTTGAATACCTCTGTCCCACGTAAGTTTGCTACAATTGGTTCTAATCATTCCAGTTTAGATTTCTTATTTACTTTGCGTGTGAGAGACTATTCCATATATGGATCATTGATATACATCAATGGCTCATAAACTATTGAGTTAAGCTTAACGTCGGTTCCACACAACAACGGGTTGTTTGTTGGCTAGTGATTGAGATGGTGAACTTGATCGCGATAATTCATAGCGTAAACGGGAGGTCGTGAGTTAAGTCTCATGGGTGTTTTCATTATCGCAATTTGCGAGATGAGCCCTTGCTTAGCCCAGAGTGCGCGAATGTAACCCTGTGTTACCTTCCCGCACTAGGTCTCGCCCAAGTCTCAACCGGTGCATGGAGATTGCGGGGTCTTCCATATACCGTCCGTGGATTTGGCCGATCTATTAATTTTTTTTACAAGCTATGAGGGGAGATGTTGGTTTTTTTTATTTTTCTTGCTCAATCTACGTATAAGCATGTGTATGAGTGTATGTTGCTTTCCTTAATCATGATTCATGAATTTGAGCTACAAGAATGAATCAAATTTTGAGCTTAAACTTTCTTTTGAAACTTACTCTCTTTATGCCAGGACTTGATCACTTGTATCATAATTTGGTATCTATCATTCATCAACATTTCCCAGTAACAGTATCTATGCCAGATGGAAACTTCACACATGCATTGCGATCTACTTCTATCAGCATATGTAATAAGCAAGTACACATGCTGATAGACACCCTTCTCTTTATTGGATTAAGGATGATTTTGTTTCAGAACTACACATGTGCTGGTGTAGAGTTTGGAGGTGTGGGAGCAGAGGCGACACGCTTGCCGCGCTCAGAGCGGCTGTTTTCTGCAAATTTAAGACTGTGTTGGTGCATCCCCTTCTGCTTTTCTTCTTCAGTCCATTCTGCAGTGTAGTAATATTCCTCGGTAGATTTAACCACATCCTTTGAAGGTGGAAGAAACATGCTCCCTCACTGTGGGAAGTGAACCAGTGTCACAGGAAGTGTACAACCAACGATCATGACTCCCATCCAGGACAGACCAGCTGCAGTTGAGAATCTTGAAGTTGAGAAGAACACTAACTGGGTAAGTCCTGAACCAAAGTTTCCACCTGCACCGGTCAAGCCTGATATGATACCTAAAGAACGCCGCGATATAAAGGGAATGATTCCAAATGTTGCACCACATGCTGCTTGAGCTCCTATTGAGAAGAGAATCATAGCCATAATAGCTATTGGAAGAGTATTGGCACGCCCGAGCCAGATACAGAATGCTCCTCCGAGTGTCTGGAGAATCCAGAGCACCCATAGCCTGCCTCTCATGCCAAAGTATCTGGCTGCATAATCAGATGCAAATCCACCGAAAGGACGAGCCACCAGTGTGAAGCTTGAGGTTGAACCTGTCGTAGAAATACTCGGCTACGACATTATCTGTGGACAACTCAACGCCCATGGAGTAGCCATAGAGAAGGACAAAGATCCATGTTCTGTAGTTTGTGGTTGCATAGCATAGCACCTGCATATTCACATCAACTGAAATTAGACTTCCTTAATGGGGATTGAAAGAGGAAAATCTTCAATACATATAAGTTGAAGAAAAAAAAGTGACCTTGGAGAATTTGTCTTTGGCAACTTCTCCCTTCTTCTGAAGTGCACTGAGGTTTCCATCAGGCAAGTCTTGGCCAAGGGTCAAGACCAGAATACCCATAATAACATGGAGCCACCCAGGAACAAAGAATGCAATCCTCCAAGCAGTACATGGAGTGGAACCACATCTTCTAATCAATTCATAGAGTAAAGGCATTATGAGTTGTGTTGCTCCTCCACCCATGTTTCCCCACCCTGCTGCTGTTCCATTAACAAGACCAATAATCTTGGTGTTGAACATGGTGCTCATCCAGTACTACCTGTTGAGTCTAAATTAACCTTACTAGCAAGTGTACTAGTCGGCGACTACAGCACAATGATAAGCAAGGGTCGAATCCACAGGGACGGTGTTATGTCTAATCCAAATATATATTTGTATGTATATATGGACAATGCAATCAAAAGTAAAGTTCAACTCAAGATTGTTTGGTTTGGTAATTAAACTAAAACAAGCAAATAGCAAAGTGTTTTTGGTATTTTCTTAGAATAAGGATGCAGCTAATGCAAATGAGATGAATGAGATGAACACCAAGGCTTTGGAATCCCCCTTGGGACATGACTTGCAATGACACAAATTCACACACATATTTGCTAATTCGGGCATAACGAATCCGTACCTAAGTCGGTTTTAGCGCACTTAAGCCAAATCTCCCTAAAATCGATTACTAGCCATCTTATTGGTCTAGGTCGGATATTCCTAAATACATTCTAGCCATCTTATTGGTCTAAACATGCATAGGAATTCATGGAGTTCTATGGAGATTAGAATTCATACAAATTGTCACCTAATTAAAGGGAGACACATTCATAATCAAGTGTTTCAAGAAGCATAATCTACTTGACATATTATTGTCTAAGCAAATTCTCCAAACAATTTCATCCAAAAACCTAAAGTGTTGGCCAAACACCACAAGCATGAAGAAATTGCAATCAAACATAGAAACACAAGATTTATACCCAAATCAACTCATATATATGTAAATCAAGTCATAAACAAAGTCATCAAACCCAAGGCTTCAACCTAGCCTTGGCAAAAGAGGTTTAGTTACACATAATGAGAGAAAAACACAAGAGGAGAGATGAGAAAATCATGAATAAACCCAATTAGTTGAGTAAATCCAAGTTGAGCTGAAGAATCTCTCCTCCTAGCTCCAAGAGTCGCCTTCCCCCTCTGGTTTCGCTCTCCAGAAAATCAGTTTTCGGTCCAAAAAATCCCCTGCGGCTCGGGCAATTCGCGAATTAAAACATCCAAGAAAATTGCTTTTTGCGCCTAGGCGTGTTGAATTCACGCCTAGGCGCAATCCTAGGCGTGGTATATATTTTCAATCATCTTCACATCAAATGCTCTCTGGACTGGGCATGCATAAATGATTCTGGGCGTGCACAATGGTGCGCCTAGGCGCGTTACGCCTAGTCCCACAATTCAAATGACCATAACTTCTCCATATGACCTCCGATTTGCCTGATTTTAGCTTCTACGGAAAGCTTGGGATGTCTAGTTTCCAATGCCTTTTATTTCACGTGATTCCAATAACATGACAGAAAGTTATGACTATTTGAACACACGAAGGTCGGTGGACATTTCCTTCAATTCAGCCCATTTTCCGTCGCTTTTCATCCAAACCGCAATCAACCTATCAAAATACAAATCAACACATAAATACACTCATTATTTATCAAAAGAAAGCTTAAGAGGGGGACATTTCTACCAAAAACAATAGGTATTATCATACCTATCACTGGCATGACACGAACGTTGCGAGGGAGAATCCGATCATGAATCGGACTGCTATATATCCTCCTGCAGAAGATATAAACGACATACAGAAGACGGTAGGGGCAGAAAGCATGATGAGGAAAGCACATCCATATCTAGGTCCCAAAAGGTCACAGACAGCACCCATTGCAAGCCTAGAGAATATGCTCCCAGAAACAGAAGCAACCCCAGCATTACCAATGTCTTGTTTGGTCAAATTGAGGTTGTCCCTAATGATGGGAACAAGTGGGGCTGCAGCAAAGGTGGACACAAAGCAAGTGAAGAAAGATATCCAAGAAAGATGGAAAGTCCTCATGTGTGGATTAGCAAGTGAGAAAACGTTGAACACTTTGGCCTTGTGTTCAGAATCAACAGGCAAAGCGAATTTCGCTGTCGTATCGGTTGGGACTATTGGTGAGGCTACTGAAAAGGCAAAGCTTTGTTCTCTGCCTGTCACTCCATGCATGGAGCTTCCTGGGGATCCCTCAATATCACCCATCTCTGTGTTTTTTAGCTCTCTTGGAGTTTAATTAGAAAGGATTGCAGGAAAGTAAGGTTTGGAGTGTGATGGGAATGCAAATTGTAGGGAAGCTGAGTTATGCAATGAAAGGTAAGTAATTTGATGGTATTTTTATAGGTTTAACCATTGACATTTTGCTATCTATGAAGGTCTTATGGAGATCCCCAATGGGTGAGGAAATTAAAATAAGCAGATAGTATATCCATCTCGCCACATCTGACTAAGAACAGGGAAAAAAAAGTCTCATCATATATCTCAAAGGATCATGTTAACATTAGTAACCAACGTGACATCTGTTATAATAAATCTTATAGATTAGCAACTTCCTACCCTTGCTGAGTTTGCTGAGATAAAAAGGTTAATTCTCTCTATGCGTGGCTGTTACGTAGACATCATTGTTGATATACCGGTAACAACATATTGTTAGATGAGATGGTAAACTTGAACGCGGTATCTCTTAGCACAAGTGAAAGGTTGTGAGTTTAAGTCTCATGGGTGTTTTCATTATCAAAATTTGCGAGATGAGCCATTTCTCAGCTCAACGTGTGTGAATGTCAACCTGCGTTATATTCCCAATTAGTTCTTGTTGTTTAAAAAACTCTCAAGTATATCTTCTCAATTAGTTCTTGTTGTTATGACTTATTGACTTATGACTGTAAAAAGTAAACTGGTGAGCATTTGTTTCTTGGAGAGGTTGTAGCTCTTTTCCAAGTTGACATGTTTCTATTTTTATATTGCTGGTGGTATTTTTATATGTTTAGCTGTTTGTGATAAGTGATGCATGTGTGCTTCCTGGACTTTTGGAATACAATGCCTAGGTATGTAGATAGGACATCCGTTACGTGCATAGTATGTAATGTACCTCATCCTACCTAGTCTAAAAAATTATTCTGGCCTTCCCCTTGTAATGTAGAGATGGGATTGAACTTTGAACAAACAAAGTCTTAAGTTGTAATAGAGACAAAACAATGAATAATACATCTTAATAAAAGTTTAATTCTTAAATGAAATGGTGACGTGGGACAAGAAGAGTATTTAAAGTATTTTTAATTTATTATTAGCACTTTTTTCTCGTAATTTAATATTTTTAGGGTTTTCTTGTTTTTGTTAAGTATGGATGTGAATCGTTAGGTTAAGTATTCTTTGAAATAAAATAAATTTACGTTTTTCAAGATTTTTCTATGTTGTTTTTTCTTTAAAGTATTGACGTATTTCATACCTTTGATTTGTTTCCGTTCTACGTGTTAAATGGTGTAATGACAGATATAGAAATGTAGGAGCTATGTAATGGTGTTCTGCGCTCCAAGTAGCTCATCTCTTATGGATTTCTTTTTCTATTTTGAGCAAATTCAACTCTTTTAAGCAGGGGCGGCCCTGGGCCTGGGCGAGCTGGGCCGCCGCCCAGGACCCCCAATTTTTTAGGGCCGTCAATTTAAAAAATTTTAGTTATAGGATAGTTTATTTTAAAACTAATCTCAACTTATTTTAAAGCCCACAAATATCACTTATAAAACTTAAAAAGAATTGAGAGTTAAAACAAACTAATAAAAGTGAGGGGCCCAACCCAATTAGAAAGTAAGAAAGACCACTTAAGGTTTTAGACTCTTAAAAGTTAGATCAACTCATAAAGAAATTAAGAAAAAAAAAATCAAAAGCCTCTTCTAAAATCAAAAGACTTTTTAAAGTGTGACCCTTTTTATGATATTGATGGAAGAGATTTAACTTTAGAATCAAAAGTTTTGTATAACATTTTACCTAAAGAAATAAAAAGCCTATTTAAATACTAAAGCATTTGCAAACAATGGATGATGGTTTTCTAAATGCATGGATTGCATATAGAATATTGTTGACTATTCCAATAACGATAGCATTCGCAGAGAGAAGTTTTTCAAAGTTAAAGTTGATAAAATCATATATTTGGTCCACCATGTCGCAAGAAAGGTTAAATGAGTTAGCTTTGTTGTATATTGAAAGTGATTTGACGAAAAAAGTTGATTATATTGAAGTAATTCATGATTTTGCATATCAAAATGTTAGAAGAGTTATATTTAAGTAATTTTTTTTAAAGTTAAACTTTTAAGAACCATATGATAATAACTGAAAAAAAAAATTAAGGAACCCCTTTTTTTTAAGTTTGCCCAGGGCCCCCGTAAACTCAAGTACGCCACTGCTTTTAAGTCAACTAAAGGACTTGATAATTGAATGTTCCCTTGTAACATCCCCTTCAAATCCACTTCAGCTCTTCCCAAAACAACTCTGTCATAGTTTATCTGCTATTTTAAAAGGCCAATTATTGGCATTAGATGAGTAGCTGAGATCCACAATATCCTACTAATATGTTCAGTCAAACAATGCATCCAACTTAGTTAAGACATAATTGAGATGCATTTTTCTTACATCCTCATCGTTACCACCGGGTCTGATTGGGACTCAAATCATAAGATATAGGCCAATCTTATCCTTCATAAGCTTTGAGAGTTTTTCTTTTTTTTTTTGGTGTATTATTTTCATGAGACGACTAGGTTTTTTTGGTGTATTATTATATTGATTAGGGCGTTGACCATACAAAATGGAGATGAACATTAACAGATCACATATGAATGTATAAGAGCTCAATCA
The DNA here is from genome assembly GCF_013401445.1 of Tripterygium wilfordii. NCBI lineage: Eukaryota > Viridiplantae > Streptophyta > Magnoliopsida > Celastrales > Celastraceae > Tripterygium > Tripterygium wilfordii. The sequence continues at coordinate 8,266,384 of NC_052233.1, read as the reverse complement.
TACATCTCTTTCTTTATATATCAGGTCAGCCAGAGACGGACTATAATACTGGGAAATAAGTGGGTATGTATGGATAAGGATATAGCATGCGTTAGTATTGAAGAAGAAAAAAAATCTTGTGCACAAGGTGACCACAGTAGATGGGGTCAGGAATATACAGATGTTGGCAGACTTTATCATTATATGATATGTGGAAGCTGTTTTAAAGAATTGAACGTATGACTTCTAAGAATTGAGCACCTGACATGAAAAATGGCCTATGAAATACCGTCATAGTGCTACTGTGGAAGACGAATAGTCGAATCCAGATTAACATAATAATAAGGCTAGAGAGAGTGGAACTCAAGCCCAACAATACAACAAGAGAGGCCCAATTAGACATGATGAAGTCCATAAGGTTGTGAAGCTGAAGCTGAAGCTGAAGCAGCACACAAGGGCCCAATCCAGAACAGAAGCCGAGCAACATATTGTTCTGATGAGGGTTTTGGAGTTTCTAATAAGCACCCAAAGCTTGCTTTGCTTAGAAGATCGATGTCCGATTACTACACAAACACATACGTCTCAAAACAAGACAACACAAGGTAGTCTCGTATCCCCAAAAATATAATATTTGGGCTTTTGTTTGGCAAAGCTGAGATCTTACAGGCACCTTGTGGTCCTCGTTTGATTTCAAAAGCCATGGTTGGTGGTCCTTTATTTACGTTAGTGATCAAAAACGATAAAATTTATGGTCACAAAGTTGTTCGATTTTCGAAAGATCACATGTGGAGATTATTAAATTTGGATCACCTTCACTTCATATGGCAAAGGCATATATATATATATATACACATACATACAATACAAGATGACGATATCAGAGATTCTTTTGCTTGCATCATCAACATGCATGGCCACACAAGCACAATTTATTTGGCATTTTATCTACCTAACCATAAATAACTAGTAACTACTCCTTCGGTGAGCCACGTTGCAACATTAGAGATCACCAAAAGTGAAGACTTTTAGTTTGACCAATGATCAATGTTGTTGGAACTAACGGCCGTCACTGATAACTAACCAAATATATAGCTTTGCAGTTGATTTTTTTTAAAAAAATGAAGATAAAATACACACATTTGTATACTATACAGATTCTCTCCTTAGATATTTTTCATATTTTTCCTACTTTACTCTTGTCTAATTCTGAATGGACAACAACGCACATGATGCAATGTATAGTTGAAACTTGAAAGAGTGCATGCATTATAATCGTAAAGTTGACATCCCATCCCATCCCATCCCATCCCTTGAGAAATCAATAGATACCTAAGACTTTAGAGCTTAGTGTTGGAAAAAGCCATGGCGTGAATCGCTTATTAAGGCCAAAGAGAGATGTGTTGTGTACAAAAGTCTTACATTGGAAACTTAGCAATGTGAATGCTAGTTTATAAGAAGGAGTGTCGGACTACCAATTTGGACCCAAAGATATCCCAAAGTTTTGTGGTATAGAGACTTTCCACACCATGAACCAAACCACCACCCACAAGTGATTGTCGTCCAGTCGGATGGGCTGAGACTGGGTTCGGGTACGGGTTCAAGATAATAAAAATATTATTATATTTCTTTTTATCAAAGTTTCACTATAGAACTAATTAAATTACAAATTGGTTGGGTAATTAAATTCTAAATTCGTTTTATTGTATTTTTTATGTTGAATTTGAATTTAAAAAGTAGTTCTAAATTCGTTTCTGACTATTGGTTATACTTCCACTATAAATACTCACATGGTGGACGACTTCCATACATCAAATTTCTCTCTTAAATTTTCATTTTTCATCTGTTTTTGAGTGTTGTTGGTTCAAGTTAGTTCGACAGAGACTTGTATTCACGTAGTACTACCCTGATCAGGTTAAGATGTTGTATCTTGGCAGGTGAAACTCTATAACCTTCAAAGCACCCGATAGGCAGGAGCTATCGACTTAAGGAGATTCGAATCTCTTGTACCTCACCTTACAAAATCAGATACCAACATCTAATCTTGTTTTTGTGTTTTATTTCTTTTAATCTCTCTTTATTTTCTAAACGCTTTTATATTAGCATGACAACATTTATGCTTCGTTTTTTTTGAGGAAAACCAACGTATTATGGAAAAGGAAAATTTCATCATGAAAAAACAACTAATTTCCAGTGTTTGAACAAAAACGTTGCTAATATTTTCCAGTGTTTGTTTGGTGGAAAATATAAATTTAAAAGAAATAAACAAACAGCTACAGCTACAGTATCATGGATACAGAGTTTACAAACTCTAAAGGTACATATTAGAACTTCAAAATTTGATCAATAAACAAAAAATATTATATCTGGCATATTAATTAATAAGAACATAAGGTTACAGTCATGGTGAAAAACAAAATACCATCTTTAAAATGGAATGTTGTTTTCCTTAGGTTAGAATGAATTCTTCATGATAATTTTTAATTATTTTTTCTTGATTTTATCAATTTTCATAAAATAAACACTGAGTAAGATTTTTCAAGATTTTATTTTTCGTAAAACAAATGGATCATAAGAGTCAAATAAAAATATTTATCAGCGACCTCACACCACCACCTGTTAAACTTCTTTTCGAACACACACTACGTTCCCGACAATTGATGACGCGGGCTTCTCTTGGCCGCAACAGCCACGTGGTTATTACTCTCCTCTCTCACAAACTTGCCACGTGCTTTCCACGTGACTCCCCCATCCCCACGTACGGCACCAACCCGATGTCAGCATGTCTTTTCCTTTTTCTTTTTCTTTTTTTATTCCCATTCCAAATTTTCTTCCATATCCGTATATTTAGTTTTATATTTTCTTCCATTTCTAATATTTCACTTGCTTCTAATAAAAATTACAAAAAAATAAAAATTCCAATTTAGACCCTTTAAAGTTTAAATTCCCCACCACATTTTTATTTCTGAAGGAGAACAAGGAAAAGGGCAAAAAAAAATATCTGTAGCCACATTAGATTGTACGGACATGGGCCCTTATTCTTCTTTCACGGTGGAGACTTGATGGGATGGGGAAGGAATCTGTGACTGAATATTTTCAGGGTTTTAATTATTATTTTATTTGTCATTGTTCATGTTACTATCATCCCACCAACACAATAAGTGATGATGGATGCAACAGCTGGACGATAAGTGTTTTGCGGTAATTAGGGTTTACTATTAGGATATGCAACTATGAAAGAAAATTGATGACCATGATTTTATGAAATTAAAGTTGTATATTTTGCCAGGTGAGGTGGCCTGCCACATCAATATATTACAAACGCAGAGGGAAAGATAGATATGAAAAGTGGAGAGACTGAGTGAGTTTTAAATAAGAATCTTTAGGACAAGCAGAAGGGATGGATGGTTTGCCGATAGACAGACAGGCAAAGGCAAGCAAGGTGAGCAAGTTATGGTCGGAAGGCATTGAAGACAACAAAATCCCTGACTGACTGACTGACTTACGCCACTTCAAAAGAGAGAGTTTAAACCAATTTTGGGCAGCACTCTAAACTTTACACATAATAATAAAATATCTCATTCCATTTCCATGTCTATCACGTGCTAAACACACCCCCGCTCTCTCTCTCTCTCCTATCTGTCACATTTAAATCTAAGGGGAAATTTATAAGTATAACGACAAAAAGCAACATTTATATCTCACCAAGGATAAATCGGGAAAAACTTTAGAAAAAAGTACAAATATTGTTAAGTGACTAAAATGTCCTTCCTATTGTAAATACGTTATTATTCTTTCTTCAGCGCTTCTCTTCTTCCTTCCTTCCTTCCACGCCTCTCTTTTTCTTCTTTCTTCCCTACTTCTTCTCTCTTCTTCCTCGATCGACTCTTCTTCCTTTGCTTGCGACATAGACAACATTTCTCTTCTTCTTCTTCCTCCTTGCGACTAAGATATGGATCGAGGCTCTTTATTCACTTTCGACTGAGACGAATCTTCACAGCAAAGTTTTGATCTAGAGAGAGAAATAGAGAACGAACATGAAAAGGAGTTGTTCTATCTTCAATATCTGATCTTATATATGTTTTGTAATTGTCAATATTCTTCTGAAATCGAATTTGAATACGCAGATATATTTGTTTCGAATATATTCTGATATGCCACATGATATGTTTTTGTCCTTTTGGAACTTCAAACAGATAACATTTCATTAAAGACATATAACATTTTAACAAGACAGATAACATTTCGCAAAACATATAACATATGACAGATATCAAATTAATCGAAACAGATAACATATTACCTGCAGTATGCAGATCTTAAATCAAAACTAAAAAACGACGAAGAGAATACCGAAAATAATGATGGGATGACAGATCGGAGAAAAACAACAAGATCTACAAGCCCCATGATGAGTATGAGTAGATCTAGTTCAAATACAAAAAAAAAGGGATGAAATATAACTTAAAAAATGTCATATAATTATCGAATAAATCATGAGGGGTGGAGACGAAGTTTCCAATGAAGGTCATAGATGAATCACATGTAAGAGGAGTGTGTTATGTTTGAGGATTAAGATGATGGTATTTTAGACAATAAAATCATATATTTTAACCTTTTATCCTTTATGAAATAGTGTTTTAAATTTCATGGAATAAAACTTTTAAGAGTGTCCTTATTAGAATAAAACTTTTAAGTGAGAGGCTTATCACCAATTTTCCTTAAACCTAAAGAAATTTCAAACTTTGACCTGAATTAGCATATAATACTATATATAATAGGGACTAAATACAACCTGGGAGAAAAAGATTGACTGAAATTATTCCACCAATTTCACCAAATCTGCACCATTGAATGGTGAGATGTTGTATTGTCAAACCCAATACATTCATGCCTTGAATGGTGGTGATTTGATGAAATTAATTGGACTAATTCCAGCCCTCCTATTCCCAACCTGGGACCTGGGTGTCCTGCTCAAATAATGTACGCGTGGTAGGTAATATTAACTAATGAGAGAGCGGCGCATGGTAAGCAAAGGACGGGGTGGCCTCACCTTATTATATGGGACCAATCAATACACTAGGGTTTTGAGGCGGTGTAACTGCTGCAAATACTATAGGGCAGTACTATATATATATACAGCTAGGCATCAGCCGGATCCTCATCAGCCAATTACACCACAAAAACAATGAAGCTTAAGAAAGACCCAATTAGTCCGCCAACAAATTCCCCACCCCCCCTAGCCTATATAACTGTCAATTTCTCCCACTGTTACGATCCAAGTGAGTCTCCTTCCTTCTCTCTTTATCCATTCACATCTCTTCTGCACTTGTTCCTCTTCATTTCTGCACTTGTTCCTCTTCATTTGCCTCTCTCAATAACGCAAGATCAACTGTTTTATTTTCTTGTTTCTTTTATTTTTTTGCTGACATGAGTATCTTGGTCTCTCTATTCCTTCCTCTCCTCTTTCTTTCGCACTATCAGATTGTATTCTCTCCATATACAATTTGATCGAGTATTCCGGCCGTTTGTTAAACAACTTTGATGTACATGGATCGATCTTCTTTTCTTCTCAATTTTTTTTAGCTAGGGTTAAAAAGAGAGTTTTGTTTGTGTGATACACCTACACCTACTTGTGTGGTGTAGTTAAATTGGATTCTTTGACAAAATCACTTTCTGTTCTGACCACGTCTATTTATGCTCCTGGCCTTGCCTTTGATTTGTACGAATGATGCCCTCTTTCTTTCCTTGTTCATATATTATTCTATCCGATCGAGAAATTAGATCATGGAAAGATCAAAGATGTCTTCTTTTCTTAAGTTTAAAGATAACAATCCTCGGATCGATTGAGAGAGCACAAGATATGGATATGAAAAAAGCCAATTAAGTTGTTGGAGAAGAAGATTTGATTCATAGATTAATCAAATAAAGTCGTTGTTTGCGGAAGTAGCATCATCAAGATTCACATGCAAATTCCAATTAAGGCCAAGGCAGGGTAGCTCAATCTCTCTCTGCCTGCCTGCCAAAGTTGGTTGAAAGTGAGAATCTTGATGATGCTGCATCGGCAATCAAATGGCTACTTTCTTGCTTTTTGTTTGTCTCAGGTCAGGTGGGTATCCATATCTGTTTATATATACATACATATATATATATATACATACATATATATATATACATATATATATAGGACATTAGAGCTGGCACTTGCAGATCTATATATAGTTAGTGTTCTGACTAAAGATTGCTACCTGGATATGATTGCTTGCCTTCGGATAGAGTATATATATATATTTTTTAATTTAAAGGTGGGTGTTATTAATTACTTTTTGTTTTTGTTACATTTCTGTTCTATTTTGGTGGGTTGAGTTTTTGTTTGTATTGGATCTATTTATGGACTCTATAGATCTTCTTGAAAGATAAGTGTGTGTTTTGTGGGTCTTTAATATTCAGGTGCACAAGAGCCAAACAGTGGTAATTATATTGGATATTTCTGGAGTTGCTCAAGTGGGTGGATATTTCTGGAGTTGCTCAAGTGGGAGCAGGAAAGGTGAGAAGGAAACAAATGATTCAGATTTTGGATTATTGTTACTCTTATTATATGGTTAAAATTGCTGAATGTTGGAGTGGCGAGTTTGAATCGATCATTGTTGAGACTATATATGGATGTGCTTTGGAGCTTGCAAATTGTAGTGAATTTGGTTTTAGGATATTTCTGTTGAAACAGACTCTTCTATTGTGTCTGTGTTGACGTCTGAGACCTACTAGCTTTTGGACATATCACGTATGCCATTAAGAATGTTGCTATTTCTTTGGTTATGTTACTTTTAATTAGCCATGAACCCTATGAGTGCAACAAAGTTGCTCACATTCTTGGTAGGAATTCCAAAATTTTGGGAGGTTTTCGCATTTGGTGGGAAGATTTTCCTTCTTTTGTTAATTAACTCTGTTATTGTTGCGGATTGTGTAATTTATTTGAAGCAATATAATGAAATTCTTCCCATTTTCTTTATGTTTAAAAAAAAAACTCTTATCACAAGTTCACAACACAACCCTTTGTCTTCACTATAATTTTATTTGTTTATTATACATGAGTTCCTTTGGAAATATATATAATTACTACATCTTTGAAGAATTTGGAATAGCTTGATGTGTGGGAACTAATTACGATAGTATTGCAACATATATATATATAGCAACACACACACTCTTGCACAATTGTTGTCGTAAAGTGCTTGGCTTTGGCATCCTCTTGTTAAGTGGACCAAGTTACAAATTATCTAAAAATAAAATGTGGACCAAGTTACACACCAGGCACAAGGAGCAACATATATATATATATATATATTATTGAAGAGGGCAGTGAAAAAATATATATATGGACCCTTGGCCTTGTACTCTTACCTCCTATTTCTCCACAAATTCAATCCCACTATTTTTTCACTGCCCTCTTCAATAATAATAATAATAAGATTTCCAGACATAAATACAGTCCATGACAGTGATAACTCGTCCTTCTAAAGATCTTGGAGATCCGTGCGTATCCTTCCCTATTTATATACTTTTCAACATTAATTTTTTGCCTTGATTCACTTATTTAACTTCTACTTGGTTAATTAATATAATGTTTGAAATATATATTTTCTTGTGGATTTTTTGTATAAGCTGATCCATGACGACTGTATTAACGAGTGAGATTGACAACTTAATGACATTAAGCATAGTGTCCAATAGAGATATATATATATATATACATTACATACGTTACTTTCATTACATGTATTTCTTGTGGTTGATGTATAGAATATGGAGAAAATGTAATTTTGATTGATATGCAGATATGAAGTTTAGAAGTTCATTTGTTTGGAATGGGTAGAGGTACTTAGTTAGCACTGATTTACATATTCTGCCTTTATTCGTTTTCATTTTCAAAGAAATTGTTCTTGGATGCCTTGCTTGTCATTAGTGCCTAGTAGCTTGTACGAAAAATATTCACGATAGACTTCTGCATAAAGCTGCCTTGCTGTGTAATATGTTCTTTGTGTTGATTGATTTGCTCATGTTTCTGGTCCTTGCTAGTTCAATGTACAATGTGTATTGCAAGGGTTTCACCTCCTTCTTTTCCCATTTCAAGGGTTCTCTAGCTGTTACGGTTTAATGGAGCCTTGGCATGTTTTAAAGCCAATTCAGCTGGTTTCGCTAAGACAATTGGAGGGTGTATCCGGGGTATAAATATATATATATATATATGTATGTATGTATGTATGTATGTATATATGTATGTATGTATGTATGATGCCGGTTGACATGTGTGTTTGTTGTTGCATACAGCAAGTTCTGTTTATATACACACCACATATCGATGGCATAAATCCACGTCAGAAGTTTAAGATCCGTTTATGTTAAGTTTTGATGTTAAAAGTAGAAGGTCCGACTCCAACAAAGCAACGTAGTACGGTGGTCCCTTTGTGATGTTGTGGTCCCACGGAAGCCCACACGCACAGGACTCGGTTTTCACGTGGCCGTGGAGTACTGGAGGGGAAGTGGACCATCGCCGTGCATCTTGGGAGAATGGACAAAGAAATGGCTACACAGGGCCCAGTCCAAAAACACTTGAAGGGGATCATGGGCCTCAGAGCCGCTCTCCCAAACACATCACGAAATTTCTGTTTGAGAATATTTCCACACTCTGTGTACGGCCCTGAAGCAACCCAATTGTGTTAACTTATCGGCCCAAGTTTTTGGTGCCTTGAGCGAGATGATAGAAACTTTGAAAGCATGCGAAGAGCAACTCTCTTTTTTCTATATTCCCGGCTAAAAACAAGAGTATAATAAAGAAGCATTCACAGAGATGCAGCATGTTTAGCCTTGCTTTACACAAAAAGGATTAAGATAATCTGCCTCATTACCGCGACCAAAAACCACACAAAAAAAACAGGAAAGCATTAGTCGGGCCAAAATTGTTCAGCTACCTCCCAGGGGCTCCAGAAAGGATAGGGCCATTGATAACCGACCCGTGCTTTCCCAATGCTGGGATACTGAGGGAGCGTTTTCTCATTTTTACATTGCCAAAAGGAGGCACTCTTCTCACTCTATTCTCCAGAAGCAAAGAAGAATAAGAGCACAATGGCTCAGATGCCTCGCTACGAGTTGTAAGGAAGAGTTCCAGATTTTGGCAATACTTATCTTCTTTCTTCTGGGTGGATTGATTCCTCAAAATTGGTACTACTCTATCTCTCGACTCGTCATCTGACCAGTAACCATTTTCCTGGATGTATTGCATTGCCAAATCATCATACTCTTCATCTGATTTTGTAGACTCCTCATCAACTGAGCCTACCTGTTACTCCAGAAAAAGGGATAAAGTAAATATTTGATCCACAGACTGCAATCAATCTAGGTGATGTATATATGTGCCGGAACTAGATAAAACGCTGGGGTCAGAATTAACAAATGCTAAAAGAACACCGACTATCTACTACCTTAGCTACATGGAACAATAGGCTACTGTTGAAACATGGAAGAATTGAAATCATAGATCAAAAGACTATGGATTGTATGAACTGCCTAAAAGAATTCTTGAATGTCAAAACAACCATGGAAAATGGGTTCCGTCATAGATAGTGCGTGATGCTTCTGTTTCTTATAAACAAAGGATAATTCCTCCTTTGATTGTAATAACTAGTTTTTAGTAGTAGTCAATAATATTTCACGGGGCGTCGGGGCAAGCCACATCGACCTAATGACAGTGAGGGGCCTAGAACAATGACATAGCATCCGGATAATCGACTCGTTTGCCAGGAAGAGTCTCATGGAATCTTCCTTCTCTGCCTTCAATTACATCTGAAATGACATGTATCTTGTAAACCCTATTATGACAATCCCTCATTGGTTGGCTGCAGATGCCATTATCTTAGACATGTATCCAAAGCTTCCTGTACCAATTTCTTTTGACCCCTGGCGTAGATCGACTGTTGTAAATAGATCGACAAGAGTATTGGTTCAATAGATAACTCTTTTATATTGCTCATTGGTATACTGTCACAGATCTACAGGTACTATCCCTCCCCCCACTACCCATAACAAGTGTTATTGATTAATCCAAAGAATGGCATCTTATAACATACCTCTTCATGAACATGTCTGTCATGGTCATCGCTGAGATCATCGTCACTGTCTGCCTCAGGTGGATCGTCGATCTCTTCATCACTGCCATGCACTGATAGTTCTTCCTTGAGCTGAGAGGATCAGAAAAATAGTGAAAAGGCCATAAAATAGCAGAACACCAAAACTTGGCCATTCGGCTTGACGCTAATAGATGAAGCCTAATTAGTTTTAAAAAAGGCTGAAAGACAAATTGCTTTCCCAATTTCAGATTAACCAACCTGCTACTCATTTAATGAAATTTACTTCACAGGGACAATTATAGATAGTTGCTTTGGCAGGTGTTTGAAAAATACCTCCTTAGCAGGTCCATCAGACATCCTCGGCGAGCTGCAAGCAGACGAGTAATATCTACTACCAGTATCAGTCCCATCAGCCCTTGACTCATCAACACTTCCAGCATGACTTGTCCCACCATCACTGGGCCAAGCACTGATTCCAAAGTGACCGAACTGAAGATTGACAGGCTCGGCACTACCAATCTGCAATGGTCCGTACATTGGATTCCCTACTCCATTCTCAGTTCCTGTTCGCAGTTCAAACTTACCATTTCTATCAACTGAGTCAACAGGCCATGCTTTTGCCACTGACCCATCAGTATTTAGAAGAGCCATCAAATGCCTAGAAGAACCTTTTCTCTGGATAAGTTGGAACATTCCCTTGGAGCTTAACGAATTGGCAGCACACTGATTCCTGTACTCCTCATCAACCACAGCAACTGTGTTTGTGGTCAAATCATAAAGCTGCTCCCCTGTCTCGCGCCTGCGAAGGCAGCTGAAGACTGTTGCATGGATGGCAGCCACACTCTTGTCAACATTTGTGTTGTTAATTTTCGGGACCAGGTGTTTGTCAGCACGGTTGCAGAGGTATTCTTGGATTGTTCTAATGTTTCGAATGTATTTTACATACTTATTTTTTGCTGGATCCAATGTCATGTATTTTGCACGCACGGCAAATCGTTCCAAGTGCTTTTCTTCATTTGTAATGTATATCATGAATGGTATGATTGAAGGATGCTTCTTCATAAGCCCCATCTGCATATCAAAAAACAAGGGGAGGATTAAATAATAAGAAAATGCCAAAAACTTGCATGGTAAAAGAAAAATATAACCCAAATGAGATGACAGAATGAATTACCACAAAATTAAGGCTTAAGTGAACACCCTCAACAACCACTGATTCTTTTCTCTCTTCCCATGCAGTAATCAACCGATCAAGGCTGTCAATCACCATCTCACTTTGTGCTTTATATCCTTCAACAGCCATTTGTTTTGGAGTGATCATCTCAGTGCCACTAGCGGTCCCCTCAAATAATTGGGTATCAGGTTTCCCAGCTTTGGAAGCTGCAGATACCTCGTCCTTGGCCAGTGAGTGTGCAATGCCTGCCATTTTTTTGGCTTTCCTTTTGGCTTTTGCTTCTGCAACTGCCACAGGATCCAAGTACTCACCTGCATGGTAGGTTGAAGCCCAGAGAAGAGGATTTTGTTTCTCATCAACAAAACTCCTCATCATGTGCCGAATAGAGTCTGTTGATATCACCGTAGTAATTCCCAACCTGCTACCCTGCATGACATGCAAAAGTTCTCCGATCATTACTTGAATACAAAGTTGGTCAAACTTGAAAACCAGAAAAATGGATTAGGATTAGCTTCAACATTTCAACAGTTTAAATTGCCTGAAATGAGAACATAATGACAAGACATAGAAGACGAAAACTATGAAAAGCCCCAAAATGAGAATTTGGCCAAAGCATATGAGTTACTCAGGAGAAGTATACCAGCAATGCAGATAAAGTAGACTTGCCACAGCCACTAGTGCCACACAACAGCACAGTAACAGATTCCTTTTTCTCGCGGATTCTGCAACAAAAGATAAAGTCACGTTGGAGTAAAATAAAGAGAAAATTTTTTTAAAAAAAAGGTAAACAACACTCGTGCATAAAGCTCCCGCAGTGGACGGGATCGGGGGAATGTATGCAGATCTTACCCATACATAATATATGGGAGGTTGTTTTCAGAAATTGAGCCTCTAGGTTGCACCACTGCAACACTACCATTGGGCCACATATCGTTCATGGAAAAGATACTCTTACTCCATTGAGAAATCATGGCTTCCTTTTTAATAGTAAGAAACTTTGGAGCAAGCCAATGATAATCAATGCCAAAGAAAAGACAGAAAAGAGATGGTTCCTAATATAATTAAAGAGCGGCAGTTACTCCAAACAGAATGAACTTAGTCATCAATAAAGATAACAATGTAGTTCATGGAAAAGATACTCTTACACCATTGTGAAATCATGGCTTCCTTTTTAACAGTAAGAAACTTTGGAGCACGCCAATAATAATCAATGCCAAAGAAAGGACAAGGAGCTGGTTCACTAATATAATTAATGGGCGGAAGTTACTCCAAAAAGAATGAACTTGGTCATCACTGTCCTATATGATCTTGAAAAAGGGCGCAGAAAAGAAAATTTTATTATCCTCAAAAAATAAGTAATAGTTTCATTCCATCAACTACCAAAAACAGAGTTAGATACAGAAACTTCACAAGGGTACAACAAACTGACCGAAGAAACTATCCATAACTTAATCTCTTTGAGATGACAGTATTTAGCCCACTAGTACATATTTTCGGTTCACAATTTTCTCGGTGAAAATATGTTATTTTTTCCTATGGTACGATAAAGAACAGCAACTGATAATTATGATTCTAATTCAAAGAAAATTTGGGAGAGGTCATCAGGCCTTCAAAATTTTATTTCATCATGACAACAAACATTAAGTATGTAGTAAATAACTAAATATCATTCCAATATCCTATTCAAAAAAACAAAATTTTAATAACCCAGACTGAGTAACCGCTAAACTGAATGAGATGAGCTGAACAAAATCTTCACCAAAGCAAAGCCTTAATTCAAAAGGTTGGGATCATGAACCAAAACATACAAGTCTTGTTGAATGCACCAAAATAAATAAACAAATAAAAAGGAAGCCATTAGGAAGAGGTGGAATTATCAAGTGTCCCCTTGTTAGCAAATCCATGCAGTTCCAAAATTCCCTCAAATATTACCAAAGAGTCTTCAACCCTGAAAATTATTTTCCTAAACAACAAAAGTTGTGCCTGAAAATTACTTTGAAGTCTATACAATGTTCGGGGAAATTCTTCAGTGGAAGGCCAAATTGCCAAAAATTATGAACTTAACTTGCCCTTTCCTTGTATACTACATTTCTCCCTTTTTAGTCAGCTGGGCACATTTCATCAAACTTTAACAAAATGAGAAGACAAATTTGACGATTAACCAAAACTAGAAAACCCCATGAAATTTATCAGTAGCTACTCAAAAAATCATTAAAACTCACCAAAAAGTAAGTGCGTAACATGGCAAAAGACGAAATGCCAACATCATGAAGTTTCCAAATAATACAAAGACGGCCCGTGAGACTTAGAGTTCGGATAAGTAAACCAGAGGCTTCACATTCAGGTGACTTATTACTACAAGTTCATTAAAAGCCACTTTAAGGAATAACACATGAAAAAGTTGCCAAATATGATGGCTACAAGGGTAAACGCTAACTGAAGAGAACACGACTAGAGTAGAGACGAATCTGTAGCGAATGAAACCTCTAAAGGAGGAAAGGACAATCTTCGGATCACAAAAAAAAAGGCTAAGCAAACAAGCAACCTCAGGTCAAAAGTTCAAAAAAGCAGTACAAATTAATACAAACTCAACAAAAATTTCCAGCCATACAACAACACACACTCTAGCATTAAAAAATAGATTGTTGGAAAGACACGTCAAATGTGAATACATATGCAACAAAAGAAAGTATAGAAAGCAATTGAAAAAGTCTATCACAAGTAATAATTGTTTGCAAAGGATTCTCAATGCAATAAAAAAAAAGAGGATTATCATTAAAAGAACATTATTCAGATTCCACATGCTATCCTTTTCATAGAATCTTATCGATACTACTCAAAAAAGAACGAGATATTAGATATTTACAGCATACCTGCATGCCAAAGCCAAATCAGCCCTCTGATTGGGTCCAACGTACTTGTACGCTGCCAGTGTGTCACAAACAACATCTAAGAAAACTTCTCTTCTAACAAATATTGTGGTTCGTCTTTTGTACAGTTCAAATGGTATGCTTTTCTTTCTATCATCTTTCAAAGAAACCAAACGGTTGCCCACATCTACTTTATCCAAGGTGCTAACAGTGGAGCCTCCATCTTGAATCTTAGAATTTTCTGTTGAAGAGTTGATTCTTCCTGATAAATCTGTTATTTCTTGCTGTACAGTGTCACTTGTATATTCACTTTTCAGCATTTCAAAAACTCTTTGGCTAATCTGGTCAGAACATAAATGATAAATCGTGAGTTCCCACCAATCAATCTTACAATAGAAAAATTAACTCCCATTAAGGGAATGAGAATATAAACATACCAGTAACATATTTCTGGCTCTTAATGCTATGTATAAATCAATTAGTCCACGCAAGGCAAAGAAACATGTCAAGTGGAAGGTAAACAAAACAAGTATTCAAGTCAGTCGTTCTTGAGTATGATAATACAACCGGAGCATCAAGTCTCAAAAACCTCCAGCAAACATCATGCAGTCTCAGCGTGGTTAAAAAAATTAGCAAGCTTTTTATTTTTAAATTCTCTTAATAAAGATATTCTTTAGACTGTGAAAGAAAAACTAGAGACGTTAAATTATCATATCAACTCATAGACGCTGACTCTTGTTGTTGGATTTAGGCCACAAGCAAGCTAGAGTAGCCGAAAAATGGACGGCTAAGAAATTGAATAGAAAATAAAACAGTAAAAATGTAGAAAAAAAAGGACTGAAACACAGATTTCAATCATTTGAAAAGCATACAACATGTCACAAGAAGAACTACATTCCAGGGCAACAGAGAAATCCTCTGATCTCGTTCATATTATAAAAACACCATAATCTTATATGAAGAGGAAACAGGGAAAATATGGGAAAAGAATCAAAAGATACATTCAAGAAGAAGAAAAACAATATCAACCTCTTGAGAATACGTGATGCTTTGAGCATAAAATTGGAGAAAAAGGAGGATAACTGTGGCAATGCACGGCTGGAATTCAATGAGATTCCGTGTGTCGACCATCTTTAAAATGTGAATTTCAACAATTTCAAAGAGCATGCAATGCAGATCTACAACAACAACAACAAAAAAAGCCCGCTATATGTCTTCTTCCAACAATAGCAGCTTCTGTAACCATGATAATTAAAAGCAGAATCAAATAAAAGTAACAGAAAAATGAAAAGCAATCAAGAAAACAAAGCCAGATACAAAAACCTCAGAAATTAAAAGAGAGCATCAGAATATGCTCAGAAACTATACTTTGAAAGCGTGTCGCGCCTTGCATCCAATGAGTTGCAGAGTGCTCTGCAAAACGGGACGCGTATATGGAAACGACCCCTTCCCTTTCTGTCTTTTTTCTGGCTCGTCTACAACCACTATATACAGTACTTTGGTCACCTCAGCCATCTCTGCATCAACACAAAGCAAATCAAATTCACATGAAGAAGATCACTTGCATGCCAAAAAAAAATCAAAAGCAAACATACATGATTTTACGATTGAGGTCATGCCTTTAACAAGCAATTTCTACATGATTAAGTGACGAGAATTTCTTGAAGCGGCACATAAAGTACGTTTAAAACGTAAAGCCGACAACGGACCCAAAAAACGAGAGGCAATCATTAGAGAAAGCAGAATTCGAGAGCAATGCAGGTAATGCTGTGGCAGAGATCAGTGAAAGATGCCAGAGATCGAAATCAAACCTGAATAACTACAGAAGTCGGTGAGACCGTGATCGTAATTCTTCGTCACTATGAAACAGAAGAGGTGATGCTAGGGTTTATACCAGAGAGAAAGCTGTTGCGATCCGCCATACACATTCTGTGTCACATGTCCTCCATGTGTCTCCCTCTCACGCTGTTTTGTCTCTCTTCAAAACCGCTTTCCCTATTTCTCTCCGTTTCTCGCTGCAGAAGTCACGAATTACTTATTTCGCCTTGGGTTTGCGAGAAAATTTCGTAGGCGGCAATGCTTCTCAATGTCTCGGGCGTCTCCAATTTATAGTGATTAGGGCAAGTGGGGTCGGGTCGGTCATGCGTTCCCGGTGGCAGTATCTAGTAATTAATAGTTATTAGTTATGGTATTTACCATGTATTTCTGCTGATTAATTTGGTGTGCATCTTCAATTATCTTCCCTTTTAACTTAAATTTAATTTACATCAATTACCACTAGCAACATATAATTGAAAAGACATGTTCCAATAACTTTAAAAAATTGTTAATAATTAAATTATTATATGTCCTTTTTTATTTAATGATATTAAAAATTGTTATATGAATCCGCGCTTTTTCTATTTATTTTCTTACATTATCCCATGCATGACATTATTAGTTTAGACTCTTTTTTTTAAAAAAAAAACTTCAAAACAATATATTAGAAATAAACTATTTTGAAATTTCCTTTAAAAAAATAAAGAAATGTCAAAACTGATAATGCCATGCATAGAGTGAATGTGGAGAAGAAATATAAAAAGAATAATGTTAGAGACCCTCAAAATTTGACTCCCAAAAGTTCCTCAAATCTATGTGACATTAAAATAGTCATTGATTAAAAACACACATATAGGGCCCACTTCACATCCAACACTCCACATTAAATTAGGGTCTTTTGGGGTCACTTGTTGGAGGTCTCAAGCATTATCCATAAAAAAAACCCCAATCCATATAAAACTCTCTAATATCATATCATTAAATAGGAAAGAGGCATATAGGCAATCATTAAATGAAAATATGCATATAGACAATTTAATGAGAGCAATTGCAATGGTCTTGTTTTGAGGGGGCCATGAATATAAATGTGTATACAACAATGTAATTTTGTTGTCTCAATTTTGTTGGGAACAACATTGGGGAAGGGACTATGGATGGCCTTCATGTTGGCTCCAGCATATGAGTCTCACTTATATCACACTCATAATTACAGAAAAATCAAGATTGAATTCCCCTTTATTACACCAAAAATCAAATCAGTACATTAACACCATTGCACCAATATTATTTGTTGGCTCAACTACATCAACAAAACACATCCCTCAATACAGTCACATCAAATAAACAGAAATCTCCATACATTATTCTAATAAAAAATCATAATTGTGGTTACTCTGAACTGTGGTTATTAATTAAAAAAAATTATGGTAATGCCTTTTATTTCCCACATAAATTTGAGTTTGGACCGTCTTAATTTTTCTCATATTCGTTTAAAATTAAAGATTATACAATTTAAATTCCAGTGATTTGATGGCATAAAAATCTGACATGATGAGCTTTATTTATGCAAACCAACGGCATCGAAACCCACCTTTTTGTTATTGACTTTGGAATGGGTCAAAATCAAGAAGATTTCCACTCGAAAACTGATCGCGCATGCACAAAGAAATAGTAATGACTTTAGCATATTTTATTTTATTTTTATTTATTTTTCATCCACAGAGACATAAATATTATTATGTAAAAGGCCAGGTTGAAGGACCCCGGTGTCAGTAATAACAAAATGCATATGGTTTTATTGTACTACGTTGTTATTTTATGGGGTAAATTCGTACACGCATTTGCTACTACCATATTATTTTCTCAACGCCTCGGCGGCGGACTATCCACACTCTCTAATTTGCTTGTTTCATCTCCTATTATGACATATTCTCTGATATTAGTTATTGTTTTATGAAATGATCTCATTTTTTTTTTGTCATTTTTTGTCTGAAATTCAAAAAAAAAAGAGGACATTTTTTTATCTTTTTAATTTCAAAAATAAAATGATTATTGATGTAACAAAATAAGAGAGGGAGGGACATTTTTATCTTAATTTCAAAAAAATAGATGATTCATGTGACGGCTTAGATATTCAATGTAATCTCTCATCACTCTTACAATTATGTAAATTATAATGCAATGGTTTCAAAAGAAAATATAGAGCGTCTACATTGAATGTATGATGCAAGTTGTTCTGTATACGATGTAACCCATGCAGCTACTCAATCGTACCTGTATCTAAACCATTGAATCATAATGGGAGGCATCAGGTAACCCTCTGTCAAGGCAATCTGGACAAAGTGATTATTATTAACGAACTTGATAGTGATAGTAACATGCTCATGCGGTGGCGGAAGCATTGATCACAGTGGCAAAAATGTAAAGCACTGTTTAGAACTAAGGAGATGTAATATGACATTGTACCTTGAAACAATCAAGTGACTCATGTCTGGCATTGTCATCCAATTCTGAAGTGAAGCAATCAAGTGACCCATGTGACAAAATGTCATATTCGTTGAAGTCGCGCCAATAATCTCAAATAGAGACATCCTGAACCTGTTAGTTTTGTATGTAGCATCCATCAATAACACATGCGGGAATGCACGCAATAGTTCTAATGAGTCTGAATGTGTAAAGAATAATTTTTCAAACTCATTAGTATGAGCATTGCTTCTATTAAAGAAACCTACTCGTACTGGTGTAGGAATAACATGAGTTGTTGCATTTGGGATTTACTAGCTTTCTCTGCAGTCCGAAACTTCTGACGTGCATTGTATATAGTTTTAATGGTGAACACGTTATTCGGATCCTTGTTCTTTAACGTGTATAAGATGCTCCGTGGCTTCACCAAATTATTTGACATATTTATCAATATGTCATTTTCTACACCAGAAAGCTTACCGACATATGAATGACCCTCCATATATAATGTCACAGAATGGTTATGCATTCCACATACTACTCTTACCATCCAATCATCATCTGTCTTCAAATTCATCATTTTCACTCTGAATTGACAATCTCGTTTTTTTGTACCAGTTACCATTGTTGAGGTTTTTTTACTATTGTAGGTGTCACCACGATCACATTGTAACAAAAATTTGTGTCTCCTCTCGAATCCACCAATCTTTTACCTTTTAGTAACAATAACAAAACCCAAATTACGTCCAGTATTTTACATTTATTCAATTAACGATTGATTGACGTGAATTGACTACCTTAGAATGTATTAATTTTGTTAGCAATTAACAAAATATAGCATGTATTAATTTAGTTATTTAGCATACCATATTGGTGAAAAATCCATTTGTAACATCCACTTCAATATCTTATTCACTTTCATCTACAAAATCATATTATTCTTCTTGTTTTATTTCATTTCTATCAATATCATCCTGCCAATAATACAAATTCAATTTAATATATGCAATTAATCAAAATAAAACCACTTGACAATATTAGATCTTCACCCCATAATTTCATATGATTTATTTTTTCTTAACCTCAAATGGGAGAATGGTGATTGTAAGTAAAAAAAAAAAGACAGGGTTGGTATAGACAGAATTGAATATATAAATGCATATAGTTATACTGAGTGAGAGGAGAAATATTATTATAAGCAAAAAAAAGACATGATTGGGGTATGCAATATGGAAGATAGAAATGAACATAATTATACTGAATGAGGTTGGACGCACCATTCAAACTTCACATAATACGTACACAAACTAACACATCTGACACCCTGTGCATACGATTAATTTACGCTTTTGTTTTTTATTTTTAAAAAACAGACATGACAAGATTGATAACATTGACATAATGACTTTTTTAAAATGGGAGTTTACAAAGTAAAGAGGGGTGCCAATAACAATAACCTTTTTCTCAATATCTTCAATTTTCCTCATAACTAACTCTCTTGTATTCACACACAGGATGACTCTAATTATGAACGTGTCAACTCCTCCTTGTGGGAAAACACATTTCAATAACTACAACTGTTGAATCATGGAATATAACAAAAAAAAAAAACACTAAATACTCAAAAAAATAAAAAATGGAAAATAGGTTCGAAATCCAAGGCTAAACACATCAAAAGAGATTGTCCGTTCTGGGCCACTCAACCGTAAGAATTTGAATCATATATGCCCCGATTGAATTTCAACTTTGTTCCCATTGAATTTTTTAAAATTATAATTAAGCGTTGCCTCTAGATTCCGTTGCTTAATTGTGCTCCCGGTGTATTCGAATTGTGGGTCCGCTGTTGAGAGAGGGAGAGAGATGGGGTTGGCACACAAGTGTAGGAGCTGACTCTAATATTCGGGCGTAGCAATTTGAAATTTCAAAAGTTGCAGTTCCACTCGCTCTCAAGGAACCTACGGCCTCTATTTTGTAAGATTGTTTATTTTCTAAACCTTAAAAGATGTCCCAGAATTAGAATATGTTCCCTTGTACGAACTCCTGTTCAATAATGAGACAAAAAAAAAAGGTCAGGACACAATGAAGTGTGAAAGGGGGTTGTGGTCCACATTTGACATTTAACCTCATGCTTTTGCTTAAATGGCATGGTTATCAAAGAATCCACAATTCATGATATTACAATAGAAGTTTATAGAGGTTTTTTTTTTTTTTTGGAAAAGCATAATTAAGAATACCATATAGAGGTTTTTTCTCCTTCGTTGATAGTGCGTCATACCATATTCCTATACAAAGCAACAACGCAATTATGTCAACCCCAATTAACTCTTTTTTCATTAAAGCTAATTAGGTAGAAGTAATGACGCTTTTAGATCTATTAGAAATCTACACCGTTGTCTATTGCCCTCACTATGGTTGACCTTACCGGTGGGTCTTGGCTTTATTTATAACCATTGGGTTGCTCATAACACTGTCATGTACTCATGTGCTAAGTTATGTTAAACTCAATAAATAAAGTAAAGACCTACGTTTAATAGGATAATAGGACCGAATCACACCAATACCATCTCTCGTATGTGATTTGTGTTTGGTTAATTTAACAATAGAATGACTTTTTACAGCTTCAAAGGACACACTTTACTTTATTAATCACAGGATCCCATAAAATCTTATGTTTCTACGGACATTGAACGTGTTGGTCGCGTCAAATCATTTACTTCTAGAAGAGTGATGGGCCATCGCATGATTTATAAGTTATGGTCTCTTCAATGGTTGCTACCTAAACCAAACGACATTCTCATGCCTAATAATATATAAACATTACCAAGAGGACTAATTTTCAAGTGGGATCCATGCATGGAGAGCTTTCAAATTGCAATTTAAGTTGACGATGACTTTAGTATTTTTTTTTTGTTTGTTTTTCACACTAGAAATTGAAGACCAAGATGGATTGAAAACTTGTTCAGATTGCAAGACTCTTTCCATTCCACACTTGATTAATAAAATGCCCTCAATAGACTGGAGTGGCACTCGTTGAATTGAAATTTTGTCTTGGATTGGAAGACTTGTCCATTGTTAATTAAAGACTTACCTGCAGCTTTGATGTGTACGTTGCGATTTTTTGTGGGTTTTTTTTTTCAAAATTTTTGGGTACAACGTAGAATTTACAGGTTCAATTTTTGTAAATAGGATCTCCAGCCATCTGAGAGTGTTGTGAATTGTTGTGTTGTGCTGTGAGGTATATAAATGTGGTACTGTGAGCTGAGGTCAAACACAAAAACTGTTTGACGTATTACTTTTAAAACTATGATGAGGTGCGTTTGACGTATCTAGATTACTATCTAGATTACTGTTATATTAAATAACTAATAATATTAATATAAAATCACTTAATGTTTGTATTATATATTAATCTAAAATACAGTACTTGACCTAAAGTATTTTACATTACGGTATAAAACATTTGGGAGTGTTTATATTTTGGTGTTGTGAGGTAATATGTTGCGAGGTAAAAAATTGTGGTGCAGTGAGGTGAATTCTGCTGACAAAATACGTTTGGTGTGTCACAAAAAAAACTGTGGTGCACCTCGCCACAGTCAAGAAAAGCAGTGCAAACACACTGCCAAACAGTCACAAAATGTGAGGTAAGGTTTGCGTACATATTGTTTATCCCCGACTCCGCCCACTATGAGAGCTTGTGTGAGAGTTGTTTAACTTTTATCCAAGAGCATCTAAAAACATCCTAAAACATTTCAAAATTAGGAAATTAGTTCAAGTCGATAAACCAATCCAAGCTAAATTGATAGCAGTGAATGGAGGGAAACCAGCATCAGAAACCAATATAAGTGGCAAGGTTTACCTCGTTCCTTCATGCGTCATTCAATATCCTTCTCCCCGTCTCTCGAGCTTGGTCGTTCACTGTGTATTTAGCAAGAAGCAGTCTTCAACCCAAAAACCTAGGGAACCGGATTGGGGACAAGGTTTTTTTGTCATTTGAGGGGCATTTTGAATATTCTGAAAAATAAGAGGTGCAAATTGCGAAATACGAAGAAAAAAATTTTAATTTTTTTTTACTAAACCCTAATTCCTAAAATTATTCTCTCTGTTTTTTTTTTTTTTTGAAAAGTTTTAGTTGAATAATAAACTCTATTTAAAAGTTTAAATCAAACTTTTTTTATAATCAAAAATAATATCATACAAATTTGTTGACATTTAATATGAGCCTAAAGTAGGACAGTCAGACTCGCTCGAATTGAATTTCCTGATAACATAATGAGTTGATCCAAAACACAACTTATCATGATAAGTCGGGACTCGCAAGTGGCAATATTTTACTTTTTGTGAGTTGGGCTAGGATTCGTACTTGGCGAATTACAGGCCCAAAGTCTCACTCAAAACTCCTCCAGGGCCCAAATCAGATAAGAACCAAGGTATTGAAAAATCGCACCGGCCGGTCGGCCGGTCCAACAGATGAGGGACACTCAGTCCGGTTGGTGTTAGATAACCGGGCATCTGGAGAACCGGTTGCATTTGTGAACTTGCTTTGAACCGGTCGGTATGCACGAACCAGCCAGTCCTAATGAAGCTAATAACTACGTCGTTTTGGCCACGTGAAAGCCCTAAAGAATCAGTGAAATCGCAAAAGCGACTCCCAAGTCCCAACCCAGGTCTCTCGCCGTCGCTCAAGCTCCCACAGATCCACTCGGTCACTCCCAGCCCAGGATCCCACCGTCGCGGGTCGCTCAACCACTCTGAGGTGAGCTCGTTAGCTTCGTATTATTTCGTCTCCTAGATTAGTCCTACTCTAAGGTGGTCCATTGTTGAGCTTGAGTTTGCGACAGCTCCTCCTATATGTGTCTTTGGTAGTGCAGGGTCTGTCGGTGGGTGTGATTAATTATTAGGTCGGTTGGGATTCCCATTAAGGCCTCAAATTTTCTTGCTTTCTAGTCGCCAAACACAGAAACACTACCTTCGTCGTCTCTGTTGATCTCTCGATCTGTTGCTACTAGATTCGAGAGGCGACTCTTATGCTCCGAACTCGGCTACGTGAGCAATTGATCTTGAATCACCGACGCGTAATTGGACTGCGATCGAACCGCCGGAAACAAGATTTTTAGTCTACGTTATCGGTATGTCATATCTTTCTGTAGAGTCTCGAATTCATGAACTCTGATGATCGAAATGTTGTCTTCATTACCATGCACGGACTTCTAAAAGCGTTAGGGTGGAGGATTGTTATCGATGATAATGATTTTTTTTAATTTGTTCTTTGTACCTACCAATCTACCATACTTGATTTTGAGAAATCACTATATATTTTTTCTGGATCAAATACAATATGTTTTTGTTTCGTGATTTTAAGTTTATCTTTTTTCTAAGGAAGCATATTGAGCCAATTTTTTATGCTTTTTAGATAAGTGGCGTTGGTTTGTTGTTTCTTGTCCTAGGAATATTTTAACAGCAAAGACGATCCTCCATCTACTCATGAAATAAACTGAAGTGAATTTAAGGTTTGTCGATTCATACTTGGTTACAGAAAGGGAGCTTGAAACTTCTCCACTATGGTTGAAATGCCATTATGGTACCGTCATATCGTCATTAGATGTTTTGCCAGGGATCCCTTAATGTAGAATCGACTTTATTTTTAACATGCTTTACATGGTGTTTGTCGAAGGGAGATGTGGAATTTTATTTTGGAGTTAGGACTTGAATGAGCCCCTTCCTCTTCTGAGATTGGAGATATCCGATGGTGTCCCTGCTGAATGATTAGTTTCTGACTCTCTCTCTTTTTGTCTTGTTTTCAGATTGGCATTTGGAGTTGGCTTTAGAAATTTGACGGACATCGGGATATCTTTGTCTGCATGGGAAAGAAAACATCTCAGACGGAAGGCGACGAGAAAGGCGAAAAGAGGAACGAGGATTATGGCTTGAAGCAGGTAGATAATGAGAAAAATGCTTTGCGTACTGACTTGGAGAATGGATTTACGTTGAGTGATGAAGATAAGAAAAGGAAGAAAAAGAGACATGATGTTAGTTGTGATGATGTGGGATTCAGTGATGTACAGGATGTAATCTTAGAGGGCAATATACAAAATGATGGTATTGAGATTGAGAAGAATCGGGGGAAGAAAAAAATAGAAGAAAAAAGGAATGAACAGAAATTTGTGAAGGCTGGACAGAAAGATAGGAGAAATGACAATGAGGGAGCATTTAATATGGTGGAAGAAGCTTTAAAAGCAACTGACATTCGTAAAGCGAAAAACATTAATGTCCAAAAAAATGACCAGGAGGATTTAGAAAGCTCTATTGAGTTGGAAGCAACAAAAGAAACGAAGAAGAAGCACAGGGAGAATAAGAACAAAGGTAGAATTATCACGACTTCTTCTGTGATTGATGACCTTGAAAGGGGAAGAACGGAAAAGATTAAGGGGCAGAGAATCCATGAGAATGAAGAAATTCCTAAAGTTTATACTGGTGAAGATGCGAATATGAAAAAGAACAAGGATAAAAGAAAGAGGGACAAGGATGATGACTGTAACATGGAAAGGATGACTGATGGAGAAGAGATTGTGATGAATGATGGGGAAGAGCGATATCAAAAGCGGGAGAAAAAACTGAAGAGGGATAAGGATGGTGGTCATATCATGGATAGAAATAACGTAACTGATGGGGAGGGAAAAAAGCTGCTGGTTGGGAATATAATGGAAAAGGCAGAGTCTTCAAGTAAGGAAAGGAAGAAAAAGCAGAAGAAGATGAAAAATCATGATGGTGCACTGGAAGCTTTGTCACCAGAGATTTCTGCTGAGGAGCCTAATGAACAGAAACAGAAAGAGTTTTTACAGCATGAAGGAGATACATGTTTGACTAAGAATGTGGACAGAAAAATTAAAGTTGATGCTTCAAACGATAACTGCTACAAGAAGAAGATGAAGAAGAAGCAGAAAAAGAAGCAGCAAGAGGATGAAGAGAAAGAGAAGAATAAGACGCAGTCAATTGAAATTCATTCAGATGAACAAGGTCGTGAAGGAGTGCAAAGAACCAGAAAGGATGATGATATTATTACTCCATCAGAAAAATCTAGAAGCAAAGACAAAACTAAGAGAGTAAGTTTTAATGATCATCCGGAGGTTTTTCCATTATCTGATGGTCTTAGTAATGAGAAGTATGATCAGGAAGATGGCCTAGTGCGTGGCAAGCGATTCTCGCCTCAGGAAGATGAGATGGTTAAAGACGCTGTTTTAAAATATATAGAGGCTCATAGGTTAGGTGAAGAAGGTCTGGAGATGGTTTTATACTGCAAATCTCACCCTGAAACAAGGCATTGCTGGAAGGAAATAGCTGCTGCCTTACCTTGGAGGCCCCATGAAAGTGTATATTATCGAGCCCATACTTTGTTCCAAAGAAGCGAGAAGCGTCAATGGACTCCTAAAGACTATGAAGATGTCAGGAATTTCCATGAAAAACATGGATCAGACTGGAAAAAGCTAGCTGTTAAAATGGGAAAGCATAGGATTCATGTAAAGGATACATGGCGTAGAATAAAATTGCGCAATACAAGGAAAGGACATTGGTCCCAAGATGAGTACCAGAATTTGTTTGATTTAGTAAATGTGGATCTCTATATGAAGGCTTTACAGGAAAAGAAATCCAAGCATGGGATGCTACGAGATAATATCAGCTGGGAGGCTATTAGTGACAAGTTATTAACCAGAGCCAGTCCACTTTGCTGCATGAAATGGTATGACCAATTAACATCACCTATGGTTGCTGAAGGTAAATGGTCTGATACGGACGATTATCGCTTGCTGATTGAGCTTAATAAGTTGGATGCTTGCTGCATGGAAGAGGTAGACTGGGACAATCTCTTGGAGCATAGGTCTGGAGATATATGTCGAAAGAGATGGGGGCAAATGGTCAAACACTTGGGTGCATATGGTAACAAGTCATTTGCTGAACAAGTTGAAGTTCTTTCTAACCGGTATTGCCCAGATGTACTTGAACCAAGAGAGATATATGAGAGCAAACCTCACGTTCCATGAAATCAGCATCCGATAATGTGTTTCTGTCCTCAATTGGTTATCTCCCGAAGAACCATTGTTGCAGCCCACAGATCTGCATTCCATGAACATTGCTACTCAGTATTGATGTATCCTTTAGTCTCTTTTCTGTTCTTCCTGTTGTACTCTTGTTCCTTCCATCCAAGTCTTAGTAACTGTTATGTAAGTTGAATTATCTAATGTTTGTTGGGTAGTATTTGCATCATAATAATATTTGCTCTCTTTTCTACTTATCTTTAGTTGTTTGTATTGTTATCAGTAACTCTAATGCCACAACTCTATGCTGGTAAATCATTCCCAATTTTTATTAGTTGTTACTCTATCGAAGATTAAAATGGAGAAAACTGAGAAGTCCCCTTTTCACTTGTGTACTATTTCTCTCTGCCTTCTTGAAATAGTCACTTTTTGTTCCCTCTATCTTTGGCTGGTAGAGAATGGGTAGAACCATTGGACAACGATCATATCCTGTGATTCAAAAAAAGGAAGGTACCTGTGGAATGTTACCAATGACCACGAGTGTCAACTCCATGATGATTTATGGAATTTAGGCATCTGGAGTTGGATGATCGTTATGAGATGGTTTGTGATTTTGAAATAAAATTTTTAGGATCTGAAAGAACTGATGCCGTATCTGTTTTGTTGATAATTAAAAAAAATTACAAGTAGTTGTAGAAAAAATTAAAGAAACTGGAGAATATAAAATTTCTAGGCAAGTAGGCATCAAACTCCAGGTTTCTTGCTATTGCACAATCCTTGTATTTTTCTTGGAAAGCAACGGATTGAAGCTGGTTTTATCCTTGCGTTGTCCGTCTTTCCCATAGATCATGTCCATGTGCAGGCTTAAAAGCCGAAACTGCCTAAAAGAGCTTTCAAGACATAAATGAAACCAAAACGTAGTTTCACAGGTTTTAGCTGCAAAAAGCGATTAAATTGCTATTCATGCACGTCTCAGCTTGCACTGGTACATGGGATTGAAAGTTTCTATCAGCTTCAAAATGTGAAGTTGAATAGATGCTTTCAATATGTTTAACGCCGATGCTTCTTAGTGCGAGCAATAGCTGCATGTTTGGTTCACTCCTACTGGTTTTATCGCTCCATACTGTTGTTCTTATATTGCCATCTGTATAACTGTCGAGTACCGGCGTTGATAGATATGTCTAATTCACGTTTACTAGCCTTTAGTTTAAAGTCATTGCGGTTACTCATATTAATATACTGCTAGTGCTAATCCCATTGTTACTTAATCTGTCATGTCCATGCATGACCATTTGGAAACTTCTTTCTCAAATGTGAAATACTATTTATTTCAGGTGGTAAATTTAACTTCATGGCCGATGAGAAGCATAGGATTCTGATGGTTTCAGATTATTTTTTTATCCCAACTTTGGTGGTGTGGAGGATCACATGTATTATCTATCCCCAATTCCCAATGCTTTCTAAAGCTTGGTCACAAGGTCAGAAACATATTTATAATTTAGTTCTTGCATGCTTACCCTGCATGATTTTTCATACTGGCAAAGAGAACTTTGGAAATGGTATCTTTCTCCCGTTTCAATCGAGAATGTAATACAACCAATTGGAGAGGGATTCAATGTTATACTGTATGTTCTATCTTTGATGAACTTCTCTTGCCCTCTCTTTTTTTTTTAAAAAAAAGTTTTGTTTTTTAATTCTTCCTACTTCTTCCTTCTCAAGACAATTGACTTATTCTTATTGGCTTTTATTTTGGGTCTTACAATAACCTGTTCTCTTCTTTATGTTGCTCTCCTGCTAAGCCAGAGTTTGGCATTGGTTATGCTTTACCTGCTCCTACTTCTTTTTTACTTTGTGATTAGAGATAAGTAGAAGTTGGTAAACATGAGCAACTCAAGTGCCCATGGTTTACTCTGCAAGGTCATCCATCGAGGCCCCACCCTCGAGAGGTTCCATGTAAACCTAACCTTAGTGAGGGGTGTGAAGGGCTCACTATTTGACAAGTTCAACTGCTTTAAGTTTCTGTTTGGTTGTTTAATTCATTTTTCTTTTAATGACTGGTTAGATGGTGGTTAAGACCCATCCTTATGGAAATCGCTCTGGTATCAGATCCATCATACGTGACAAATGGTCTGAATGTTTCTATGTGTTATGATTAGCATCTGTTAGAATCTGTTAATATATGTAAATAGCTTAAGTCTAGGATGGAACCCTTCCAGTTGTATGGACTACCTTATCAGGGAGAAAATATCATTGGTACATGGGCATCAAGCATTCTCAATCTCTCTGTCATGAAGCTTTGATGCATGCACTGATCATTCACTCTGTGGCTTTGCTGATTTGAAGTATCCACATGAACAAAACAAAGTATTCCAGAAGTCTACCATTTGTATCAAAATGTGAGTTTTTACCCTGGTACTGCTTATATCGAAGTTTGGTTCATGCTCGTTTGTCTATTGGCATATGTTTTGTTGTTTCCCTAATATCTACGTGACTACATTTGTTTTTTCTGGATATGGCCAACAAATTTATGTTTTATTTGCTTGGATTGTGAAAGATGTCAATCTATAGCTATATGCTGTTTATTGTGCTGGGAAATTGGTTGACAGTAAATTTTGTTTTAGGGGAAACGTTTAGCTGGATGGCATGCTCTGTTGTAGAAGAAAAGTGTGCAGTTTACTTTGCAATGTGAATGTTGAAGGAAAGTCGAGATGTTTGTCTTCTCTCCAACGATTGACCTACACCTTCAAAATGACCATATTCAACGTTTCATCCTCATTTCTCCATCACGCGGAGGTCAAATTAGACCGACCACTCGTGCCATGGGCCTACACCTCCATTGATGCTGATGTTAAAAGTTCGGTGTCAAAAAGTCCAGTGAATCAATGGATAGCTCTGGCCAAAGGCTAATGGGAGGTTGAGTTTGGTCTGAACTGTGGTTAATGTAGAGCGGATTAGATTGGTTGTCCGAGTTTAATACTTTATAACTAGCTCAATTGTCCGATGGGTATGTTGAGTTGAAAATTCTCGGTTTCCAAAAACAAGTGATTTTAATGTGAGTCAATTGTGTTCTATACTGAATGGTATGTTATTAGGTTACAACTTACAAGAAAATAATACAAATTTGCTGGTGGGAAATAATGTTATGCTCCTACATATAAAGGGCTTAGCATATTTGTTCCTATCCTGGAAAGTGGAAACCAGAGTAATTAACAAAGAGAATGGTCAATTTTATGGTGAGACTGAACTAAAATAAAACATATTCCTTTTTTCCTTACTCCTGTCACCGTCGAAAAGCAATTGTAAAAACAGAACTCATCAGCCAGAGTGTAATTCCAACTCATCTGGGAGCCCACGACACTGAAATCTCAGTCGGAATCTTCATCTTCTCCGACCAAGTCTTCGATTGTAAATACAGCTTCGAAATCTTTCCAGCCACCTGTCCCATATCTGGCCGTTTATCTGGATCCTCTTTGACGCAGTCGAGGGCTACACGTGTCAGCTTCACGGCAACTTCCACCGGGAACGAGTCTTTCAGCCTCTTATCGACCCACTTCCTCAATCTGTCTCCGCCGCCGTCGATCACATCTATCGCCGTCTCGATTAACGAAGTCCTTATATACTCACCTTTCGCTTTGTCGAATCTGTACTTGAAAGGCTCATCACCGGATAATAGCTCCAGTATCACTACTCCAAACGCGTACACGTCCGACTTCTGTGTTGCGATCCCCGTGGTTTGGAATTCCGGCGACATGTACCCTCTCACGCCTTCGAATTGCATTCTTGTGCTATCATATCTCCTAAATCGTATTGGTGAAGAAGACTCCTCAAGCATTTCCACGATTTCACCCCTAAAAGAACCGGCGGTTCTGCCCTCATCATCGTCCATCTCTCCACACAATTGCGCTGCACCGAAGTTACAGATCTTGGCTTTGAGTGACGGTTCAGTCACCATAATACTACTGCTCTTTATGTGATTATGAGCGAACGTTATGTTTAATCCAGTTTTATTGTGGATATAATCGAGGCCGTGTGCTATATCCGTTGCGATTTGCATTCTGGAGATCCAGGAAGACAAGACTGTGAAAGTAGGGTTCCTTTCGTTCCGCAAACAGTCTGCGAGATTAGCGCCATTAATGAAGTCATACACGAGGTATATGTGATCTCCTGAGACAGAAGCTCCAAGGAGCTTAATTACGCTGACATGGTGGCTCCTGCATATCACCGACAACCGTTCTCTCAGCTGTTGCATCTCGATTTTGCATCTGAACTTGCGTTGGAAGATCATGCAGTTTCTTCCCCGCAAGGTACCGCGCCAGGACGGGGTGGAGGAGGAGTGATGCTCGGCAAGGAAGTTGTTGGTGGCGACGCGAATCTCGGATATGTCGTAGAGGTGAGGGTTCTCCGGCAATGTGTTCCGGAGGCTGGGGAGAGAGGTCCGGCTGGAGAGCGTTGTGCTTGTTGCAGAAGAATAAGAAGAAGTTGCTACGTAATTTGAAGTTGAGGGATCTGAAGAGGAGCTGGTGGCGAATTTCGGGGTTTTGATGGCGGTAGGAGGGGACTGAGTCTGAGGGGGTCGAGTTCGGAGGGTCTGACTCGGGCGAGACCGGTCTGAGTTGGGATCGTAAGCGTCAACAGCCATTTTGGTTTTGCACATAAGACGGGAGCTGAGTCAGCAAGACACCAAAGATTTCTTTTGGGGAAAAATGTTGAGTAGCGGACTAAAACCCATCACGGAGTAGGAGGAGGGGCTGGGGAGATTCGGTCGTCGTCGTCGAAGCTTGAGAGACGTCGGAGCCGTGTGTTGCTAACGTGCGGATAAGGAGGTGCCGTTGCCACTGCGCTTGATATCATAATGGGGTGGTGGATTCATTGCGTCCTGGCGTTGGGCAGAAATTAGGCATAAAGTGGCTGCCAACTGGCTCACTTTCTAGAATTCTTTTCAGTTTCCATAGCCAGACCAGTCAAGGAAGCAAAGGCTGTCGCTTCCTTCCTGACAAATTGTGAGGGCACTTGCAATGAGAAAGTGTTATTGGGTCAATAAAGATGTTGTCTTTTATCGATGTGATTGTATTATAAAATGTGTTTTGTTTATGTGATTATATTGTAATAAGTGTTTTGTTGATGTGGATGTATTGATATTTGATGTGTTGGTGTAGTTTTGTTGTGAATAATATGAAGGAATGAAATATTATTGGCCTCTATATTGGGTGGGAAGAGAAATTGTATAGAAATTTGTGTTTTGTTGATATGGTTGTATTGGAAGATGTGTTGTTGATGTGGTTGTATTATAATACATGTTTGACTTGATTTTTTGTATAATAGAAGTAGGATCAGACCAACATTTTTGTTGGCCCAACAAATACTAAACCATTGCAATTGCTCTGACTGAGGGTCTCAGGCCGACTGTTTGAGGTTGCATTTGATTATAAAACTTTAGCGGATAATATTACAGACCCCAAAATATGATTCTCAAAAGTCCCTCAAATCTATGTGGCATTAAAATAATCATTGATTAAAAATATAAATATTTCACTTCAAAACCAATACTTCACATTAAATGAGAGTTTTTAAGGGTTAATTTTAAGTGTCTCAAACATTATTCAACTTTAAAATCTCAGTGTGGAAGGTAAAAATAAATTTTAAAAAATCAAACGAGAAATCATTATATCAAATAATCAATAATGAGTGGATCGATCGATATCTTTAAGCTTTGGGAACGCCAGTATTGACCATATATTTATGGCGGCATTGACATGTAATGCCATTGACATTTTTCTAGAATTAAAGATTAGGCACAACTCGGTACTTTTGAATGCATGAGTGGATGAATTTTCCTTCTTTCATTTATTTAATTTGATTAATAGTTGTAGAAACTAGAAAGTAAGCACTTCAACGAAACATGCCCAATTCATTTATTAGAGTAATAAGAATGATGTATATCACATTAATGTTCAAATCTCACTTTCTCATTTAAAAAAAAAAAAAAACTCATCATATCAATTGACCGGTCAAAACCAATGACCTAGCCGATACAATTCGAGATTTTTCACGGGGATGAACTAAGTTATTAAGCCCATAATTTTGTTTACAAACCCACCTGGCAGGCAGCTTGCAAGGGCTGTTGAGGTGTTGATTTGAGGGCCCGCTGTGATGTCAATTGGGGCCACAACAGCATTTTCATAACATATACGAAAGCCCACGGATCTTCAAGAAGTTTAGGGCCCATTAATGTCCTTAATCCATGGATAGCTTTAGTCATATCCCATTAATTGATTTTTATAAGGAGTGGTCAACTTAGATTAGGGTGTCTTTAAAAAAAATCTGAGTGTGACTAAAGTTACCCTTAATCCATTGAAGGTCTGGCCCATTAATCCTCGTGCTCGAAGATTGGCTCACAAGTGATAATCCTTGTATTTAGACTTTAGAGGACAAAATTTTCTACCCTAAGCCCCGGGGCATGGAGAACAATTTCGTTAGTCATTCGTGATTTCCTCTTCCCTTTCTGGTCATATATGACGATTAAATGCAATGCCGGCCCATGCATGCTTTCTATCTAGCTAGTTTGGTGTTGCATTAACTACCTATTTCTTCTTAGTAACGAGTCAGTCAATACTTAAAAGTAAACGCCGTAGTCAATACTCTCATCTCTGTTTAACACTTTGACCAAACCCAACTCACTGGTTTTAATTAATTAATACCTCCCTCTCTCTCTATGTATACTATATCTTTTTTTATCATCACAGTCACACAATTAAGTATTTCTCCTTCCCAAATGGCAAATACGGTTTCACTTATTCTTGCCTTCTTCATCACTACCACCATTTCCTTCCCATTTCTTTCCCGTGCCATCTCCTCCTGCAACGGTCCATGCCAAACCCAGGACGACTGCTCAGGCCAACTCATTTGCATCAACAACAAATGCAATGACGATCCCGATGTTGGGACCCACACATGCACCAATGCCAAACCCTCTTAAGGTATATATATTTTATTATTCTATTATTTTTTAATAAAATTATGGACCTAAAGTGAAGCCCATACATTTGGCCAAATTTGGAATCCTCCTACTCAAAAGTTTAAACCCAATTACTTGTATTATAAACTAGAGATTTCATTTTTTCAAATGTGGAGCATTTCGTGTGGGTTCTCCAACACTCCTCTCACACCAATGTATCCCCAAATATTGGGCCTCCTCATTGAACCCTTCAAATATGTGCGACCACTTTGGGCCAATAGTGAGTATGTGTAACCTCTTTTGAGTTTACATTAAATTTGCTTGCCTTTGGGTATTTTTTTTTTGGGAAAATTGGGAGCCGGTGCACTAAATTGTACTTATTTGTAAAAAGATGCAATCATTAAAACATTCTTTTAAAAAAGTCCATTGGGAACCTGCTTTTACCAAAATAACCTCAAATTCCATCTTCCTTATCACGACACCTTCCCTCATGATTTCACGCATCTCAAGCAGGAAAAACACTGAATAGCTATGAATATTTAGGGGATTAATCCATGTTCCTCGGTAATGGCTTGATGTTCGTGAAGTAAAGGGAGGAGACGGGCTTTTGCGATTACTGAGGGTTCTGAATTCGGTTGCATATTCAATAATGGATTACAACTGCAACAGGTAAATGAAATCTGACCTCGCTATTTTTAATGCTGAAACTACATTTATTATTGTGTTTTGTTCTTTTCAAGTTTGGAACTGCAATTTTTGATACTGAAACTGCATTTATTATTGTGTTTTGTTCTGGTGCAGAAGCAACTTTCTGGTTCAATGGTATAATTTTAGTGGATTTAGGGTGTAATTGATACTATAGTGATACTAAATGTGTATTTCATTAAATTGATATCAACAATCAATTTGTGGGAATATAAGTGATTGAGGGATTTTTGATTTGTTTACTGGTGAATTTTAGTGCAGATATGACATTTTTCTTTAGAATTTTGTTGCACTGATACAATAGTGATACTTTTAAACAGAAGGTCCAATTTAGTGTTCAATTTATATCTTTTCCTCATAAAATGATGATACAAATGTTGGAATGTAAATTGATTGCATTACATATCTTTCTAGTTCAATGGTATAATTTTAGTGGATTTAGGGTGTAATTGATACTAAATGTGTATTTCATTAAATTGATATCAACAATCAATTTGTGAAAATGTAAGTGGTTGAGAGGTTTTTGATTTGTTTACTGGTGAATTTTAGTACAGATATGGTATTTTTCTTTGGAATTTTGTTGAACTAATATAATAGTGATACTTTTAAACTGAAGGTCCAATTTAGTATTCAATTTATATATTTTTCTCGTAAAATGATGATACAAATTTGGAATATAAATTTAATTGCATTACATGTCTTTCTGGTTCAATGGTATCATGTTAGTGGATTTTTGGTGTTGATGATACTATAATGATACATCTCTGATATAAAATTTATCTTTCGCACTTGGGGGAGCATATAGCTCTTCGCAAGCACATCCAAGATAATACTCCTCTCCACAAGCATGGAGATAGCAGACAACACTTTTACCTGCAAGTATAAGTAAGTATATGTTACAAGTCAATAATGTTTAATCTCCAAATTAGTGGATTTTTTAAACAAAAGGTCCCCAATAGCAGTAAGTATATGTTAAAGTCAACAACTCCCATGTACAAGAGCAGGTACGGCCTGCTTTGAAGGATAAGCAGCCAAAGTAGTAGTCGACGATGCAGATGCAGGAGTTGTTGCGGGAGTTGTGGTCGGTGCCGCAGCTGGTGATTGACCGCCAATGCCGGCTACAATGAGGCATAACAATGCAATTCCGAGCACGCTACTTAAAGTGCCGACGAATTGCAGAGCAAGAAATTGGATGAAGAAGAAGGAGGAGGAGGGTATTGTAGGTATAAACAAAAAAATATCTTAAGTTAAATGACCAAATTACCCTTAAATTGTACTTTTTTACAATTTTAAAAAGGCTCAGGACCTTTTTATAATTCAGTTGTCCAAAGTGTTCTTAATGTCAATTGTCTATTTATTTTTTTAAAAAAAAAGGTCTTTGCAGAGCCTCTTTACTTCATTAGGAGCAGAATTGAGCTCTTATACTATGTTGAATTTATGGACCTAAGGTCCAGCCCAGACACTTAGACAAATTGAGCTATTATAATACAAGATTAGAACCCTCTAACTCAAAAGCTTAAACTCATGAGTCTAGACCCAACTAATTGAACCTACGTCCAATTAAGTGTCTTATAAACTAGAGATTTCATTTTTTTTTTTCAAATGTGCCACATTTGATGTGAGTTCTCCAACATTTTTTATAAGGAGATCTGCTTAATTAACATAATATGTATCATGTTTTTTTGGTGAACCATATGTACCATGCCATATATTTTGTTGGTCAACGACGACTATTAATTCCTACTGTCACTTGATCAAATATAATCTAACAGGCGGAGATGGTTGTCAGCCCTCCGGCAGCCTCACATGCGGCGGTGAATCATACGACCTATACGAATGCTCTCCACCGGTCACGTCATCCACAATAGCCAATCTTACTTTAAACGACTTCAGCGAAGGTGGTGATGGAGGCGCACCTTCGGAGTGTGACGGGAGTTGGCACAATAATACAGAGCTCGTGGTGGCGTTGTCGACAGGATGGTATAATGGTGGGTCCAGGTGTGGGAGGATGATAAGGATAAATGCTAGTAATGGAGGAAGTGTTACGGCGAAGGTTGTTGACCAGTGTGACTCCACGAAAGGCTGTGATGAAGAGCATGCTGGACAGCCACCCTGTAAAAACAATGTTGTTGATGGGTCTGCAGCTGTTTGGATGGAATTAGGCCTCAACGAGGAACCTGGCTTCGCCGTAGTTACTTGGTCCATGACCTAGCTAACTCTACTTTAGCTAATTTGATAGATCCGCCATCATTGGACGGAGTGTGTTGGCCATATCTATCTATTCCTGGTACATCATGATCATGTATTCATGTGGCCTATAATTAATTATATGGAATAAAATGGAGTAATATATCACCATAATTTACTTGTGCACATGAATTGTACACACATAATTTACTTGTACACACATAATTTACTTGTGCATCCATCTGATTGGCCACACTATTTGAACAAGATTGCTCTTGTAAGTTGTAACCTTGTTGACTAGGGCCGAAGGCTGTGAGAGAGGCCCAACCCAACTAGATTTAACTTACATAAGT
Organism: Tripterygium wilfordii; assembly: GCF_013401445.1. Lineage (NCBI taxonomy): Eukaryota > Viridiplantae > Streptophyta > Magnoliopsida > Celastrales > Celastraceae > Tripterygium > Tripterygium wilfordii. Next base: position 8,229,729 of record NC_052233.1, on the reverse strand, counting down.
TGCGGGCCTCAACTAGGGCTTGGGTCCTATCACGCAGCCCAAGTTTAGGCAGGTGAGAGAAAATTGGGAATCGTGTTTTTAGGCCAACTACCCACACAGGCCGAAGCATCATGGGCCCGTGGGCCTGATCCGTTACACGAACACATAAAAAGTGGGACCTAGATAAAAATAAATCTCTCTTTGAAGCACCATGTTCCAAACCTGTGCATGTTCATGGTTCAAATTAACTTCGAAGTCACATGACGGATCCTCATTTTAAATCCTCGAACCATCACCAAATAGAGACACGAGAATGAATAATTTAAGATCATATTCTTGTACCTACTTTGCTTTGCTTTGGCATCATCAATTAATTGACAAAAGTATACACGAATTGCTAAGAGAACAAAGGCTTCGTTGTGATTCTCAAGGCTCTTTCTTCTCATGGTTTCAAATACCATAATAATTTACTGACCTTGACTTTCAGAAGATTTCAAAGATGTAATTACAATAATAGACTAGTTTGATTTCAACTTGATAGTATCAAAATAATCCCCATTGAAAATTTGACACGTGTTCTAGTACATGATTAGAAGGATATTACGAAACCATCAAGTGAATATGCAAAGAGGGTGAGGAGAAGAGTTTCTTGGTACAACCAAAGAGCCACCCTCGGCACCCCATCGAGCAAGCATGCTCGATATGAAGAGTATGCCCATCACCAAAAGCCCATTTAGAGATCAATTATTAGAAGAGTAAATGTTCGGTTTATTAACTCACGTTCTCACCCACGATCTCATCTATTAATGCAAAGATACTCACGATCTCTCATAAATGATGCCTCCAAGCTCGTATAAAATGAGATCCTCCACCATAAGTAAGCGATGCCAGCAATTACACTCAGGTATACTTAGTACGTAACAAATCAAGAGAATAGAACTCCAAACACAGAGCACTCCCCCTCTTTCCTCTTTGATTGTTATACTTACTTTAGCGTTGAAAATGTTCCCTAGAGTACACCCTCCTCAGGGGCAAACTGCCAAAGGCGTAGCTAAGGGGACTACTATAGTCCCACCAAACTTAAAAAAATAATTTATATATATATATATATATACACACTTAATTTGATATTATCCTTATATATATATACTTAACTTGATATTATCCTTATATTATCCATTCTATCACAATAGTAACTTTGATATTATCCATTCTATTAATGTTAATATCAAAAATACATAATAATACTTGTTTTTTGTTTTAAAAAATTAGATTACATTTGAAATATGACTTCTAATCATATATATTATTTCATCTTGTACATGGTATTTAATTAGTTTTCATCAATTTTAATATGTATTTATATTAACCTTTTAGTTACTTTATGAGACCAAACAAAAGATGAATATTTATCGATAATATCATTTCAATAAGTTATATTGTTGTTCATGAAAAAAATTTTGGGGTCGTTGCCCCCAAACCCCGTTAAAGTTTGTCGAATATATCAAAATACTATTATTTTTATGTCAACCCATCCCATTTCATTTTCTTAGCTCCTGCCTCTGTGGGCCCCTCAAAATTTACGTGTTTCCTTGTGCAGGCTAACTGTTAACTTAAACAAGATCATCCAACTTCAGTCTCAAATAACTAAAGTTAGTCAAGACAAAAAAAAAAAAAAAGGAAAAAACAAAAGTTAGTTTTGAGCTACATCAAGTTTCAAGTTGACAAGTTTCAATCGTACGCCATCCATACCATAGCCCTAGGGCAAGGGAAACAATATTATTGGGGACAACAAGATGTATTGAGAGAAGTGTTTTGCTAGGGTGATTGAGAATGAGAATTAAATATTACATGTATTGGTATAATAATGTAAATACGCTAACTTAATTTTTGGTATAATAGATGTGAAATCCAATATTGATTTTTGATGTATTTACGAGTGTAGTTTAAGTAGGGCTCGTATTTGAAACCAGCATGAAGGCTAATCATATTCCATGCTTGCAAGTTGGGCCCAACAAATTCTATCTATTGGAGACCATTTCTTTTTCATGGCCCATTAAAAGAGACATCAAATACTATCCATGGTGATTGTTCTTAGAGCACTTGCAAATGTGTATACTAACCAAAAGTGTGGACCAAACTTTGTGAATTTGTTTCAACCATATATGTAGTGGGTCCAACAACAAATATGTGGGCCCTTACTTTTGTTGTCTTTTATTACAATCATTGGATTTTGTGTCCACAAAATTGATTTACATAAAAGAATTTTTGTTATATAGTAGTACTTTATATTTTTTTTAAAAAATTTAGGGTTGTAGCCCCTTACGGGGCATTTGGTTGATAATTGTATGAGGCGAGCATGAGATGAGGAGGGGATGAGTGCGCTGTGAGTGTGAGATGAGTATGGGGTGAGCATAGTCATGTTTGGTATAAAATAAAGAGCGATCATGAGTGTGAGAATATTAATAGTATAATTTTCATATTACCTTTTTTCCTTTTTAGAAAATAAAATAATATTTTATAATAAAGGTACAAAAGTCTTTTACACATCAAAACTCATTCTCTCTTGTGGAGAATAGTCATTCTCACCATTTTGATGAGCTTGATTATTATTCTCCACAAGGGAGAAATAGAGGGTGAAATGAATTTGGGATTCAATCCTTCAAAACTCAACCAAACAAGATAATCTCTAATTCAACCCTCATTTCACCCTCATTCTCCCCCTCAAAACAACAACCACATGCCCCATTAGTACCGCCACTGATTGCTGTGTAAGGACACTTGCAATGGTATGTAATTATTAGGCCAACAAAGATATTATCTTTTGTTGATGTGACCGTATTGAAAGAAGTGTTTTGCTGATGTGGATGTATTGGTATTTTGTGTTTTGGTGTAATTTTGTTGTGGATAATATGGAGGAATAGAATGTTGTTGGCCTCCATGTTGGGTGGGAAGAGAAAATATATAGAAATTTGTGTTTTGCTGATATGATTGTATTGGAAGACTTGTTTTGCTAATATGGTTGTATTAGAATACGTGTTTGACTTGACTTTTTATGTAATAGAGGTGAGACTTAGAATTAATTTTGTTAGGGACATTAAACTTGCACCATTGTAAGAGCATGTCCAATGGACACTTGAAACATATTTTTTAAGTGTTCAAAAGTGAACTTTATGGAAAATTTAGAGTGCTAGGTTCTACAATGGATGAAAATGAACAATTGAAAACACACTTTCTTGATAATGACACTTGTTTTATAAGTGCCCAATTGCATTGGTCACAAAGCTAATATGTAAAAGTAAACGTTGCTTTCTCGTAGTTTGGAATTGCTGTGTTAGAGCATCTACAATGGTCATTGTAATATCCAGCACTCAAAAACCATTCTATCTCTTCTCCTCTCTCATACATGGCACAATTTAATTGGATGAGTAAATCCACAATATACACTATTCATCAACACTCCATACATTCTAACACTCCATACTCATTTTCTTTTTCTTCTTTTTCAACACCTCTCTATTCCTTTTCAACACCTCTCTATTCCTTTTCATCATCCCTCTCTTCCTTTTCATCATCTCTCTTCACTATTCATCAACTATATATATACTCCAACTTTCAAGTATTCTTTTTCCACAACTAAATTTTCAAGTGTCATTTCTTACCCGTTGTGTGCATGTAACGCTATACTTATAAAAAAAGTAACATTTCAAGTATTTGAGATACACTTCATTCTATCCATTGTGATGATATAACACTATATTTTTCCAAAGAGTGTTTTTAACAATGTTAAATATAGTATCATTGTGGATGCTCTTAAGTGCATCAGTCAATATGTTAAAGTAAACGCCGTAGTCAATACTCTCGTCTATGTTTGGAACTATGGCCCAGCCCAACCACTAGCTTAATTAATACCTCTCTCTCTCTCTATATATATATAATTATATATATCCCTTCCTTTATCATCAAACTCACACAATTAACTATTTCTCCTTCTCAAATGGCAAATACAGTTTCACTTATGCTTGCTTTCTTCATCACCATCACCATTTCCTTCCCATTTCTTTCCCATGCCATCTCCTCCTGCAACGGTCCATGCCGAACCCTAGATGACTGCTCAGGCCAACTCATTTGCATCACCAGCAAATGTAATGACGATCCCGATGTTGGGACCCACATATGCAGCAATGCCAACCCCGCTCCAGGTCTTTTTTTTTTATAAGGAGTTCTGTTTAATTAATATATACCATGTTTTTTTTTTCATGAATAGTGTCTACCACATATTTATAAAAAATGTGAAGGATCTTGGTTTTTTTTTTCCTTCCAACTATCCCATGTGATAAACTCACATTACTCATGTGAAATCATTGGAGGGTAGATCTAGTGTATCACTGCACCATTTTGGTGCACCAAATTTTTTTTAAAATATGAAAAATCATAAATATGCAGTATTTAACATGACGAATCCAACAATGTATATTTTTTTATTCTAAACAAAAATCAATTTCATCAAATTGAATCTTTTGACTTTATATTTAATGCTCTAGAATTGTCATACATTTTCATGTTGAAAACAAAAATATATCTTTAGATTCGTATTGCTAAATACCACATATTTTTCAAATGCACATTACTCATTGAAATCATTGGTCTCACATGACTCATTAAATTATGTGCGTTCATTTCATCTTTAGATTGGAGGCAGGTCTAGTGTACCACAACACCATTTTGGTGCACCAAATTTTTTTTAAAATATGAAAAAATCATAAATATGTAGTATTCAACATGAGGAATCCAACTATATATTTTTTTTATTCCAAACAAAAATCAATTTTATCATGATTGAAAATCGAATGTTTTAACTTTATATTTAACGATTTAGAATTGTCATACTTTTCATGTTGAAACAAAAATATACCTTTAGATTCGTCATGCTAAATACCACATATTTTTCATTTTTTTACATTTTTAAAAAAATTTTGATACATCAAAATGGTGCACGGATTGAGTCTGATGTTTTTCAACACTAGAGCAACCACATATCCTTCATCATTTGGGATAGTAGGAGAAAAACTAGTGAGGTCGGTTGCTTACATATGTGTGCGACATTAAAGTTTGACTAGTCCTACTACCACTTGCTGAAGGTATAATTTAACAGGCGGAGGTGGTTGCCAGTCCTCCGGCACCCTCACATGCGGTGGTAATTCATACAAAAAATACAAATGCTCTCCGCCGGTCACTTCCTCCACAAAAGCCCTTCTGACTTTAAACGACTTCAGCAAAGGTGGTGATGGAGGTGCACCCTCGGAGAGTGACGAGAGATGGCACGAGAAAACAGAGCGCGTGGTGGCTTTGTCGACGGGATGGTATAATGGTGGGTCTAGGTGTGGGAGGAATATAAGGATAAATGCTAGTAATGGAAGAAGTGTTGTGGTGAAGGTTGTTGACGAGTGTGACTCCGAGAACGGCTGCGATGCAGATCATGCTGGACAGCCACCCTGTAGGAACAATATTGTTGATGGATCTGTTAGGACAAAAAGTCCCACATCGGTTATCGAAGGGTCTTGTATCCAGCATATAAGCTGGTGCAAGCCTTCAAACACTTGTCAAGCCTTTTCCAAATGGAAGGGGCTTGGAACTGCCACGGCCCAATGGGCCGAGATGGTGGGGAGGCTTGGCTTGGGTTTGTGCCGTGCTGGGATTTTCTACATGGTATCGGAGCAGGTGTGCGCTCGTCCCCGATAAGAAGTCCACTCGTTGGGCCTTGGGCTTTGATACCCAGTCCACGAGTGCGGGGGAGTGTTAGGACAAAAAGTCCCACATCGGTTATCGAAGGGTCTTGTATCCAGCATATAAGCTGGTGCAAGCCTTCAAACACTTGTCAAGCCTTTTCCTTATGGAAGGGGCTTGGAACTGCCACGGCCCAATGGGCCGAGATGGTGGGGAGGCTTGGCTTGGGTTTGTGCCGTGCTGGGATTTTCTACATGGTATGTAATTGGTCCCTGTAAGATCTACAGAGATCAATTTGTTAACAGAAAAATCACTTGGAATAAAGTGGTAAGGATTGAGAAGTGGGTTTAAATGACACCTTTCATCATGTAAGCAGCCAAATTCTTCTAATGTCTCCTTTTCCAGATGTGCATACAGCATTCAATTTAATTAGACAAGAAGAAGGCAAGCAACAGATGCATTTGACAGAGTCCACTGTAGAGACTCCTCTGGCTATGGCTTTCACAAAAGCCAACAATTTCCCTTCTAAACAGCCTTTCAAGCACAACACAGGAGGACCAAGAAGGGACTCTGAAAGTACAACAAAAAGCTCGAAGGAGGGCATGTACTGCAAGCATTGCAGAAAAGACAACCATAACACAGAAAAATGTTTTAGATTGTTTGGCTTTCCTCCAAGGAAGAAACCCAACAACAATGGTAGATCCTATTCTGCTAATCAAGTCACTTCTCATTCTGAGGAGTCCAGCAATCAACAAATGGATCTCACCAACAATCAATGCAATCAGATCATTGAGTTTCTCAAAACAAAAGTAAATGGGGACTCTTCTCAGCACCATGCAGCTTCAGTTTCTGCAATTTCAGGTATAACTAATCCTACACAGCATATTACTAAATGGATAGTGGATACTGGAGCTTCTGATCATGTTGCTTGTCACATATCATTATTTCATACATCACATATCATTCATGATTCCTATGTTACACTACCAAATGGTCAAAAACATCAGATAAGTCATATAGGCACTGTCAAACTTACACCACAAATCACACTGAAAAATGTTCTTTGTGTCCCTAATTTTTCCTTTAATTTAATCTCTGTGAGTAAACTCACACTTTTCAATAATCATGATGTCCTGTTTTCTAAACACAAGTGTGCACTGCAGGATCCAGTCACCTTGAAGAAAACTGGCATGGGCAGCATGATTAAGGGGCTTTATGTCTTCAATCCTGATGAAGAACATAACATTTTGTCCTCTAGTAATGTTTTTTCTGTTTCTACCAGTAGATTGTGGCACATGAGACTGGGTCATCCCTCTCATGCTGTAAGCCAAATGCTACCAACTATTTTGGGTAGAAATAAAGAAGATTGTAATGAATGTTTATTTGGAAAAATGAAGAGACTTCCATTTTCTATTAGTAACTCTCTGTCTTCATCTTGTTTTGACATGGTTCACATGGACATTTGGGGTCCAAATTCCACAACCTCCATAGATGGCTATAGATATTTCCTTACTGTTGTTGATGACCATTCTAGAATGGTTTGGGTTTATCTCTTAAAATCTAAAGATGAGACAAGAAAATATATAAAAGGTTTCATTAACCTAGTTCAAACTCAGTTTAATAAAAGAGTTAAAATATTAAGATCTGATAATGGAAAAGAGTTTCTTATGACAGATTTTTATTTAGAACAAGGAATTATCCATCAAAAATCTTGTCCTTACACTCCACAACAAAATGGGATAGTGGAAAGAAAACACCAAACTCTTCTAAATATGGCTAGAGTTCTTAGAATTCAAAGTGGTCTACATGAGCATTTTTGGTCTTTTTGCATCAAAACTGCAGTCTTCTTAATAAACAGACTTCCCTCAAGAGTACTAGACCAGAAAGCTCCGATACCATGTAGAAAATCCCAGCACGGCACAAACCCAAGCCAAGCCTCCCCACCATCTCGGCCCATTGGGCCGTGGCAGTTCCAAGCCCCTTCCATAAGGAAAAGGCTTGACAAGTGTTTGAAGGCTTGCACCAGCTTATATGCTGGATACAAGACCCTTCGATAACCGATGTGGGACTTTTTGTCCTAACAGGATCTGATGCTGTTTGGGATGCTTTAGGCCTCAACAAGGGTCGTGGCGTTGTCGATGTTTCTTGGTCCATGGCCTAGCTAGCCTCTACTTTAGCTAATGCCCGTCTCCTTACATATATGTAATAAAATCGAATAATATGATCAGAGACTGCTTCATCAGGTGATGATGAACAATTTTCAGATTTTATATGCAATAAAATCGAATAATATGAAATGGTTTCAAGAACAGATTGCAGTAAGGGAAGAATAAGAATATCTTCAACATAATATAATGTAATATATCTATATAAGAATAAGAATATCTTCAACATAATATAATGTAATAGATCTATATAAGAAGGAAAAGCTTTCTATTACTATTGTTTGATGATGGACATGAATTGCACACACATAATTTACTTCTGCAAACCATCAATGTGAGATTGTGAGGTGCCTAAATGACCACACTATTTGAACAATGTTGCCCCTGTCACGCAGCCCAAATTTAGTCGTGCTAGAGAAAATTGGGATTCGTGTTTTTAGGCCATACGTGTCAACTCCAGACCGAAGTAGGGTTGAGAACTCCGGCAATAAAAGTTATTGTTGTTTTAATAATGTTAATCATAGACGTCCAATTTTCTATATTTTAAAATTTGATAAATAGATACACCAAATCATTAGTTTGAGTGATAATAATGATCTATCACCTTAATGATCATGATTCGAATCCCCTTCACAAAAATTTTAATAAATAGGCCAAATATTTCTGTTAAGGGGCCCTCATCCGGGCCGAAGCACCATGTTCGAGAGCACTTTCGTTGGAAGTAAATTATCTGAAAAAAGCCCGTGGGCCTGGGCGGCTATACGAACACAAAAACAAGTGGGAGGGACCCGGATGAAAAGAAGTTATTCGTCTGTTTGAAGCACCATGTTCCAAACCTGGGGCATGTTGATGGTTCAGAGTCAAATGACTGATCCTCATTTAAATCCAATATAAGGGGATTTATGTTGTTGGATGGTTGTCCATCACTAAATAGAGAAACGAGAATAATTTAAGATGATATTCTTTGTCTCCGATTGTCCCTACTTTGATTTGCTTTCACATCCTGATCAATCAACAAAGTATGCTGGGAAATGAGGGATTGCCTAAAAGAACAAAGGCTCCGTTGTGGTTCCTCGTGCTTTTGTTCTTCATGGTTTCAAATACCACAATAATTGACTCTCCATGATTTTAGAAGATTTCAAAGAAGTAATTTCGATCTAGTTGACAAGTTGCAATCATACCACAACAATTGACTCTCCATGACTGTGGGTGCGTTTGATAGTGTCGCAACCGGGGTCACGACGCGGACCGGCGTTGGAGGATGAAAAATGTTTAGAGTCGCCACCAATTGATTTAAGGTGCAATTGGACACCGAAAAGACCTGCGAACCAGAGAAAAGGGTACGGGGATCGATTGAGTGTGGGGAAGGTGTTAGGCACCCCACAACTCCCGTTTGAAAACGGTTACCCGGATTAATCTAATGGCTATCTTATGGAAACTTGCTCTTTGCAAGGTGTAATTGTTAAAGTTTGAATTATTACTTTCAACACACTTATCAACTTATGATAGTGTTTGAAAAAAAAAGCTTGGAATATTACTATCAATTTATGATAGTTTTTATTTGAAAATAGGTTTAAAATAACACTATCCACTTATGATAGTTTTGGGAAAAGATTTGTAAGAATACTATCAACTTATGATAGCATTAAAAAAAATTGTAATATTACTATCAACTTATGATAGTTTTTTTATTTGGAGACACACTACCAACTTTTGATAGATTTAATTTTAAAACACCAACTTATGGTGTTAACGATAAAATGTCCTACCAACTTTTGGTAGGTTTAATTTTGAACACCAACTTATGGTGTTAATGATAAAATGTCCTACCAACTTTTGGTAGGTTTAATTTTAGATACCAACTTATGGTTTATTTAATAAAATGCCCTACCAACTTTAGTAGGTTTAATTTTAAATACCAACTTATGGCATAAATGATAAAATGACCTACCAACTTTTGGTAGGTTTAATTTTAAATACCAACTTATGGCATAAATGATAAAATGACATACCAACTTTTGGTAGGTTTAATTTTAAATACCAACTTATGGTATAAATGATTATTTGGAAAAGTGTCATCTATCAATTTAACCTATTATTGCCAACTTATGGCAAATTCATAAATGAAATCAAATAAGGTTCGTAATTCAAATAAAGGAAATCAACTTATGATTTCTTTAATTGAAATGACCTATATTCAATTTTAAGCCTATATATTCATAATCCACACTTGTACAAATAATCCAAATAATAAATGTCGAAATTATACAAATCGACATGAATAAGATAAATTACACAATATGGGGGGCCAAATATACACAAATTGTAATAAACCAAACAAAATCTTGAAATTGCTCAAGCCTCCATCAACTCGTCCAAATAATATCCAAGCCCGAGCCTCGTCCAACAAAACAAACATAAAGAGAGGGAAAAATAGAATACTCAAATGTAAATCAAGATTTAAATCGAATCAAGACCACATTATGAGATTCACACGTATCCAAACCAAGAAAATCAAATCCAAATATGGTCTCTCCCGCTTTTTCCAACAAGAAATAGAAGAAAAAAAAAATGCAAAGAGAAAGGGCTCAACATATTAGTATCGAAAACACTCCCAAGCATCACATATGTCCAAGGTGAATGCAAGAAACACCATGTTTATTCTTAGTCAACATCCGAGGATGCTAAAAATGAATCAAACATTGAAATCAAGTGTAAATAGAGCAATACTTGAGTGAAAGATATGAGGGGTATGAAGCTTCTACCAAAAAAATCCAAAGAATCGGTTTTCCCCCTCTCTCCTTCTCTTCTTCTCTTCTTCCTCTCCCCTCTCTTCCTCTCTTCCTCTCTTCTTTTTTTGTTTTTCTTCACCAAAAGCCAAAGCCTCTCCTTTTTTTCTTCCTCTCTCTCACGCCTCCTCTCTTCCTCTCTTTTTTTTTTTGTTTTGTTTCCTCCCCCACAAAGTCTCTTCTCCCCTTTCTTATTCTTTTTCTTTCCCCAATTTGTGCCACATTTCTCTCTTTGTCTCCTTCTTTTTATTCTTTTTCTTTCCCCAATTTGTGCCACATTTCTCTCTTTGTCTCTTTCTTTTTATTCTTTTTCTTTCCCTAATTTGTGCCACATTTCTCTCTTTGTCTCTTTCTTTTTATTCTTTCCCCAATTTGTGCCACATTTCTCTCTTTGTCTCCTTCTTTTTATTCTTGGCTTTTTCTTTCTTATTTTTTACTTTTCCATTCTTCTAGCAAAAACAATAAAAAGATTAAAACAATTCTCTTATTTTTAGATATTTTCTAAGATTTGATCTTATTGGGTCAAGATTTGAGTATTTAAGGATCCAAGAAAGGGATTATGAATATCTATGTGCTTATAGGTCAAAGAAATGAGCTTTTGCATTTTTTGTGTTCTTTTCCTATTTTTTCTTTTTCGGATCGGACGAAATCCGGTTACTACAGCTGCCCCCCTTTGTATGTCCTTTATGAAATAAAAGGCAAACAAAGGCGTAGTCAACCGAGTTTCGTACGAGAATTGAAATACACGGGATCACTATGGCCATTCCTGGTTTGGCCAAATGTTTGTTCAAGAAAATAAAGGGGCACGGGATCACAAGGCCATTCCCGGCTTGGCCAACTGTTTGTGCAAGAAAATAAAGGGGCACGGGATCACAAGGCCATTCCCGGCTTGGCCAACTGTTTGTGCAAGAAAATAAAGGGGCACGGGATCACGAGGCCATTCCCGGCTTGGCCAAATGTTGGTGCAGAAAAATAAAGGGCACGGGATCACGAGGCCATTCCCGGCTTGGCCAAATGGTTGTGCAGAAAAATAAAGGGCACGGGATCACGAGGCCATTCCCGGCTTGGCCAAATGTTGGTGCAGAAAAATAAAGGGCACGGGATCACGAGGCCATTCCCGGCTTGGCCAAATGTTGGTAGTAGAAAAATAAAGGGCACGGGATCACGAGGCCATTCCCGGCTTGGCCAAATGTTGGTAGTAGAAAAATAAAGGGCACGGGATCACGAGGCCATTCCCGGCTTGGCCAAATGTTGGTGCAGAAAAATAAAGGGCACGGGATCACGAGGCCATTCCCGGCTTGGCCAAATGTTTGTGTGAACTTTATGCAAGAAAATATCCATGAGTGTATGAATGTATGAAGAGAAATTGTATTTTATTTTTTCATTTTGAAAATTCGACTTCGGTTAATTGTCGTCAGCACCATCACCCCTATCATCCTGCCATTATCCCTCATGAGAAGACTGCATCTTTTGATTCCATCCTATCTTCAATCTGCCATGTTACCCTTATTCTTGTATCTTTCATTCTCTTTTGTCTGATCTTCCCATCGATTTACTGTTTACATCTGATTTCCATCAAATCCGACGTATCTTTAATGCTAAACAAAATCTCCCTGGCCTCCACTAATGCCTTTTAACGCCATTTAATTTCTTTTAGCCCTCCTAGAGTTAAGAACACCACAATCTCTCCGACTCCCCCATGCCTTTTAGCGTCATTTAATTTCCTTTAGCTCCGTCATAGCCAAGAACACCAAAATCTTTCAAGTCCCTGTGAAGAACAATATCCTAATGCACTTGTCATAATTCTTTTATTACTTTACTCAATTTCAAATAAATTCAATAGCATGGCGATGCTTGTACTATATGAGAATTTTGCGCAAGCAATCAAAATTTTGATGAAAACAATCAATGAATTAGGAACTCAGAAATGAATGACCTCAGAGCATTTTATTAAAATGGATAGATAACAAGAGAAACTGACGAGGTACGTATATGATTCCAGAAGGTTAGAAACAAAGGAAATAGCAGAAATCTTTGCAAGATATGAATGAAATAATTCCGATTCCGCACAAAACTGCCCCAGTTTTGTGTGCCCCCATTTTGCAATTATTGAATCTGACTACTTCCATATCACTCGTCTCCTTCGCAGCCTCATCATGCATACCCCTGAACATAGCCAACTCACCTGTGTACAGCCTCGCCATCTGTCATTCATTGTATTTCCTTATATTCATCTCAAATCCTCGAAAGGCCTCTGCCTCATTCCCCTTAGTTGCTTTCACCACACCCTTCTGATCTCAATATTATTTGAAGCTCCCATGAAGGGTTTTCACTATAGTAGAGACTTTTCTTTTTTTCCCTAATTTTTGCCTGAAGCGCCCACGGGGGATTTTCACTCCAGCGGGATTTTTATTGCTCTAATTTTTGCCTAGACTGCCCTTTCGGGTTTTCAATCTAGCGAGCTTTTTACTCTAATTTTTGCCTAGATCGCCCTTTCGGGTTTTCAATCTAGCGAGTTTTTTTTTTTTTTTTTTTTTTTTTTGCTAGGGGTAATACTTTTTGATGGCGTCTGCATTCACCGGATTAGGCAATTCTTCTCCATCCATTCTTGTCAATATTAATGCTCCTCCTTCAAAAGCTTTTTTCACCACATATGGTCCCTCATAATTCGGTGTCCACTTCCCTCGGTGATCCTTTTGAGGTGGCAAAATCATCTTCAACACTAACTCTCCCCCCCTGAAGCTGCGAGGCCGAACTTTCTTATTATGTGCTTTCATCAATCTTCTTTGATACAATTGCCCTTTGCAAATTGCTCTTAATCTTCGTTCTTCTATCAAATTCAACTGCTCATATCTCGTTCGAGTCCATTCTGATTCTTCCAAACCTGCCTCCAGAACTACTCGAAGGGATGGAATCTCCACTTCGATAGGCAAAACTGCTTCCATACCATACACCAAAGAGAAAGGAGTCTCCCCGGTAGATGTGCGTATTGATGTCCGATAACCATATAGAGCAAAAGGGAGCTTCTCATGCCAATCTTTGTAATTCTCTGTCATCTTCCTGATGATCTTCTTGATATTCTTATTCGCCGCCTCAACAGCCCCATTCATCTTTGGTCGGTATGGCGTCGAATTATGATGACGAATTTTGAACTGGTCACAAAAACCTTTCACCATTTTGCTATTGAAATTCGTGCCATTATCAGTAATAATTCTTTCCGGGACTCCATATCGACAAACAATCTCTTTCCTCAAAAACCGAACAACCACGCTACTCGTCACATTAGAATATGAAGCAGCCTCCACCCATTTGGTAAAATAATCAATGGCAACCAAAATGAAACGATGCCCATTAGAAGCCTTTGGCTCAATTGAACCGATGACATCTAATCCCCACATAGAGAAAGGCCATGGTGACGTCAACACATGTAATGGATTAACGGAAACATGTGTCCTGTCTGCATTAATCTGACACTTGTGGCATCTATTTGCATAACTTATACAATCCCTCTCCATGGTTAACCAATAATACCCTGCACGTATAATCTTCCTTGCCATTGCATATCCACTAGAATGAGTCCCACATATCCCTTCATGAATTTCCTCCATGATTTGCTTAGCCTCAGCAATATCAACACATCGTAAGAAAACTATCCCATCATTCCTTTTATAAAGAACATTTCCACTCAAGAAGAAAGATCCCGCCAATCTCCTGATGGTACGCTTATCATTTTCTGATGCTCCTGATGGATATTCCTTCTTCTCAATGTACTGTTGAATATCATGATACCACGGTTTACCATCAGGCTCTCCCTCCAAATTTAAACAGTAACCTCGAACTTCTCGTTTCTCGATTTTAATCACCTGCACTTCCCCTTTTGGGTCTACATCAAACATTGCTGCCAGAGTTGCCAGAGCATCTGCTATTTGATTTTCTCCCCTTGGGATATAATCCAGCTCCACCCAATCAAAAAACTTGATTAATTTTTTGATATGCTGGTAGTATGGAATAAGCTTGTCATCTTTGGTTTCCCATTCGTCATTCAATTGCCTAATCACCAACTGTGAATCACCATAAACCTGTAGCCTCCTAATCCCCATATCAATGGCAGCTTGAATTCCCATCGTACATGCTTCATACTCAGCCACATTGTTGGTACATTCGAAATACAACTTAGCTGTAAACGGTATAACCTTCTCTTCAGGTGATATTAACACTGCACCAATTCCGCATCCTATAATATTAGAAGCGTCATCAAACAACATAGTCCATTTTGCCAAATTCTTTTGATTCTCTTCTTCTATCGACACAGTCATGACATCAATATCTGGAAATTTCAAATCCATAGTTTGAGTATCATCAATCGCTCCCTCTGCCAAATAATCTGCTATTGCACTCCCCTTGGTTGCCTTCTGTGTGACATATAAAATATCATATTCTGATAATAACATTTGCCATTTAGCTATCCTCCCTGAAAGAGAAGGTTTCTCAAAAATGTACTTGATAGGATCCATCCTGGAAATCAACCATGTAGTGTGATAAAGCATGTATTGTCTAAGTCGATGCGCAGCCCAAACCAACGAGCAACAAGTCTTCTCTAACATCGAATAATTTGCTTCACAACTGGTAAACTTCTTGCTTAAGTAATAAATGGCATGCTCTATCCTTCCTGATGAGTCATGTTGTCCGAGCACACATCCCATCGAACTATCTGAGACAGTCAAATAGAGAATAAGCGGCCTGCCAGCCACAGGAGGCATCAACACTGGAGGACTTTTCAAGTATTGCTTGATCTTTTCGAAGGCTACCTGACAATCTTCATTCCACTCAGTAGAGTTACTTTTACGCAACAATTTAAAGATAGGTTCACAAGTAGCCGTCAACTATGAAATGAATCTGGCAATGTAATTCAATCTTCCCAAGAAACCCCTAACCTCCTTTTCTGTCCGAGGGGGTGACATCTCCAAGATCGCCTTCACTTTATCAGGATCTACTTCGATTCCTTTCCTGCTTACAATGAAACCTAACAACTTCCCCGAGGTTGCCCCAAATGTGCACTTAGCTGGATTCAACTTCAATTGATGCTTCCTTAATCGATCAAACAACTTCTGGAGATTCACAATATGATCTTCACCTTCTTTGGATTTTGCTATCATATCATCGACATATACTTCAACTTCTCTATGCATCATATCATGAAACAAAGTGACCATGGCCCTTTGATAAGTGGCACCGGCATTCTTCAAACCAAAAGGCATGACTTTATAACAGAAAGTTCCCCATAGAGTAATAAAAGTTGTTTTCTCGCGATCTTCTGGTGCCATCTTGATCTGATTGTAACCCGAAAATCCATCCATGAAAGAGAAGGTAGAATGTCTGGCTGTATTATCCACTAAAACATCAATGTGAGGAAGAGGGAAGTTATCCTTCGGGCTTGCGCGATTAAGGTCTCTATAGTCGACACACATCCGAACTTTGCCATCTTTTTTGGGGACAGGTACAATATTCGCCACCCATTTTGGATATCGAGCCACTGCCAAGAAACCAGCATCAAACTGCTTCTTCACTTCATCTCTTATCTTCAACAACATGTTTACTTTCATTCTCCTCAATTTTTGTTTCACAGGGGTACATTCTGGAATTAATGGCAACTTATGAACAACAATGTTTGTATCAAGACCCGGCATGTCCTGATAAGACCATGCAAAGACATCCTGGTAACTATGCAATAAATCTATCAACTTCTTTTTGCTTTCTCCTTCAAAGGCAGCTCCTACCTTGACTTCCTTTTTCTCCATTTCAGTTCCCAAATTCACGACTTCAGTTAACTCTTGATGCGGCTGTATTATTTTCTCTTCTTGATTGACTTGTCTTAATATCTCAGGAAAAATCTCAATTTCTTCGTCTATTTCATAGTCAGATTCAACATTGCTAATGGGTGCATCAAAATCTGGGTCATTAAGTTCGTCCTCTTTATTATCATCATTTTCAATCCTGTTAAAGAAATGAATGAAAGTGGTTTTGAGAATGGAGAATAACACTTGAATGGAAATGAAGAAACATGAATATGGATGACTATCAAGAGATTTTCATTTCATGGAAAAAGGAAATGTGAACAAAGATAGAACATGCAATCGCCATACTATAAAATCTATTGAAAGCAAAGTAAAGCATGCTCATTACAAAAGACCCAAACGAAAGCCGTGAGCTAGGCCCACGATGGTAGTGCACTCGGGATTACTCTTGCAGGTTCTTGAGAGATACTGGGAGCTCCAAACTGGTCCAGTTGCTAAGTTTGAAATTTGAAGGACGCGAGATGACAAAGCAAGGTCTAGCAGCTGAACTCTGTTCCCCTTCCATCACAGCAACTTGGAATTTTTCAAACTGATCACATATATTTGCCAAAATCGCCCTAGTTACACCAGTCGAGTTTTGAAATGACAGTTTTCCAAAAACTGCCCCAGTGTCAGTCAAACTTATCTTGTTTTGCATCCCTCCATACACAAAACTGTCATAAAGCCAGGGAATCGGTTTCTTTTCAACTTCCAATTCCTTTCCTTCCAGACGGGCAAGCCTCTTCGCCTGTTTTTCTGCTTGCACACGATTTCTGTCAACCCTAGTTGGCTTATAACCCAAACCCCAGCGTTCTGGATGTTTCACCATTTCTACTGGCTTCTTAATTCCCTGTCGATTCTTACCGAGTCCTTCTCCTGGGCGAAACCCCTTTTTCAACATAAATTTTGCTACATTCTTCGTAACCTTTGATATTTGTGGCTTTAGGGGAGAAAGTCCTTCCTTCCCATAGCTAGCACTAGCAATTTCAAAAGATTGGAATGAACTCTGAATCCCCTCTGTCGGAGCATCAATAGGAGAACTATTAGACAAGCTGGCAACCATCCATTCTGACTGACCCTTCACTATGTAAACCCTTCCATCATAAACAAATTTGAGCATTTGGTGCAACGATGATGGAACAGCTCCAGCAGTGTGAATCCAAGGGCGTCCCAACAGGCAACTATAGGTTGGTGAGATATCCATTACCACAGACGGCACATTGAACGTTACGCTTGCAACCTGTAAAGGTATTTCAATTTCTCCCATAATCTCTCTACGTGTTCCGTCGAATGCCCTCACTACCATTGGTACTTGTCTTAAATAAGATCTGTCAATTGGTAGCTTCTCAAAAGTCTCCTTTGGTAAAATATTGAGGGATGACCCATTGTCCACCAGGATACTTGCTAATTCCTTTCCACGGCACATGGCGGAAATATGCAAAGCTTTGTTGTGCCCCATCCCTTCAGGCGGAATATCATCTTCAGTAAAGGACAACAAATGGGTGGCCAACACATTTCCCACAATGCCATTGAAAGAGTCTGTAGGAATCTTGTCTGATACATATGCCTGGTTTAACATTCTCGTCAAGACTTGTCGATGTGGTTCAGAACTCATTATCAACTCCAAGATCGAAATCTTTGCAGGGGTTTTCTTCAATTGATCCACCACCATGTACTCACTCTGCCGAATAATTTTCAGGAACTCCTGAACTTCCACATCAGTTACAACTTTCTTTTTCTCTTCTGGGCGCACAAAAAGACCTTCTTCTGGAATAAAACCTGACTCTTCAACCTCAGGTATTGCTTTCCCTTTCCTTTTACGCTCTGCTTCAAGGTCCACCATTAGATTCCCTTCTGTCTCATTTCTCGTGTAACATCTCCCACTCCGGGTAACTCCACCAATGCCAGAAATATTATCTACCACTTCTTCTTGCTTTCCACTAGCTTCTGCTTCATAATTCCATGGCACAGCCTTATCATTCTTGTACAAAGTATCTATCCTCGGAATCACAGTCACTGGCTTGTCCTCTATAGAGTATTGCAAAACAAAAGGTTTCACGTAATTCGGCCTTGGTCCTTGGTAGTAACCTCCTAGGACATTGACTTCATTTGATTGACCTTTCACCTCAAACTTTATTATCTTCAAATCCATCAACTCTTGTACCTTCTCATAACAATTCTCAATAGCATGCCCCTTTTGTCCTTTATGGAACTCACAAGTCTTCATGGCATCAAAAATTCCACGTTGAACGGACATATCCACTGCTATCTCTTCGACCAATCCTTCTTTCCTCAACACCATAAACAACTGGCCCAACGACATTGCAATCTCTGAAACCCATCTTTTTGAAGCACAAAATTCTTCAATGGCATTCACCCCCTCCTTCTCATGATTAGGCAATGGATTATTGTTGACATTGGGTTTATTGATTGCAGTAAGATCCAGCCATTTCGCTTCAATCATCCCCTGGACTATCCTTTTGAATTGTAGACAACTTTCAGTTGAGTGCCCGGGTGCGCCTCCATGATATAAGCATGTGCTATTAGGGTCATACCAATGGGGATATGGAGATTGGTGGACCCGTCCCGGAACAGGAGCTACCGCTCCTTGCGCTTGAAGTTTCGTGAAACATTCAGCATAGGTTATGGGCAAAGGATCGAAATGCTCAACGGGCCGTCTGGGTCTTTGGTTTTGGAAATTTGGACGAGGACTTTGGTAAGTGTTTGGGCTTTGGAAATTTTGATAAGTGTTTGGTTTTTGGAAGTTTTGGTAAGTGTTTGGGTTTTGTGGGTATTGATTGGGTGATGGTGCGTTGAATCGGGGTGGATAAGGATTCTGGGTGTGGTTATGGTTATGGTTATAATAGGCTCCTGGACTTGACATCCTTGGGGAATTGCTTCTAGGGCGATAGTCTGAAGTAAGCGCACCATAAACAGCGGGATCAAAATTTACAGAATGCACTTCAGTCTTTTTGCCTTTACTTCCTTTAGCTGGGTCCGGTTTATCAAGGGTGGGATAATGCAGAGTACCTCTCTTCATACATCGTTCAACTCGTTCTCCTGCTTGTATCATATCAGCTAGGTTATTGTGGCCACCGCCCGCCAAGTTGGAAGTATAAGGTTCCTGGAGAGCATCAATAAAAGCATTCAACAATCCTTCTCTGATAGTGGTGGAATTATCTGAGCTGCCAAATCCCTCCATCGATGAGCAAACTCCCTGAAGCTTTCCCCACTCTTCATTGTTGTATTCTGCAGATCATAAATGGTAGGGATCTTCTCTTCATTGTGCTTATATTGCTTCATAAACGCTTCAGCCAAATCCTCCCACGAAGCTACTGATGAGGGATTAAGGGTATTGAACCACCTTTGAGCTGCCCCAATCAGACTATCTTGGAAATAATGCATCAACACTTTCTCATTGCTTGCATATGGCTGCATACGTCGACAATACATCGTTAGATGATCCAATGGAACTCCAGTGCCATCAAACAAACTGAATTTTGGTAGTACAAAATCATGCGGAATATTCAGATTCTTCACAAGGCACAAATTGGCCGGATTCAACATCCCTGAAACATTAAAACCCTTCATGACTCTTAATCTCTTTTCCAACTTCTTAATGGAAACTATTGAGTTATTTTCTTCATTCTGAACTCCCTCATTCACTGCTCTAGCATCGACTGGGAAGGGATTATCATGCACATAGGTCTCAACTGGATGAATATATGTCGGGTTCTGAGTGGTTGCCTGTTGGGAAACATACTGATGTTGATGCAAACCAGGCAAAGGCTGATTACGAATAGGAGTAAACCCGGGTGGGTAAGTTGGTATTTCCTGGTGCAGATGATTCTCAGGAATCTCTAGCATTTCAGAATTTTCAGCTACTCCCTTTCCTTTCATCAGCAACGCCATATTCTTCATCAATAAGACCATTTGTTCTTTGATTTCAGCTATATCCTGATTCTGACTATGTCACCCATTTCCTGCTCCATATTCTCAATAATTCTTGATTGTAGGCGAGTCTGATAGGGGTGACAATGTTGCTTCTTGAAAGCTATGATTAATGATGCACTAAAATCCCAATTAAGAATGTATACAACAAAACATCAGCCGCAAATGAATAAATCACACAAAAATAAAACATGCCATTACATGGGGTAACCTAAATTTCTGGAGGTTTCGGCCATGGATCTAGGGCATTATAAAGTGCAGGGGTAAGTTTATCTAACTACTCCGCGAGGTCCCAGATCATGTTGCTTTTAAAATCCCAACTATTGGGACAAAAGCTCCTCCCTTAACTTTTAAGGGAAGTCGATCCGGTGAGGATATCTTCCACTATCCATGCGGAGACGGAATCTCACGAGAATAGTGGTCAACCCTCTCTAATACTAAGGGTAGAGCCCAGCTGGTAGGCTACAGTGAGTGTAAATGTATGAGATGACAAATACTTTACCACAACAAAATAAATCAACATCTCTGACATATAAAGGAAACAAACAATTAATCATACAAAAAGAAGCAACCGTAGCCAATCAATTTAATCATATGGGCTTGACCCTCTTAGGTTTAAAAAACCTGATTTCCCCAGCAGAGTCGCCAGTTGTCGCAACCGGGGTCACGACGCGGACCGGCGTTGGAGGATGAAAAATGTTTAGAGTCGCCACCAATTGATTTAAGGTGCAATTGGACACCGAAAAGACCTGCGAACCAGAGAAAAGGGTACGGGGATCGATTGAGTGTGGGGAAGGTGTTAGGCACCCCACAACTCCCGTTTGAAAACGGTTACCCGGATTAATCTAATGGCTATCTTATGGAAACTTGCTCTTTGCAAGGTGTAATTGTTAAAGTTTGAATTATTACTTTCAACACACTTATCAACTTATGATAGTGTTTGAAAAAAAAAGCTTGGAATATTACTATCAATTTATGATAGTTTTTATTTGAAAATAGGTTTAAAATAACACTATCCACTTATGATAGTTTTGGGAAAAGATTTGTAAGAATACTATCAACTTATGATAGCATTAAAAAAAATTGTAATATTACTATCAACTTATGATAGTTTTTTTATTTGGAGACACACTACCAACTTTTGATAGATTTAATTTTAAAACACCAACTTATGGTGTTAACGATAAAATGTCCTACCAACTTTTGGTAGGTTTAATTTTGAACACCAACTTATGGTGTTAATGATAAAATGTCCTACCAACTTTTGGTAGGTTTAATTTTAGATACCAACTTATGGTTTATTTAATAAAATGCCCTACCAACTTTAGTAGGTTTAATTTTAAATACCAACTTATGGCATAAATGATAAAATGACCTACCAACTTTTGGTAGGTTTAATTTTAAATACCAACTTATGGCATAAATGATAAAATGACATACCAACTTTTGGTAGGTTTAATTTTAAATACCAACTTATGGTATAAATGATTATTTGGAAAAGTGTCATCTATCAATTTAACCTATTATTGCCAACTTATGGCAAATTCATAAATGAAATCAAATAAGGTTCGTAATTCAAATAAAGGAAATCAACTTATGATTTCTTTAATTGAAATGACCTATATTCAATTTTAAGCCTATATATTCATAATCCACACTTGTACAAATAATCCAAATAATAAATGTCGAAATTATACAAATCGACATGAATAAGATAAATTACACAATATGGGGGGCCAAATATACACAAATTGTAATAAACCAAACAAAATCTTGAAATTGCTCAAGCCTCCATCAACTCGTCCAAATAATATCCAAGCCCGAGCCTCGTCCAACAAAACAAACATAAAGAGAGGGAAAAATAGAATACTCAAATGTAAATCAAGATTTAAATCGAATCAAGACCACATTATGAGATTCACACGTATCCAAACCAAGAAAATCAAATCCAAATATGGTCTCTCCCGCTTTTTCCAACAAGAAATAGAAGAAAAAAAAAATGCAAAGAGAAAGGGCTCAACATATTAGTATCGAAAACACTCCCAAGCATCACATATGTCCAAGGTGAATGCAAGAAACACCATGTTTATTCTTAGTCAACATCCGAGGATGCTAAAAATGAATCAAACATTGAAATCAAGTGTAAATAGAGCAATACTTGAGTGAAAGATATGAGGGGTATGAAGCTTCTACCAAAAAAATCCAAAGAATCGGTTTTCCCCCTCTCTCCTTCTCTTCTTCTCTTCTTCCTCTCCCCTCTCTTCCTCTCTTCCTCTCTTCTTTTTTTGTTTTTCTTCACCAAAAGCCAAAGCCTCTCCTTTTTTTCTTCCTCTCTCTCACGCCTCCTCTCTTCCTCTCCTTTTTTTTTTGTTTTGTTTCCTCCCCCACAAAGTCTCTTCTCCCCTCTTCTTATTCTTTTTCTTTCCCCAATTTGTGCCACATTTCTCTCTTTGTCTCCTTCTTTTTATTCTTTTTCTTTCCCCAATTTGTGCCACATTTCTCTCTTTGTCTCTTTCTTTTTATTCTTTTTCTTTCCCTAATTTGTGCCACATTTCTCTCTTTGTCTCTTTCTTTTTATTCTTTCCCCAATTTGTGCCACATTTCTCTCTTTGTCTCCTTCTTTTTATTCTTGGCTTTTTCTTTCTTATTTTTTACTTTTCCATTCTTCTAGCAAAAACAATAAAAAGATTAAAACAATTCTCTTATTTTTAGATATTTTCTAAGATTTGATCTTATTGGGTCAAGATTTGAGTATTTAAGGATCCAAGAAAGGGATTATGAATATCTATGTGCTTATAGGTCAAAGAAATGAGCTTTTGCATTTTTTGTGTTCTTTTCCTATTTTTTCTTTTTCGGATCGGACGAAATCCGGTTACTACAGATAGAGTAGTTATAGAGCATCCACAACCATCACTTCAAATTCCTCAATATTTATCATCATGAAATGTTACACTCTAATATACACACAATGGGTACTCTTAAGCAAACATTGTAAATGTTCAATAGGTTCCGCAAAAGATAAAAATAAAAACAAAATTGGTTTAGTGAATCCCGCAAGAGAGAGAAAAACAAAAATAAAAGAGAGATAAAAGATGATGTGACATCAATTAATTGGTTGAGTGAGTCATATAAAATTACTCTTCATCACATTAGAGCCCCTCGAAATATGAAGTATAGTTAAAATTGTTATATGTTTTCAAGTGTCATTTTGTTCTTATTGTGAGTTACTAGTGCTATATTTATCAAAAAGAAAAGGTTTTGAAATGTTCCATACCAAGTCCATTGTGGATGTTCTTATATTGATTTTTAACACTAACGAAAAAATTGAGTTGCAAACTAGTCTACCTAGATAGAGTCGTCTTGTCATGCACTGGCTACTAGCCTCCAAAGAGAATTAGGCCATGTTCTTATTAGGTCACCCCCATGCCTTTGTGATAAGATTTTGGGAAAAATTTTTAAAAATTATTGATCTGTTTTGTTTCAACTATATTTTTGTCTCATACAAAAATTAAATTGAACATTAAAAAGATAAAAAACATTATCATTCAATATAAATCCAAATTTTTGTGGTGAATTTAATTTTTATTTAAATCAAAATATATACGATTAGACTTGTGAATTCGATGAAAAACATATTAACGATTATAAAACAATAATTAATATTTTACTAATTATATAATGTTCAATATCTGTGGATATAATCCAGTGCATAGTTTGCCATGTAGATTACTAGATTGGTTTATTCTCGGTGTTGTACGTTTATGATCTCACTCGTTTATTTCTCTTCCCCAAAAATATTAACTCCGGACCACGTGCATGATTGACAGCCTCAGAAACTGAAGTCTCTGTCACCCGATTAGACGGTTGCCAGTTTCACCAATATTCATGATTCTCACACCACCCTCGGATCTAAAATCGAACGGCCAAAACTATTGGTGTATTCTCCGAGGAATGAACAAACGTCTCGCACTTCCAGTTTCTGATAAAGCCACACGTAAACCCATTATGACCTTTTGTCTCGTAAACACCACATGGACGGATCGATCAAAAGCAATCTAACGGCGGATATTGCATGCACTAGGATCCGTAGTTTATCATTTACTGAGAGTGCAAGTTATTACAGTAGGAGAAGAAGAGGGAGTACGTGGAGAGTTGTGCTATCCGTACAGTTTTTAGACCAGGCTTTTCTTTTATTGGTAATCGGCATAGAGTGGAACAAAGTTGATGCTGACGTAATCATCAAACTGTTTGTACAGTGTTTTGTCCTGACCAAGGGACTATGCAATCAGTCAGACAGACAGACAGACAGACTTGCGGGGGAACAAAACAAGGCAAAGGGGTGTTTCGTCTTCCCTTCGATCCTTGTAATAAAATGGCGTGCATGTCCAGGTCTGTATTAGCATTAATTTGGTTAAATAAGTGAGGTTAAATAGTAAATCAATATTCCTAACTTCGATCAAATGAAACTTGGCGAAAACAATGATTAATTAACTGCTTAATAATACACACACGATTGGATTTGATTTTTCTTTTTAATTACTAATGAGTAATCATTAGTGTCGTAACTATGCATGATAATTAAAAAGCTAGAAAGTAACTACAATAATTTAGTTATTATTTAAAAAGTTGTAATAACACTGCAACGTTCTTCGTAAATGTATCTTATTTATCTCAACAGCTAAATTAATAAACTGAACTATTAAATATTATGAAACCAGATAATTTTACAAAAAAAAGGTTAATTTGAGAGCGACTAAAATTATTTTCCATTTGCCTTTATAAAGAAAAGTTTACGAGCTTAAGAAAAGTGATTGAAATTTTGATTTTAGGGGGACCCAATCCAGCAACGTAACGGCGTTTTCCCCGTCCAGAAGAATCTTTCGGTTTTCAAAACACACATTCTAGTCGTTAAACTTAACGGCGATTAATACTAGCAAGCTAGTTATCAAAAGTGTCAATTATTGTTCTCCACCCAGTTTCCATCTCTGTAGTCCATTCCCACCATGTCCAAACCGTAATTGCTCCTGATTCTCTGGTAGGCGGCTCGGTCTCCAATTCTGGATCTCTATACCCTATCGGCCGTTTGGAGTATTAAGGATTAAGGTAACTCTATTAACCCTTCTTTTTTCCAGCAAGAATTGCTACATGGTACATGTTAATTCTACGTATATAATGTATTCCTAATGCTGGAGAAATTTCCCTCATGGTTAAGTAAACGCCAAGCTCTTGTGCTCTTTGCAACTGGGATCTGTACCGTCGCGCGGGATTACTACAGTTTTTTACACTTATGGGATGCGATTAGGGCATACGTATGTTTCTAGGGTTACAGCGGTTCATGCGATACGTACACATATACTTCGTCTTCCGAGTTTTTTCTTTTTCAAAAATTTTTTATCTCTTTTTGTTGCTGAAGAGTTGAAGTTTTTTTTAAAAGAATTTACTTTCGCACTATAATTATGCATAACCATCTTATTTTTTCTGGGTTGTGGAGCTTATTTAAGAATATTATTGTGTTGCAGACTTGCAGGGCGTGAACAGATTGGTTTGACGGGCAGCTTTGGTAAAAAAATATGTCGGTCCATAATTTGGAGGCCAATCCAGATCGAATTAGTGTTAGGAATGCAAATTTTCTTTATACTCCAACTTTGTATCCATCGGAAATGCTGAATTTCGCTTCAAAATCTAATCCGAGGGAAGCTGCTTTTGGTGGTTGGAGAAGCCTTGATCCCCATCAAAACAATGATAATTGGATGGCAGTGAATTATGCAGCTGATCAGTCATCATCTCTAGGTAGAGAGATTGACCACAAACCTAATTTTGGTTACGATGAAGATGATGCTGTTACTTTGGCTTCCTACGGAACACAAGGGCTAGACCTGGCTTCTTATCAAGAAAGGCTCAAGGAAATTTATGGTCAAGGACAGGGACTGGTTCTTCTTCCTGAATCCTCCATGGCGAATGATGATCATGCTAGTATTGCTTCTCAGGCGTTATCTCTCTCTCTTTCGTCGAATCCGCCGCGTAATTTGCATGAATCACAACTTGCTGAGGCTTATCATTATGATTATTCCAAATCTGTCAAGTCCGGAAGATCCTTTAATGGTACTGGTCCTCTAGGGCCTTTTACTGGGTATGCTACGATTTTGAAGAGTTCAAGATTCTTGAAGCCAGCGCAAGAGATTTTGAATGAGTTTTGTAATATTAACATTGATGGTTCAAGAGTGATGCTCATGGAACAATCAGAAGATCATGCAAGTATTTCAGCTTCAATTGCATTGGAGATGGCCGAAAGAGAAGCTAAGGCAGTGGGTTGTGAGGATCCTCACAAGGTGGATTTTCAACAAAACAAGGCCAAACTTCAATACCTGCAGGAGGAGGTTGGTTTATATTTTAAATTCAATTTAATTATCATATTAATTTCCTTCCTTTTTTTTCTTTAATTTTTTAGAGTTTTTAATGAAAACTTTTGTTATTGTTTGTGGTCGATCAATCAAATCATTTTGCTTACTCGTTTAGCAAGGTTGAAATTGGGATAATGTCAATAAATTTTATGCCTTCATTCTCTGTCATTGAAATAGGTTTTTGGGACATCCAACTACATTGAGTTGAATAATTAAGGGTTGAAACAAATCATGTTTTACTCTTGTATTTGAATGTGAAGTTAACAAAAGAAGTCTTCAAGTGATAGGCAAGTAATGAGGTTTTGTTACTCTTGATTTGTCTCGTTCAACTAAACCCTTCACTAATAATTATCAATGTTTTTGTGCATTTTGTGGTTCATGTTTCTTGGTTAGTGTTCCTTCCCCTTCAACCCTTTGAAGAAATATCCAGTGACTGGTACATACTGTGGTTAATTGCATAGGTATGCAGAATGTATAAGCAATATCATCAGCAGATGCAAATGGTGGTTTCATCATTTGAAGCCGTGGTGGGTCTTAGTGATGCCACACCATACGTTTCATTTGCATTGAAGAAGGTTTCGAATGATTTTTCGTCTATCAAGAATGCTATCTCGGATCATGTGAAGCTTCTTATTGATGGCTTGGGGGAGGAGTTTCCATCCACAACCACAGGTACTAGCAGTAGCAAAAGTGATACGAGTTTTTCACGGGTAAAATACATGAACCAAAGCAACGCAGGCTTATGTAGACCTCATGTCTGGAGGCCACAGAGAGGCCTACCAGAGCGTGCAGTAGCCGTTCTCAGAGCTTGGTTGTTTGAGCATTTTCTTCATCCGTGAGTTTTCTTCTTTCATATTAATACATCCCTGTTAATCTGCAAGTTTGTGTGGATCCATTCTCTATTGATGTGTTCTGTAGGTACCCCACGGACACGGATAAGCTAATGTTAGCCACTAAAACAGGTCTATCTCGAAACCAGGTAGGCGTCATCCTTGTTTGTACATATATGTAGTTGATCAATATATATGTATAAACCTGCTAGTTTCCAGCTGTGTCATTAGAATTGTTATATAGAAACGGCTTGGTGTATAAATTCATTAATTGCATAGCACTGATGCAGGTGTCAAATTGGTTCATCAATGCCCGAGTGCGTCTGTGGAAACCCATGGTCGAAGAGGTACACATGCTCGAAACGAAAGGTTTTTCAGAAAACAATCCAAATCATGGGAAGAATAGCAGAAGTGCTGCTGAATTTACTAGCGGAGCCAAATGCAATGCAGAACAACAATACTCAAACAAGCTTGGCAAAAGTTCCATGTTGGACAGGCGGCAATTGGAATGCTGGGGTGGTAGTGAACATGATTATTGGCAAAGTCAGGAGAAGAGGTCAAGAGTGGAATGCCAGGTTTCAACCATCATGGATGGCTCGTTAATGGGTTTCTTGCCATACCAGAGAAGTGGGGGGATTGACATTGGTGAACTTGGAGCTGTTTCTCTTACTTTAGGTTTAAGGCATGGTACTGATGGTGCACAACTGCAGGAGCAACTGCAACAACAGGAAGATGAGCTTCGAAGGCTTGTTTGCTGATTGATGCATGTGTTATGGTAGATATATATATATATATATATATATATATATGGGACTAATGGAGGGTTGATGTAATAGGCATTACTGATTGTCATCAACAAACATGTTTAATGTGGAACGGAAGAAGTAATAACTAATATGTTTCATGGTCACTTGTGAGCAGTTTATTACCAGAATATTGGCAATTGCAAGTCGACCGATATTTTTCTGATGGGGAATCAACGGAACCTTCGTTCATGGAAATTTCGAATGCTTGAATCTCTTCATCCTCCCCAAATACTTGTTAAGGCGCAGGTGAAATACTTTGTTGATTGTGGAGAGTTGAACTTGGGTTTTTCCACGAGAATGATTCACCTCCAGCCAACTTGGTCAGCCTTGGTGGTTGCAAGTTCAGTCTCTTTAATACTAAGTGGTTAAGTTAATATAATTAAACTTAAATATATACATAATTGAACTATGCGATATTCCACAGTGGAGAGTGGAGACAACATAGTGTCATGACACAAGGGGTAATAGCATTTTTGGGTATTGAATAATCTGATCTAGTTCAACTCGGGAACTCATTTTTTTAACGTTTTAAGTTGAGAATCGGAAAATCAAAATTGTTTCAACTTAGTCACTTGGTCAAAACTCATAAAAAGTACAAAAGGGACCGAGTGACTAATTTAGAACAATTTCAATTTTTCGATTCTCAAATTGAAACGTTTGGAAAATGAGTTTCCGAATTGAATTGGGTCAAATTATTTAGTACCCAAAAGTGATATTATCCCAATGACTTAATGTCTCACATTGCTTAATTGGTTAACCCATGTGATGTGGGTTTACAAGAAAAAGCCCATGTTCCTATTCATTGAAGATGCTTTTTCCTTAATCTTGTAGTTAAATGAGACAGCCCAAGAAGGATAAACCCAAAACGGACAATATCTTTGACGGACAGGGTTGGGATTACAGAGGGTAGAGCTACAAGATATACTAAAAACTTATGGAAGTAAATAACATGACATTACACACTATAATATGTACAGTACTATACGTATATATATTCTCTCTAGTAGCTAAACAGTGGCATCACATGTATCTGGGTTTTAGCCATCATTTCCAGGATCATCACCATATTTATTCCTGGGAATGTAGTGGTGATTGTCCGTACTCTGTGGAGGATATTCAACAGTACTCCCAGCTTCTTCATCAAGGTGTCTCCTCCTACGCATTTCAACGACCATGTCTTCTTCTTTCGTGGCTATGCAGGAGCAGATCAAAATCACAACTACAACAACCATTAGAATTGACATCATTCTTGCTGCTGCCATCGCTTTCCCTGCCACCAAAATTCGTAACATGACCTATTCAGACTTCAAGTAATCGCAACGTTAAAAACAATTAGGTAATCTAAATTCTACTTACCTGAGTAGAAAAAACAAAGAGGAGTTGTAGATAATGAGGAATTAAGGAAAGGTTTAGGCTATTTATATAGAGTTGGGAAGGCAGGGTTTCTTCCATTGAAAACAAATATACAAGGTAATGCTGGTGATTGGGGTCTCCACCAAAATGAGACAAGATTAAGTGGCATGGCATTGTAATAATTGTAATAATCGTAGTGCAAAAGAATATGATGAACTACAGAGATCAATTTTTTGTCGATATCCAGACTGAAAATAGGAAAAATCCATCTTAGTGGTACAAATTGCTTGCTGCATATGGCTGGCTGGCTGTTGTGGCTGCTTCGTGATGTCAAAACGCAAGTAATTTGTAGGAAGTGACAGATGGATTATCTTCCTTTTTTTATACATAGATGGATTATCTTCCTTAACTA
This sequence comes from Tripterygium wilfordii, assembly GCF_013401445.1. Classification (NCBI taxonomy): domain Eukaryota; kingdom Viridiplantae; phylum Streptophyta; class Magnoliopsida; order Celastrales; family Celastraceae; genus Tripterygium; species Tripterygium wilfordii. Next base: position 8,199,482 of record NC_052233.1, on the reverse strand, counting down.
GCAAAGCTGTAAGTGAACCATTGGTTGAACGACAATCACATTATATGTAAGGGATCATCCACCCATTAGGTCGTGAGTTTAAATCTCATTCCCTCCCCAAACCCCTGTTTCAAAAAAAAAAAACCAGCAAAGCCAGCAATCAATACATTTCTCTTATCTACAACAACATCACACTTTCTTCCATTTGACACCTCAGTTTGGTTCTGTGGGGGTTTCTTGTTTCGAAATGCTAATGTCATGGGCCATGGGCTGATGAAGTTTAAGCCCAGCCCAATTTAACCTCTTACTATTGGACTTTTGTTTACCAAAATAGCCCAATCTTATCATTGGATTGGGTTTCTCTAAAACATGGACAATATGGATAGTGTGTGGGCTAAACCCAAGGAATCGTAGCTATTTTAGGCCCAGTTGTAGGCATTACAATAGAGGTGGCAAAAAGTCAGATTCGGGTCGGACAACAGTACGTGTTTATAAAATATTTATATGTCCAAACCCTAACCTGGATTGAATTTCGGACGTACTTAATTGACCAAATCCTGATTGGTTTAAATTCGGACAACAACATGTGTTTATGAAATATTTATATGTCCGGATCCTAATCTGAATTGGATTTCGGACGTACTTTTTTGACCAAACTTAGATTGGTTTAAATTCGGACAACATTTATATGTTTAGGATTTTGAATATATAATTTATGTCCAAACTTGATTTAATCTAGGTCGAACAAATTCGATAATCCGGAACGGAAAGAGTTTTGATATCCCTACATTACAAAGCATCCGCATTCATCATCACAACAATATTAAAAGCCTGAAGGGTCGTTATTTGGACCACAAGGCGACTACTGTGAAATAAGTCCATGGGCTTTTTCTATATTTCTTCGAGGACTCGATTCCGATGGGCCCTCTCGGAAAGGTCAAGCCCACTAATTGGTGTTACTACGCTAATTGGCTCATGTACATATTTAATGGTGATTTTTACGCGATGGTGTTACATAAGCCCATTGAGAGACATGGTTAAAAGATTCAATGTATTAATTATGATTTTGAATTTTCGCAGAATGCAATTATTCTTTTCCATTAATTCCACCACCTACACAGGAATTAATGTCATCATTAGTGTACTAATCACACAATTAGTCATTTCTCCCACTACGATTATATTGGTTAATGCCCCACTCGCCAGACAATTATCATGCCCAAATATACTGAGATGTCCAAATGAAATTAGCAGGTTAATACGTAATTAGGGGTTTCCTTTTTAATTAACTAGGCAAAACGAGAATACTTACTTTCATGTAAACAGCTGATAAGAAACTCTAGATATAATTTCAACCGTACAATTTTTAAGGAATCTAATTCGACCAGGCCCACGTATCTAGTCTATCTGGCCCAAATACTATTGGATCCCAAGTCCCAACTGTCACAATGACAGGCCCAGTTTAGGCCCAATTGTAGGCGTCACAAGTCACAACACACGTTATCACACCATGCCAACATCATGTAATGTTATCGCAATAATCAATATTTGCTTCCAAAACAATTTGTGTTCCGGGGCCTTTGAACCCCCTTTTTGCAGAAAGTATCGCAGCCAGAGAGGCTTTGGTTTTTGCCAAGTCCCTCAACTGTCATGATGTAGTGCTGGAAGGGGATTCTCTGTTGGTTATCAAGGCGCTGGAGGGAAATGAAGTGGACTTATCTGAGAATGGATTGTGTATTGCTTCTACAAAAAATCTACTTGATTCCTCCGTTCATGTCAGCTTCTCTCATGTTAAAAGATCAGCAAATTATGCTGCTGACACGCTAGCTAAGTATGCTTTATCTAATTATGTTTCTCATGAGTGGTTGGGAGAGAAGCCTGCCTTCCTCCGTCATGTAATTGAGACTGATTGTCTCTTTCTTTCTTCTTAATGGAAGTTTTCTTCTCAAAAGAAAAAAAAAAAATATTTGATTACATACTTAATCAAATAGCTAATCGAGTATTCAAACAGAAATGGCAGTTTCAAATGGGTTTGGGGTGAATTAGTCTCTTTCTTTCATGATTAATTAGAAAATAATAGAGTCGGTAAGACTTGAGAAATGTGAACAATATTGCCCTGGAAGTCACTGTTTACCATAATTAATTAAACATCCCATGTTGTAAGCAAAACTGGGAATTCCATACTTATACCTCTTGACCACTTCCTTTTCATTTTACCAAAGTTTGGGAAACATATTAAATTGACTGCATGATTGCATTCCCAATAATTTATTGTAATTGTATCAATAATATATTGAAATGTTGGACACTTTTTTTTTACATGCACAGTTTCAAGATATTGAATTTCTCAATCCAATTACACATTCAACATATTGTCCGCTCTGGGACACTGGTTCGCACGGATTTATTTTTTATGAACCGTCGTTAATGATATTTAGACTCAGAAAACATGTCTTCAAAGGGTCAGAATGACGTAGTGGCAACACTAAACCCACAAGAGATGCAGTTCTCTTTGAGCTCCGATTCATTGTGTGTATGTCGGTCTATCCTCAAAATTTTATTTATATGCATGTTCAATGTAAGAGGAATTGTGTTTTGACACGAGACATAAATGAAATCTTATTTTTATTTTAATTACATACGTTGAAGTATTGAATCACTAATATTGATTTTATGGGTCTGATTCCAAGATCGGACCGTCATTTGCAGATTTTAAAACCTATTTTTGTTTTGACGATTAAGATCATCGCCATAGGGAGAAGGCGGCTTTCCATGTCTTATTGCATTATTACATATATAACAATAACATTACGACACCTAAATAATTAAGGTTCAGTCATTCTCAACCACTGTAAGAGAGGTGCCCAAAATTGAATATTACAATTCGTTCACCTGTAAATGTAATTATGTACGACAGATATATATATAGTTTTGTTCATATTGCGATGATATACATGAGGTTGGGCTGATTATATAGTATATACACGTTCTTAGGTGGATGAATAGTAATTCTTGTGTGGCTAGGAGCCTAGGAGAGATGTGAATCTTGTGAAGAAAGAAAATGGTCAAAGGAGGCTAGATTTTTTCAAAACCGTGAAGAGATTTCATACTTTACATCCGACCATAATTAATATCTTTGAAGTTCCACAGATTTTCCAATTGCAATCATATAAACAATGGCGTTGATCACTTTTTCTTTGACAATTTATTTCAAATTCAACAACTCTGAAAAAAAACCTTTGGCCATGACTCGTGTTAGGTATCATAGTCTATGATGCACTTTCTTTATACGACAAACATGAAACATGATACTGTTTTTTTTTTTTTTATAAGAAAAACAATGCAAATATAAAAAAATATCTATAAATAGGTGAAAACAAACAATTAATGTCAACATGGTGGGGGCAATTTTCACAATTAAAGATTTGGAATGTGGTTGACCGGAACCCCTCCGGTCAAATCAGTCATGCGATTTCTTTATAAGAAGCGTAGTATTTAGAGTCCAAGAAGGATCCTCTTACCTAATGTCTGAGCCTCCTTTTTATAGTGGAGGTTGATTTATACTGCCCAAGATAAGGATCTTGAGAATTGATTGGGTTTAGAGTATTTTAGGCGCACGTGTCAGAGTAAATCCATGGATTTGGTCTCTTTCCAGAAAAATGTTAGTTGTTCGGAATCTGTTGTCATAAATAGTGGATGTCTCGAGAAAATTATGAGGTGATTAATGAGAGTGACGTAAGCTTTAAGGGGTGTTTACCAAGTAAACTAGTGACAATGGGTCACGTCAGATGCACGTAGGTTAGAGGTATGGTCGAAGTAGAGAAGATGATGTGGCTTATATTTGAGGGTACGGGGGTATGGTGTTATAGGTGTAATTTTCGATGTCGTTGGCATGGGGGTATAATATTGATGATGCTGATATGATGTTGGGCCATATTTGCACGTTATGGGCCCTTGGTCTTCATGGGCTGCATCTGGGGTACTAGAAATTGATAACAGATAAAGAATAAAATAGTGGTGATTAGATGATACATGCTATTGATTTGTGATCGTTGATTAATCTAGATCACGATTTTTTATCCTAACAAACATAATCAAAGATTTATTGTTTTAAAATGAGAAAAATGTTGTTATAAAAATCAAATTGATTAAAAGTATATACAGTGTCACAGTGATACCCTCAATCTTCTAGATTGAATATAAGTTATGTAATTAAACGAATGTTTGGCCACTCTCTACCGTCTTTGAGGGCTCGGATTAATAGAAACTGATGATGTCTAAAACAGGTCTACCCTATCAGACAAATCAGCCAAGTCAGACTGAGCTGGTATAACTAATTTCTCCTTTGCTGGTACGTGATCTCTTCCTTCCTTCCTGCACAAGAAGCGAACGTAAGCTTCGGTAGGGCCCCGAGGGTGTACTCGGGGGGACCTCTCCGACGCTCAAGTCAGTACGGTACTAAACTTGGGAGGATGGCTCGTTGCTTCGAGCGTTGCCTCTTGCTCAGTAAGTATTTTAGAGTGCAGGAGTTAGATTCCTTACCTGAGGGCAGAGGTTCCCCTTTTATACGAGTTTGAAGTGTTTGAGTTGTAGTAGGAGTCGGACTCTCCCTCATTGGTTTTCCAGAGGGTTTCTCGGATGGTAAATTGTATCTGTATCCCTCTCCAAAGGGGAGTAGGACTCTGTCTAGAATTGACGTCCTATGAGGACTCTTCATCAGTTGGACTTCGTGCGTACATGCTTCTGTAGTACGGTTATCGAAGTATGGTCTTCGGTCTGATAGTGCAGAAGTATACACTTCGGTCGAGAACCGAAGTGTACCCTTCGGTACGTCACCCGTATTGTCCTCACTGGAACTTATTCTGCCACGTGGCCTTCTCCCATTAGTGGGGGTATTTTGGGAATATCAGTTGCCCCCCACACTCGTACCGAGGTATCTTAACGATGAACTGGGTATGAGTGTAATAATGTTTGTTCGACGGTTCATCTTTGCGGACAAGATCGAAGGATGCAGAGCGTCTCAACCTACGCACCGTTAGATCAGATCTTCCCCCTATATAAATAGGTGGCCTGCAGTTCTCTTCGATTTTGACTCGCCTCATTTTTACTATTTAGAGCGTTTAATCTGACTGACCGACCGAAGCCTTCCTTTGCAAAACCGAACATACTTCAATCTCTAGTTCTCTCAGTTTCCATACCATAAGGTCAGTCTTTACTTCCTTCTATTGTTTTTGTTTTTATTATGTCTCTAAGTTCCTCCACTTCATCTTCCTCTTCGGGGGACGCGTCCTCTTCCTCTACTTCGAGTGAACGGACTGCGTCTGACTCTGAAGTGAATATCATCGATTCTCCTACCCCCGGCCTTAACGAGGCTTCAGTCCTTCAGTCCTCTTATCCCGAAAATCCTACACCCGGCCTTAATGAGGCTTCAGTATTTCGGTCAGATTATCCCGAAGTTGCTGATCGAAGTGAGCTTCCCCCAAATCAACAAGCGGGGGGAGACGAGGTTGATTTCGAACCGACATGTCTATCTGGTTCAGGATTAGATGATCGTGGGGTGTCAAATATTAAGAGGGACTTCGGTATCCCCTGGGCCTGCCGTCGTATACCTTCAGACGAACACCCCCTTCATCCAAAGGAAGGGGAATTCGCCGTCTCGCTCCATTCCATAAAATACGGTGCAAGGATTCCATATCCTCCTGCATTGACCAGTTTCTTCCGCATCTTCAATATTTGTCCCGCACTTCTAGCCCCGAACTCCTGGCTCTTCCTTAATACCGTTCTTAACCTTTGTGTCAAATATACTATACCCTTCAATTCTTTTATCATCCAACACGTTCTCAGATTAAGTCGCCATGGTAGGGAGGTCGGTCGATACTACTTCCAGTTTCGGCCACCCATTGAGTCTCCTCGTTATCAGGCTTCAATCAGGCATTGGAAGAAGGGTTACTTCTTTGTGAAGGCGCCCCTTCAACCTGGAGAACACCTCCCTTTTCGAACTGAGTTCGGCATTCCACACATCTTTCATTTCAATAACCCTCGCGAGCTAAGGCATGAGACAGATAGGGATTTATTGGACCGACTAAAATCCTACCTTCCTCCCAACCCTTCGGTCAACCTATCTTTTAGTAGGATTGACTCTACGTACACCTACTCTTCGGTCATTCTTCAGAGAGGTGTGCTTCGGTTGGTCTTTTTAGACTTAGAGAAATTCACTTGTCTATATTACTTCTTTATTAACATGTTCGGTCATCCCTTGTGCAGATATGGCGAGCATGGAGGACTACGTCAACATGTTCAGCGCTGGGGCTTCGAAGGGCAAGAAGCACGGCATTGGTAAGGGAAACAGGAGGAAGCCGAACCCGAAGCGTTCAAGGAAGAACACAACGGGAGAGACTTCGACTGCAGCCAACGTGCTCAACGCTCCCACCACTGTTCACAGTTCGGTCAGGGTGACTCAACTGGGATCAAACCCCTCTCGGACTTCGGATTTTGTCAACGTCCCTCTTCCAGTGACCCAACCCCCCCGAAGGATGGATATTGAAGACCTCACTATTCATACACCGAACTGGGATGTTCTGGTGAGTGACTCTGCCAATAACCCAACTATTGCGGGTAGGATGGTTGCGAAGGCTCCAACTCCGGCTGACTTCAGTCGATACGAAGCGCTTGCTTTGTCAGACAAGGTGTCAGAGCTGAACGTTGCAGCTATGAAGGTATAGTAATTTCACCTAACTTCAGTCTTGCTTTTTTGACTTGTTCATTTTACAAATGAAATTGATCCCGAAGTAATGAAGTCCGTCTTCATACCTATGTAGGTTGTTTCTGTTCTTGCCACATTGCCTGGAGGTATTGCCAACATGGCTCATAATGAAACAGCGGCCATTGAGCGGGCTGAAGCAGCTGCTTTGGCAAAGGCTAAGGCAGAAGCTGAGCTAGAGACATTTCGGGCCGAACTAACGGAGAGGACCGAAGCTCTAAATGCCGCTAACGCCAAGGAGCTCAAATACCGTAAGGAAAAATCCAGGCTGGAGGCTGAGGTCACTAGGCTTTCCCAAGCTGCTGAAGCTGAACGAGTGAAGGCTATTGCCAAAGGCAAGGCCCTGGGGGTTCAAGAGTTCAAAGCCTCTGAGGAGTTCAAGTTAACTCTTCGTCAAGAAGGCTACTTCGGTGGTCGTGGTGCCTTTAAAATGGCCAGGAAGGCTCTAATTGAGGCTGGGCAAGATCCAAGTGTTCTTGATAAGCTTTGCCCAGTTTTGGTTGGAAAGGACGGACTGGAGGAGTCCAAAGAGGAGATATATGCTGAACTTGCTAGGGCTGAGGAAGAAGTTCGTCGTCAGGCTGAAGATGAGGAGAACTCTGAAGAAGATTTCGAGGAGGGGGATGAACTCCCTTCAACTGTTGACCTTACCGCAGTCACATCCGATGAAGATCCTCCTCGTGTCATCCCCGCTGAAGGTGATTCTCCTATTCAAGCAACTGAGCCAGGTGAAGTTCGTGCCTTTACTCCTGAGGATGTTCCTCCTTCAAATCCTCCCGATCTTATCCAGCCTGAAGCTAGCCTGCATGAGCCTTCAGAGACTGAACTGCCTCCTTCAGTTGAAGATATTTAGCTCCTTTTTTTTTTTTTTTTTTTTTTTTTTTTTTTTTTTGTAAACGATTAAGTATCTTTTGGTAATGATATCTTTCTCTTTTCATATTCAGTTCGCTCTACTTTGTTGTGAATGCTTGAAGTGTATTTTTTTTTTTGACCTTACTTCGGTTGAAGATGCTTGAAGTGTACTTCGCGTGTGAAGTACTTGTCGTGGCCGAAGGGTTGGCTTCGGATGAAGTATACACTTCAAGATCGAAGTACTTGATTCGACTGAAGGGTCTAAGGGCCGAAGTGGCCTAATTTTGAGACTTAGAAAATTTTTCTAAGCTTTGGGCCGAAGGGCCTATTTGGACCGAAGGGTCTTATGTGGACCGAAGGTCTTGTTTGGACCGAAGGGTCTAAGGGCCGAAGTGGCCTAATTTTGAGACTTAGAAAATTTTTCTAAGTTTTGGGCCGAAGGGCCTGTTTGGACTGAAGGGTCTTATTTGGACCGAAGGGTCTTATTTGGACCGAAGTGGGCTAATTTTGAGACTTAGAAAATTTTTCTAAGTTTTGGGCCGAAGGGCCTGTTTGGACCGAAGGGTCTTATTTGGACCGAAGGTCTTGTTTGGACCGAAGGGTCTTATTTGGACCGAAGGTCTTGTTTGGACCGAAGGTCTTGTTTGGACCGAAGGGTCTTGTTTTGGGGCGAAGAGATTATGCAACAACTTCTGAACTGTTGTTTTATTAAGCTGATTAACAAGTAACAACTTATTGAAAAATTATTGTTCAACTAAACAAAATATCTACGCAAGTTATCAGCATTCCAAGGACGCATCTTCTTCCCCGGGGTTTCTGGGTCTTCAATCCTGTAAGTCCCTTCCTTGAATGTTTCAATTACTCTGAAAGGTCCATCCCACGTCTCCCCTAGCTTTCCGGGGTGCTTTCCTGCGGCCTCCTTCTTTCTTAAGACAAGGTCCCCTGGGTTGAACTTTCTTTCTTTGACCCTTCGGTTGTAATACCGGGCCGTCCTCTGCTTGTACGCAGCAGTTCTGATTCGAGCCTCTTCTCTAACTTCCTCCACCAAGTCTAAATTATTCAGAAGTGCTTCATTATTCTCTTGGATATTGAAGTTAATGATCCTTGTAGATGGGATTCCAATTTCTACAGGTATCACGGCTTCGGAGCCAAATGCCAGGGAGAAGGGTGTTTCTCCAGTAGAAGTTCGTGCTGTGGTTCGATAGGACCATAGCACACTCGGTAGTTCTTCCACCCATCTTCCTTTGGCACTATCTAGTCTTGTCTTCAAACCTTGGAGGATCACTCGGTTTATCACTTCGGCTTGCCCATTAGCTTGTGGGTGACTGACCGAAGTGACTCTGAGATCAACCCCCAACTCTTCACATAGCTTTTTCATCTTTCCTCCGACAAATTGTCTGCCGTTATCAACAATAAGAGTTCTTGGTATCCCATATCTACAGACAATGGTTCTCCAGATGAAGTCTATTACCTTATTCTCGGAAATAGTTGCAAGCGGCTCCACTTCTACCCACTTAGTGAAGTAGTCCACGGCTACTATAATATATGTCCTTTGACCCGATGCTGGTGGGAATGGTCCAAGAAGGTCCATACCCCACTGAGCAAATGGACACGGACTCTGAATAGGCACCATCTGGCTGGGAGGAAGGTGTGGTACATTGGAATGCCTTTGGCACTTATCACATTTTTGAACAAGCTTTTTGGCGTCTGACACCATTGTAGGCCAGTAGTATCCACAACGTAGCACCTGATAACTTAATGTTCTCCCCCCTATGTGACTTCCACAAATTCCTTCATGCACTTCCCTTAGGGCATAATCAGCCTCTCTGGGCGCCAAACATCGCAGGTATGGAAGTGTGAAGGACATTCTGTATAATTCTCCATCAATCAGAGTATATCTTGCTGCCCTTTTCCGGAGACTCCATGCTTCATCCCTATCTTCAGGAAGTTTCCCTTCAAGCAGGAATTCTCTGATCGGGTCCTTCCAACTTGGTTCAGCTTCAACCGGAGCAACTTCTAGTTCAGCCAAAATACTTGGTTGAGGAAGTACTTCAATTCTGACAGAAGTAGGTCCTTTGGCTGAACAGGTTGAAGCTAATCGAGCAAGGACATCTGCTTTTGCATTTTCCTCCCTAGGTATTCGATTGATCTCTACCTTGGGAATCTTGGCCAGTAATTTCTTGACCGCAGCTAAGTACTTGACCATATTTGAGCCTCTCGCCTCATAGTCTCCCTTCATTTGTTCAGTTACTAGCTGAGAGTCACTGTTGATCAACAAATACTTAACTTCAAGTTCTACAGCAAGTCTCAATCCAGCTAGTACCGCTTCGTATTCTGCCTCGTTATTTGACGCTTTGAAATGAAAATGAAGTGCATGTTCAATACATATGCCCCCCGGACCGAAGAGGAGTACTCCGGCTCCGCTACCCTCTTGGTTAGAAGAACCATCAACGTAAAGGTTCCATTTTGGGTAGTCCTCTTCGGTCAGTGTCACTAAGGTTGGGCGACGACATTCAACAACAAAATCTGCTAAGGCTTGAGCCTTAATCGCATGTCTTGGTTTGTATTGAATGTCGAACTCACTCAACTCGATGGACCACTTTATTAATCTTCCTGATGTGTCTGGCTTCTGAAGTATGTTCTTCAATGGTTGGTCAGTAAGAACTACTACAGTTTGGGCTTGGAAGTAGGGTCTTAATTTTCGAGCCGCAGTAACCAATGCTAAGGCAAATTTCTCTGCTTCGGTATAACGAGTCTCAGCATCTATCATGACCTTACTAACATAATACACTGGCTTCTGAATTTTATCTTCTTCCCGGATAAGGACAGCACTTACTGCATGATCTGTCGTAGCAAGGTACAAGTACAATACCTCTCCTTCTTTTGGACATGTTAGTAGGGGAGGATGTCCGAGGTATTCCTTTAAACCCTCAAATGCCTTCTGACACTCTTCAGTCCATTGAAATTCCTTGGCCTTTTTTAAGGCCTGGAAGAAGTGTCTACACTTATCACCCGACCTAGCAAGGAATCTCCCAAGTGCCGCTGCTCTTCCCGTTAATCTCTGAACCTCTTTCGGAGACTTCGGAGGTTCCATCTGAAGAATGGCTTCAACCTTCTCTGGGTTTGCTTCGATTCCTCTACTAGTGACAAGGAAGCCTAGGAATTTTCCTGAGCTTACTCCAAAAGCGCATTTGTCTGGGTTCAATTTCATTTGAAACTTATCTAAAGTGTTAAACACTTTTTGAAGATCTGAAGGATGATCTTCCGCCCTTCTACTCTTCACGACCATATCATCTACATATGCTTCTATTGATTTTCCTATCTGATCAGCAAAGACATGGTTTATCAACCTTTGATAAGTGGCACCAGCATTCTTAAGTCCGAAGGGCATAACCTTATAGCAATATGTCCCTTCTGGAGTTATGAATGAGGTGCTCTCCTCATCTCTTGGGTTCATCTTGATCTGGTGGTACCCCGAATAAGCATCCAAGAAGCTAAGGAGTTCGTGGCCTGAAGTTGCATCCACTAATTGATCAATCTTAGGAAGAGGATAGCAGTCCTTAGGACAAGCTTTGTTTAGATCCGTGAAGTCAACGCACATACGCCACTTTCCATTTGCCTTCTTTACCATGACCACATTGGCCAACCAATCTGGATACCGCACCTCTCGGATGAAACCGGCTTCAAGTAACTTCCCCACTTCTTCCTTGATAGCAGCTTGTCTCTCTAGGGCGAAGTTACGCTTTTTCTGTTTGACCGGTTTAGTCCCCGGTATGATGCTCAAACTGTGGGAGATGACTTCCCTACTAATTCCTGGCATCTCATGCGCACTCCATGCAAAGTTCTTTATGTTAGAGAGGAGGAGCTTGGTTACCTCCTCAGCTAACTTTTTATTTAAAAGAGACCCTAGAAATAACTTCTTTTCAGTTCCTTTCTCCACAGTTATTGGAAGAAGTGCTTCAACCGGTGTTGGCTTCAGTATCTTCTCTTCTTCCCGAACATCTAAGCTTCCAACTGATATGAAGGTCTTCTTCTTGTCCTTCAAGTCCGTATAGTACATCATTCGAGCTAACTTCTGATCCCCACTCACTTCTCCTACCCCATTAGAAGTTGGAAACTTCATTTTGAGGTGGTAAGTAGAGACCACCGCCCGAACCTTGTGCAGCAATGGTCTGCCAATGATGGCATTGTAGGGGGATTGAACATCTACTACAAGAAGATCGATCATATGCATAACCGTCCTTGGATAGGTTCCCAGAGTAACAGGTAAGGATATGACTCCCTTGGGAACTATGGATTCGCCTGCGAACCCATATAAAGGAACCGAAAAGTTCTTCAATTTTTCTTCTGAGATCTTCATCTCTTTGAAGGCGTGATAGAACAAGATATCTGCTGCACTTCCATTATCCACCAGAACCTTTTTCACTGTGAAATTTGCGATGACTGCTTCTATCACTAGGGCATCATCATGTGGATCCTGGATACCTTCAGCATCTTTTTCTGAGAAAATAATTTTTTCTTCATCCCTTCTCGGCTTCTTTCTTTCCTTACTTACTTCATTTATTCGAGCATAAGCCCTTCTAGCTGAGGAGCTTTCTCCTCCTGCGGCCAGACCTCCTACAATAACTCCGATTGTCCCAGCAGTCCCCCTTTGGTGACGAGGAGACCTATCCCTTCTTCTTTGTCTCCTTCGGTCGTTATCCCTATCATCACCATCGGTTCTTCTTCTCTTTTCTTCTCTATCTGAAGTGAACTGCTTCAGGTAGCCTCGCCTTATGAGGCCTTCAATCTCATCCTTGAGATGCCTACATTCTTCAGTGTCATGACCATGATCCCTATGGAACAGGCAATACTTATCTGAAGTACGCTTTTCTGCCGGGGCCCTCATTTTCTTAGGCCACTTCAGTATATCCCTGTTACTTATTTCAAGAAGGATATTATGCAATGAATTATTAAGAGGAGTATAGGAACTATACCGAGGGACTGGACCCTGGTCAGTCTTCCTACTAGATTGATCATCCTTCTTTTTGTCATTCTTTCCTTCTACTCTTCCTTGCTTCTTGCTTGGAGGGGGTAAGTCTTTCTCCGTCTTTCCCAGGGCGCTCGAGCCTTTTTTGGCAGGGGCCGAGGAAGAAGAGAACTGAGAAATTTTCATCATGTCCTCTGACTGCATGAACTTATCTCCCCTAGCGTAGAGTTCTCCCATAGTCTTCGGGCGTTTTTTCGTTAATGAGCGTACATACGCTTCATCCCTTACTGTCCTTACCAGGGCCGAAATAGCTACTTCTACCTGGACATGTGGGATTTCCAAGCATGCTCTATTGAACCTTGCAAGAAATGATCGAAGTGATTCTCCATGCTCATGGTCAAGATTCATCAAATCCAAACTAGTCTTTGCCGTCCTTCGTGCGGCGGAGAAGTGAAGCGCAAGTTTCTCGGACAAGTCTCCAAAACTAGTCACACTGTGTCTCGGTAATCGATTGAACCAAGTTCTTGCTGGTCCAAAAAGGGTTGATGGGAATATCTTACACATTATCAGGGCATTTGCCCCCCGACACTCCATCATTGATTTGAAACCCTGGATATGATCACAGGGGTCAGTTAACCCATCATACTTCTCCAGCTTTGGAACAATAAGGTGACGCGGCATTTCAGCTTCAAGTATTTCAGGAGCTAAAGGGGTCAACGTACTGTCCCACACTCCCTCCATTGGGGACACTCCTTGTAGTGCTGCAATCTTCTTGTTCATCTCATCTAGGTGTCGACCGACATCTTCATTGTAGGTAGTTCCCCTTCTAGTACTTTCTCCAATGGTACCATCGGGATTCACCCTTCGGCTTGGTTCTCTAGACCTACCTGAGTGTGAACTTCGCACCTCCTCATTGTGCGGGATTTCTTGGTTCACTTGTGTCTGTTGGTTCATGATTAGTTCAGTCAACATTTGCACCTGCTGGGAAAGTTGTTGGAATTGTTCCTGAGTGCAAGGTACTTGGGACGGTCCAGCGTCCTGGTTATGCTGGTTGGTTCGGTCAGCAACATCCTCCTGGTGTTCTACCTCCTCATGATGGGGGTGTTCACCCTGCCCCCGGTCGGGAGCATTAGGGTCATTAACTCGACGGCTTGTTTCTGAAGTAGAAGCGACATTCTTTCTCAATCTGACCATTGTGAGTTTCTTTAGGGAAGTGTACTTCCTTCCCACAGACGGCGCCAAACTGATGATGTCTAAAACAGGTCTACCCTATCAGACAAATCAGCCAAGTCAGACTGAGCTGGTATAACTAATTTCTCCTTTGCTGGTACGTGATCTCTTCCTTCCTTCCTGCACAAGAAGCGAACGTAAGCTTCGGTAGGGCCCCGAGGGTGTACTCGGGGGGACCTCTCCGACGCTCAAGTCAGTACGGTACTAAACTTGGGAGGATGGCTCGTTGCTTCGAGCGTTGTCTCTTGCTCAGTAAGTATTTTAGAGTGCAGGAGTTAGATTCCTTACCTGAGGGCAGAGGTTCCCCTTTTATACGAGTTTGAAGTGTTTGAGTTGTAGTAGGAGTCGGACTCTCCCTCATTGGTTTTCCAGAGGGTTTCTCGGATGGTAAATTGTATCTGTATCCCTCTCCAAAGGGGAGTAGGACTCTGTCTAGAATTGACGTCCTATGAGGACTCTTCATCAGTTGGACTTCGTGCGTACATGCTTCTGTAGTACGGTTATCGAAGTATGGTCTTCGGTCTGATAGTGCAGAAGTATACACTTCGGTCGAGAACCGAAGTGTACCCTTCGGTACGTCACCCGTATTGTCCTCACTGGAACTTATTCTGCCACGTGACCTTCTCCCATTAGTGGGGGTATTTTGGGAATATCAGAAACAAAGTAAAAATAAAATAAAATTGGAATAAACTTCTCTTAAGAGTTAAGACTTGAGCCTTCGAAAAGGTCAAAGGAATTCTGCAAAGGTAAAATGGACAAAACCCAAGAAGAAACCAAGAAAGTCTTGTCTTTGCCACACATGCTTTAGTAGTTCATTTTTCCATATTCACATTTGCTTGAAATCAATATATATACCACTCATTACTCAACCCACCTTTATTGCTCTACACATCTCGATCCTACACAGTAATATAACATAATAGCCTTTTCAAAAAAGAAGTGCGGAAATTAAAGCTAGTTGTGGCAACAATGAAGCTCTTCTTTTGCAGCCTCTTCATTGTTCTTCTTCTTCTCCAATATTGTTCACTTCCAGCCACACCTCAAGAAGTTGGTAAGCCTGCTTTTTCCATGCCATATATACACACATATATATGTATATGTATATGTATACAGACACAAAATATATTAGTTCTTTAGCTATGAAACTGCATGATATATATTATTGAGATTTATTATTTTTATGTCTTTGTTGGTATGATATATGTGCAGAAAATGAGAGAGAGTTTGATTATAATCATCATGGAGAGATTGGACCTCATCGATGGGGGGAAATTAAACCCGAATGGAGCGCATGCAATCACGGATCCATGCAATCACCAATAGATCTATTGAATGAGAGAGTTGAAGTTGTTCCTCATTTAGGGAGAATCCACAGAGACTACAAGCCTTCCAATGCTACCATAAGAAACAGAGGCCATGATATAATGGTAATTGCCTTCTTCTTCTTTTTTGATAAACAGCCAAATATATTGATAGAAGAAGAAAATACAAAAGGGCATCGATATGGATGACCTTATACAAAGTAAGTACATGCATGTATATATCAGCTTACTATATATGACAGTAAGTCATAACCAGAGAATGAAATCTGAAGTTATTCTGATCCCTTCTTTGGCAAGCAAATCTGCTAGAGAGTTTCCTCCCCTCCAAATGTGCTGTAGTGATAGGTTATGGATATGCAACTTTTTCAAGGCAATGGCATTTGAGAGTCGTGCAAGTTTTCAAGGAAGAAGAAGAAGAGATAAACCAAACAAGATATTGCATACCTTACCTACAAGTTTTGCAGTACTATCTTCAACATTTTTTTATGATTTCAATGTAGAAAATATTATTTTAGTTGCACTAGTCAAAGCACAATATTAATCTAATCTAATCTAATATTATCTCATAGACTTTTTCATGTCATAATCTTATATATATTAATATATATTATCACTGTGTTTAATCTACTAGGTATACGCAAGGCAAATGTGTCTGTTAGGTGGGAGTGGGATGTAATTTTCAGTACGTAATTAAGTAGGTCACCTGAAAGTGTTGCTTAATTAATTGTTTTAAAAATGAAGAAGGTGAAATTAGTAATACTTTAGTGATTCATTTTTTTAATTAAATAATTAGTCAGTAATTGATATATTTCTTTTATTAAATTCTCCCATTATTATTTTTTTAACTCAATTTGTTTGAATCATTATTTGTGGGTGCAGTTGAAATGGGTAGATGGTGCAGGAACTCTTGAAATAAATGGAACTGAATATGTACTCCAACAGTGCCACTGGCATTCACCATCTGAACATACCATCAATGGCAAGAGGTACTTAATCCCACAAAAACATACATACACGTATATGTATATATATATGGGAATCAATCTTAATTAATTTCATCTATATATGTATATTTGTACGTGTAGTTTTGACTTAGAAGCTCACCTGGTTCACGAGAGCCCAGAAGGCAAGGTTGCTGTAATTGGCATCATGTACACAATCGGAAGGCCAGATACTTTCTTGTCATCTGTACGTATAAATTAATTAGTTCTTCTCTAACCCTACCTATAGCTACATATATATCTATACACTCCTTTTTCTTGATCTGATGTCTTGCCTGTGGTGTATATATATATATGTGTGTGTGTGTGTATAGATCATCGATCATTTATCAGTGGTTACCGATAACGAAGAACACGAGGAAGTAATAGGTGTGGTTAACCCAAGAGACATAAAACTTGGGAGCAGAAAGTATTACAGATACATTGGATCTCTCACTGTTCCTCCTTGTACTGAAAATGTTATCTGGACCATGGTTAGAAAGGTACGTCCGTACGTACCCAATACGTCCTGATCATCAAATCTAATCACATATTAATTAATCTTAATTCATTTTTCTTGTGGTAGGTGAGGACTGTTACTAGAGAACAAGTGAGATTGTTACGTGTGGCGATCCACGATGTAAGTTTGCTTGCGATTGATTCATAACGTTACGTAATTAATTTATTAATCGGGTGCATGTTTAGTTAATTAATTATGTTTTTGTGTGAATGTTAAAACCTTTCTTCAGGAGTCAGATTCAAATGCAAGACCACTACAACCCATAAACAAGCGTCCAGTGCAGCTTTATAGGCCAAGTGAAAATTGAAAACGAGCGGAATATATATAGCGTTTTTTTTTATGTATCTATATCTCTATTTTTCTATTGGTGTCGATCACATTGCTTGTTATCATATTTGTACGAAATTTATTCCAGATTCATATTAAATAATAAATTCATTCGAAGAATTCTTCTCAAATAATAAAATGGATTGATTCGGAGAAAAAAGTTTTATAAATCTGTTGTGTAGTAGTCCATAGGACATGGCGTGGGCCAGCCTTTTATGGGAAGGTTTATGGGCCTAACCTGGCGTCTAGTGTCTACCATTAACTTGGGTTTACGGGCCCAGTATTGGATGGCCCACTGAGAGTTTCTTTAAACATCCATTGCTAGGAAGTTCGAACACAAGGTATATAATATGACCTTGAAAAATCACTCTCTCCATGGCAAACACCATGCAAATTCAAAATATTGATGTGGTACGTTGATCTTTTGAGTGCACGTCGATAATGTGGCGAGTGTCTTCAAATCTCAGTTCCTTGATCATCACTTGAAGGTTATCGATCGATCCCTTATAAGCTTCGCCGCCGATTCTTTTTTCGTCGCTGAAATCTCTAGTTGCTCTCTTGATGTCATCCATACTGTAATTGCGCAAAGAGTACTTAATACCATGAAGAAGATCAGGAGACAGAAAATAATTTGTGGAGGTTCGACCAGATAGCAGGGAGCTTCAATTCTCGGGGTTGAGCATGAAAGTGGGGGGCTTCTACCATTCAGAGGCTGTAACTTCTCACACCCTTCCATTTGTTTATAGTTTTCACATGCAGGCCGGACACAAGCAATCACTGCTACAACAAATGATCCTGCAATGTATAGAATCCTTAATTTTTTGTTACTGGCTTTTTCGACAGTAACTGTGGGAAGAAAACCAGGAACTGGAGGTGAAGAATTTGGGATACTTAAAATCAATTACTGGTTCTGCTAGCTTTCAAGGGAACCAAGATGGTTGTTCTTGGATAAATTGTAGTACGAGATTCCACATGATTAACTGCCCACAAATCATCAGGATTGATGCCAAACTTCTTGCTCAAGCTCAATATAACTGGTTCATCTCCTTCCACAAAATGCATGGTATGTGAATTTCTACTAGTGACATTGTCCGGACGAGCACACCTCAATGGCACATTAAGCTTTGAGCCCACGTCGATGACATCTACTTTGGGAGGGTTTTGCTGAATAAGCGTGAGTGATTTGAGCAATCCTTCGAGAACTCCACAAGCAATATCCGAGTGTGGCGTGCTTTCGGAAACAATGTAACTGACAGTTGCCTGGAAGAACTGGCCTGTGCAAGAACAATTTACAGGAACAAGAACATCTCTGCCTGATCGGAGGGTCTCTAGAGGAGATGCATGTGAGATTGTTCAGGCCAAGTAACTCATTAGCTCCTATCATGTGAAACAAATCAAAGACATTTGAGACGGTATTAAAACATTGGTTTAGCTCTGTAGACAACAAATGTATGGCAAGAATTCTGAAAAGAATCACAAGTTGATTGGTAAGGGGAGAGCAATATTCCTATCGAAGGGTAATAATACTGTTAACCATTGCTTGAAATGAAGCAGACCCAGATGACAAATCAAAAATGAATCATGACTCTGGAGTTCAAATACTTTTCATTCTATTAAATCAGCGGATGAAATTGATGACCAAACCTAGTTTGATGGCATAATTTGATTTAGACCAAGCTTCCAAATTCCATTTGGGGCCATCTCTCATTTATCAGATTCCTCTCTCCAATCTCAAGGATCCAATTTGTGTAATACCATTGACACATTTCAAACAATGTGGGGAAAATAGTGATCAAGACATTGGCAGCCGAATATGGGGCTCCACAATTTCCTAGAGTCTACAATTCCTATATAATGGTGGCTAAAAAGTAAGACAAACTGTTAAAATGAAAAAACAAAAATATAGTGTGATATGACACACCTCTCAAACCATTGAATTGCAAATATTCGTTCCACCACCATTTCCCAAAGTTAAATGTGTTGCTCATAAATTTGATACCCATATAGTTGTTTCTCATCCATTCATCAGACATCCTATAATTCTTAATAGTTTGATAAAATAGCTTAGTTAGCCATACTATACTTACACTCCTATGTAGTTTCACACTTCAATTGGAATTTTATTAGGTCCCATGATTTTAGCCCCATTCATCCTCCTTAAGGTTTCCTTCATGTCAATGACGCTAATACTTCTTATGTACCATGGATCCCTATCCTGAACAAAGCCCCAATATATATTGAAGGGATAGGGATAGAGATAGAATCATATCCAACTTAAGATATGAATTCAAGTTTGTATAAGGGTAGTTGTCTAATCCAATTAAAGGATGGAGATTATATACTAGATAAAGTAGAACACTCCATTGGACTTCTAGTGTGATTCTTACTCATCCCTCTATAAATAGAAGAGATTGTAGAGAGAAAAAATCACTTCAAAATAGACTCCTTTCTAGGACTTCTCTCATACCACCCTCTTGAGCTGTCCCTCTTCTCTACTCCATTCTTAGGTGACATTTGAGAGGTTTTTGTGCTGTGAAGATTGTTGAATCTAGTCTAGTACTAAATCACGGCATGAACATTCCTAAAAAAGGTAATTGTTTTCGTCATTGGATGGCTTCCCGCGCAGGGGCGAAGCCATGACATACTAAGAGGGGGGTCGTTGGAGTGGACACTAGATTTTATGTTGAGGCGACAAAGCTAAACGGGGGTCCGGGGGCAGCGCCTCCGGATTTTTTTTGGGATTATATGTTAATTATATCATTGAAAATACGAAAAATAACACTAAAAATCCAAAGTTTATAAAATACAAAGTTTATAAAATAGAATGAGTAATACTTGTCACATGTGTTGTTGTTTCAACTATTTTGAGCATAATTTTTTGCAAGAGGGAGTTTAAATTGAAAATTCAGGGGGGTTTTTTTAAAATTACAATATACTTAACACTAACTAAAATTTTTTGAGGACCCCCCTCACTTGCATGTAGCTTCGCCCTTGTTCCCGCGCACTCCTCATGATTCAGTGATCAAGATAGAGAGGTAAGATTCCAACATATATCAAGATTTTCAACGTTAATTCGTGGCCACCATTAAACAACTTATTAAAGTAACTTTATCACATCTCGTTAATTTCTACATTATTCACCAAAATAATTTCTACATTATTCATCAAAGCTCTATGATCCCATTTGTTATTTTTGATGCATTATACATGATTTAGGGTTAATGACCAAAACTCACATACAAGTTAGTAGTAAAGTGGACTAAACAAAAGTGGATTCACACACAAGTACCCAAAAATTACAAGATTTAACAGATTCGGATCGAAAATTTTTTCACAAATAATTTTCATAGAATGTTATTGAGTTTATTAATCATTGATCGTTGCTATATTAGTTTCCTTGATTTTTATAATTTTCACCCAAAATAAAATAAAAAGAACAAACTAAGCTACCTATGATCCATACTTAGAGCACTTGTATCAGTTTTCCTTAACAGATTTCCTAAACTACACACAAAATGTCACTTTTCCCCCACACTTTACAAATTCTTTAGCCACCAACATTATATCAGATTATCTATCATATTCTTAGAGAGAAAGAAAATATTATTGTTTATTCACATAATGCTATAGTGGTTCCCTAGACATTGTAGTAAGTCTTTATAGAATAATGCTTGAGACCCCCAAAAAGTGACCCCAAAAGACCCCCATTTAATGCGAAGTGTTGGATGTGAAGTGGGCTCTACATGTGTATTTTTAATCAATGACTATTTTAATGCCACATAGATTTGGGGAACTTTTGGGGGTCAAATTTTATGGGTCTCTAGCATTGTCCGTCTTTATAATAGGTATAATAAGGGAGGTTTAGAGAATCTGATGTAGAGTTATTTTTTTGACAAATTCTCTATAATTATTCTCTATTTTGAGAGACTCATGTATATAATTGATGTGGATGCTGTTACACATTGATCCATCAAAAATGTTCGGATCGGTGAGTTTTTTACCCAAATGACACTCTGACACATAATATGTCTCAATATAACACCCTTATGAAAGTATTTGCCAAAATAGCACTACACGCCACTGTCAGTGGCGTGTTCTTTGTATATTTTTGGACGATCACTCCATTGCCAATGGAGTGACCAATACATATTTTGGATCACGCCAACATTGTTGGCGTGATCATCATATTTATGATGATTACGCCAACGTTGTTGGCATGATCATCCATTTTTCTTCGGTCACGCCAACCATGTTGGCGTGATCAACAAACACAGGGAAAAAAAAGGAAAAAAAACCAACATGCCAAAAGTACATATAGATGCATATCCAGAAATCTATATCTAGCAAAATATTTCATCAAATACGAACTATCAATCATAAAGACATATGAAAAATAAACACATAGATAGTTATATGGTTCAAGCAAACTAGAGAAATCATATAGTCCTGTGCCTACTCCATTCAGCAGGAGTACTGGATGGACCAACATCATCTTGCGTCAATTGGGATGGAAGCATGGTAAAGTCAGTTGCCCAGGAAATGTGACCACGTTTGTGCGATTGACCAAGAGGATATCTACCACCATGCTGGGGCGTAGCTTGAACATCAGAGCCTATAACTTCTTCAAATCGATGTCCCTCACCAACCTCGTCTAGAATGTCACGACAATTTCCTAACCAATTATTTGCAATGGCAGCAGTGGAGTCATTAAGAGCATCACGCAATGCAGAAACAACTTTTTTTGCTCCCTCTAATGCCAAAGCAGCATGCATTGATGTTTATTACATTACAATATAATGTAACTTACATAAATAAAATATGAAAATGTCAACGTACTTACCACTCGTCGTATCCGACTCTCCCGTTGCATATAATCCAAATTTGTTTGTGGCCTATCAGTCGATGGAGCACTAATAATCCGTCGGGTGATCGAGTAATACCAATGCATATACTCGCCAATGCTCGTGCGAGGGAATTGCTCCTGCGCGATATGAGCTAGTCTATCATCCCAATATGCCAACCATGTAGCGTTTTTGACCACCCAATCGACATTATCCCGCCCTCTCCTATTTAGATTATGTAAAGTATCATTCGTATCCACTGGAGTCGGTTTATGCTGTGATATACCAAATTGTCTCATAACACGATCTGGGAATTGAAACTCCACAATCTCAAAGCAAATCAAAGGCACTACAACTCTCCAGATTCTGCTACCATCAATACATATTATTGGTGCATCTGCCAATCTCCCTGGTGTATAAGGCATCCACTGTACCTGGTTAGGCTCTTGCTGATCCAGCTCATCTCTAGCAAATATGAGGACTTGCTTTGGATTTCTTTTATATGTACGTTGTCCACGCCAATTACAAATATGCAAAAATAAGAATTAGCAAAATGTTAAGCTACAATATTTCACAAAATGTTAGCTACTTTATACACATATTTTTTTAAAAATTACCTGGCACCAAGTGGACGGGGTGGCTCGTCTGGACCAAATATAGGTGGTGCCCCAGTATGCATTTGTGGTCGACATACATGCAACCTCTCCCATGACCATAACTGAAAAAAAAAATTATATAATATTAAAAAAAAAAATGCTTTTTATTGTCATAATTAAATTTCAATAAATTAATGTTACCTGAAGTAATATGCTACAACCACCTATTGTACGAGTAGAACTCAAACATCCTCGGCAAAGATTGCGATATAAGCATGCAAGTACTGCTCTTCCCCAACTATATGAGCTAGTCTCCTGAAGGTTAGCTAAAAGTGGTAGAAAAATGAGTGGAATGCTATCCCCCGTAGTAGATGGGAATAGAATACTCCCGAACATGGCTAATATATAAGCCCTGGCATACTGTTGCAACACCACCTCAGGAGCATCCTCCGCTGGAGGATTGTGTTCACCAAAGTTCAACACCAACCAGGATAACGACAAAGATGCACCATCCCTATCTTCAGTATTCGCCACTCTACCAAATAATTGCATCATCACATCATCCTACTCATATATACTGCTACCAGTGACAGCTGGTCCATCGACCCTCAATCCCAATAAAACTGCAACATCCTCTAGTGTTATAGTCATCTCTCCAACACGGAAGTGAAATGTAGGGGTTTCACGTCTCCATCTCTTGAGAAGTGCAGTTAGTAATCCATTATCAAGTTTTATGTTACCTATTTGGGTAATACCATAGAAACCTGCCTGGATAACATAAGGTCTAACTCGTGGATCCAATGGCCAGAACATATGCTGCCTAAATCTGATTGGTTCTCCTGTATCCTGTTTAGAACATATACTTTAGGTTTAAAAGCACATAGATAGTTAAACATAAGTTTCAATGTATTTATTGTTATATACCTGTCCACGCCAAATGTCTTCCGAATGATGGTTTGACTGCATATGAAGAACAGATTGATTGTCTGGACCAGGACGAGACTCCCTAGTAATGCGGACACCGGGTACTCTAGCATGACTCGATGATCCTCCACCCCGTGTCCGCGCCATCCGTCAGCTCCTTGAACCTGCATTTATAAATATGTTAAAAATATGAAGATATTTTTATATTATTTATAAATATAAAAAAAAACTTATTCATAAAAAAAAATACTTTACTTTGTCCCGAATTTTTGTGAAATTTCTTGTTATGTCCTCGTTGCCCACACACGCTACACTCGTTTGTAGTGCGACCTTCCCGTGCATCCATATCGTTCGTAAGCCTTGTTGACTTGGGACGACCTTCCCTTTTCCTTCGTTGTGCATCATCAACGACAACCATCGGTCCTAAATAATCAGGCCAACATGTCTCATCGGGTATCGGACTAAAAACTGGGGCATATGTGCTTTCATATGCCCCAATTGTAAAATATGGCTCCATATATATACTCCAATCGATTCTATTAGCTGAACAACACGATAGAAGATGACTACATGGAAGGTGATAAAGAAGCCACATATTGCATGAACAATATTGTTCTTCACGTTGTTGTCCAAGACATACAACGTATGAATGATTGGAACTTTGATTGTCCTCCGCACCACGTCTTCTCGTACTCACCTGAAATGTAGGAGGATTATGGTTGAACATTCGGACTTGTTCCCGTTTAGACTTCGTAGTCTCACAACTAATATGTCCAAAAACTTGCGGTGGCAAATCAATCCCTCATAATCTAAATTCTTCTGCTTCAATCCTCCTCTTAACAAAATATTTGTTGCACCTGTAAAATGTCAGCTGAACCAGTGCTGTAATAGGCAAAAATCTCCCACCTTTAAGAACACTATTGAAGATTTCAGACATATTAGTAGTCATGTTACCGTATCTGTGGCCATCATCATATGCTTTACTCCACTTTTCTTTCCCGGCACTATTTAGGTACTCCCACGCAACAATGTTCAAATCCTTAACACGCGACATCCAAAAGTCAAAATTTTCCTTAGATTCTTCATTAGCCATTGTGACAACCGCTTGTTTCAAATCTTTATCTTTAAAATGGGTGTTGAAATTACTCACAAAATGTCTCGAGCAATACCTGTGATAAGCAAATGGTTCTGGCCAACCATCACGCATTGCTGCCAAAATACCAGCGTGTCGATCAGACAACACACAAATGCCTCTTCGATCGGTAACATAAGAACGAATGCATGCTATGAACCATCCCCAATTATCAGCACTTTCTTCGTCTACAATAGCAAAGCACAACGGGAAAAGGCCATTATCTGCATCATACCCAACCGCGATCAACAATTTGCCTTTGTATTTTCCATACAAATGTGTGCTATCAATACTTATCAAAGGATGACAGGATTGAAAGCCGACTATAGAAGGCCAAAATGCCCAGAATACACGACCAAACGTAGCCCGATTGCTGACAATGTCCTTATAGTTAAAATTAACCACCGACCCTGGATTTGAAACTTGTATTGCTTGCAACAATCTAGGGAGGACATTGTATGAAGCTTCAAATGTCCCAAATAATTTCTCGATAACCTTTTGTTTGGCCTTCCATGCTTTCTTGTACGAAACCGGGTACTGTAACTGAGAACTAGCAAAGGCCTGAATAGCTGCTATATTTATTTTCAAATCTGCTCTTACCATAGGTAGCACCTCCTCTACGATATATTCTGAATCCAACTGTCGATGACCCTGATGCAGTGAAACATTTGTGCATGTATGCTGCCCTCTAATTACTGTTATCTTCCATACATTGAGTTTTTCCTTTTTCATAGCTCTAAGATACCAATTGTAAACAGGCTCTTTTACACATTTCAACTGTATTACATCTGAATTTGAGCGTTGCATCTTGTACTGATAGTTATTCTGAATGTGCCACATATTCACAGCTCGAAGTAATTGTTTCTTATTCTCAAATACTTCATTCACTGCCACTGTATCAAATTGATCAGTGTGGTGCATACCCCAATCTCGACAGACAGCATAATTTGACTGGCTGACATCGCCAAATTCGGGTACTTGATAAACTACATTTAGATACCTCCCCTGATCCCCGGTGGTTGTCTCAATATTGACCCACACGTTTCCATCACCCTCCTCATCATCGCTAGAATCAAACTCAATTTCCTGTTGTTCTACCAACTCCGCATCATTATTAGCAATTGCACCCTCAAACTGATTATCATCTTCATTATGACACATTTCTGGGATTAAATTTAGGTTCACGGATGGTGAGAAATGCTGATACGAACTGGAAGTTTGCATTTCGTCATTATCAGAATCATCCGCAAACTAGAAGTTTGCATTTCGATTCCAATTTGACGCCATTATATTCTGTAATCTACATGAGATTATAATAATTGTGTCATAAAACAAACAACTATTGTGTATTTTGTCCAACATTTTAAAACCTTATTTTCAATTCTATATATTTTAATATGAGCATATCCATTGTAACAAAACTTCATAATCATATCCATAAACATATACAGAAATACCACATATACAAATTTGAGCCACCAATAAACATATATCCATAAACATATATCATTTTCATGATGCAGACCCACCAATAAACATATATCCATAAACATACATCGTGAAAAATAAACGTATATCCATAAACATATATCATTTTCATGATGCAGATCCATCAATAAACATATATCCTTAAACCATGCTACCTAAATTGGGAAACAAAATTTATAATCTCTCACCTCTCTTGTTGATCTCACACGGGTGTGGGTGTACACATACACCACCTTCACGGATCGGCAGTCCGGCAGGGTGTGGTGGCTACTCCATGGATCAGAGTTGCTGCAGCTGGTCGTTGGTGGTGCTTCTCTCATTGGTCGGAGGCTTGCTGCAGCTTGTGTGTGGTACGGGTGGGGAGGAGAAAACGGGAGAGAAGATGATTTAATGTGTGGCTGGGGTTGGCGTGACCTTTACAAAGCAAATAGTCACGCCAATATAGTTGGCGTGACTGGTTTTTATACATTATTCACATCATTAGAGATGACGTGAATGAATCACGCCATCTCTGATGGCGTGATCGTTCAAAACATATGAAGAACACGCCACTGACAGTGGCGTGTAGTGTTATTTTGGCAAATACTTTCACTCGGGTGTTATATTGAGACATATTATGTGTTAGAGTGCCATTTGGGTAAAAAACTCCGGATCGGTTGCCTAACGCAAGTGACGCCCATTCTGACAATCTCACACCTTGACGCAAGCGTCGACAAGACGCGAGTTTACAATGCTATAAAGCCTATAAGGGCGTTTTTGTCCTCGAAAGTTAAAGAACGGACAGAAAAACCAAACGAAAAAAAAAAAAAACCATCCTCTGCTACATTTTTTTTTCACATCTTAGTTCCCTTACTATCTCCGGGGAATTGAGTGGCGGATTCTTCTTGAATCTAAGCGAAGGCCAACTCGGCTCTCAATGGTCGTAAGTAATTCCACTCTCTGTTTATTTTTTTTACCTCAGAAAGAGAATGTTAGAATGTACATTGAATTTTTTTTTTTGTTACGAAATTAGGGTTGTAACATCGATCCTAAGTTCAATGAGTGGTGGATGCGCAACTAATTTGTTGTTTCTGAGTAGTAGTTTAGTGTTTCGGTATTTATAATCGCCGCATTATCATAATTGCCAACTTTTTTGCCAGATGCATGATCGTCTTCGACAATTTGCGTTCGGAGAAGTGCGTTTTCTGTCTTGCGACTTTGTCAACACTATATTTTTTTTCAGTTGTTCATAGGTCACTTTTTTCTTGAGTGAGTTTAATAGAGTTTCCGATTTCCTTTTAGAGGCTGTTTGGTTGTAATATTTATAGTTATGAAAATTAGTTAAAAGATTATAGGAGAGACACCTCAGAGGAGGAGGAAAAAATATTTAGAAGATAGCTAAAATAAGATAAAGGAAAACCAGACCTAAATCATGTAAAATGTATCAAAGATATATGTGATAAAGTTTTAGTGAACGACGTAATAAATTAATGAGAGGTGTAGAAGTTATTTCAATGAGCTGTTTAATGACATCCACGGAGGGAACATTGAAGATTTTCATCTCTCTTCTAAGAATATGGATCCCTAGTATATAAAGACGTATTAGGGTGATTAAAGTGAAGGAAGCCTTAAGGAAAATGAAAGACAATAAAGTAATGGGACCTGATGGAATGCCAATTTAAGTGTGGAAAATGGAAATGCATAGGAATGTACGTATAGTATGACAACCTAAGTTATTTAATCAAATTATTAAGATCCATAGGATAGTTGATGAATGGAGAAGAAGCACTATGGTACACTTTATATAACTTTATATAAGAACAAATGTGATATCCAAAGGTGTAACAATTTTAGAGGCATCAAGTTTATGATCCACACATTAAAACTTTGGGAAAGAGTTGTGGAACGGAAATTGAGATTGGTATATATGATATCTAAAAACCAATTTGGTTCTATGCCTGGACGATCTACAATGGAGGGAATATTTTATTGAGGGAATATTTTATTAAGGGGACTTGTAGAAAAATATAGACAAAATGGAAAAGATCTCCATTTAGTATAGACTTGGAGAAGACGTATGATAGGATGATTAGGGAAGTAATGTGGTGGATTTTAGAAAGGAGAGGAATCCCGATTAGTTATATTACTATGATCAAGTATTTGTATGAAGGAGCTGTAACTAGTGTTAGGACTAATAAAGGAGTTACAAGGGAGTTTCCCATCACAACAGATTTGCACCAACGATCGCAATAAGACCATTCCTATTTGTTATAGTGATGGATGAACTCACGACATATCCAAGGTGAGGCACCTTGGT
Source organism: Tripterygium wilfordii (assembly GCF_013401445.1). NCBI lineage: Eukaryota > Viridiplantae > Streptophyta > Magnoliopsida > Celastrales > Celastraceae > Tripterygium > Tripterygium wilfordii. The sequence goes on along the minus strand of NC_052233.1, from coordinate 8,171,266 downwards.
GCATGTTGTCTGCGGATCATATAGTTCTAATAGATGAGATAATATTGGGAGTTAACTCAAAACTTGAGATTTAGAGGCAAGCCTTAGAGTCTAAATGATTTAAATTAAGCATGACTAAAACATCATTTATGAAATGTAAGTTTATTAAGAGCAAACAAGGTTACGAACAAACGATTGAATTAGATGGGAGAGAAGTAATAAAAAGTAAGGTTTTTAAATATCTTGGCCCGATTTTTCAAGATGATGGAGACATTAGTGAAGATGTAGTTAGTATGATTAAAAACGAGTGGATGACGTGGATGAGGGATTTTATGTCATCAAAAAATTCCTTTAAGGTTGAAGGGGAAATTTTATAGATCAGCTATATAACCCACAATGATGTATGGTTTTGAGTGTTGGGCTATCAAGAGACAACATATTCAAAAAATGCATGTAGCAGAAATGTGAATACTTCGTTGGACGTGTGGCCACACGAAGGAAGATAGGATGAGAAATGAGATTATTAGATCTAAGGTGGGAGTAACATCAATTGAAGATAAGTTGCGAAAAAACCGTTTAAGATGGTATGAGCATGTACAACATAGACATAACGATGCGGTGGTTAGGAGAATCGAGAGAATTTGCATAGGAGTGAGTAGAAAGTGAAGAGGAATACCTAAAAATACATGGCTTAATGTAGTAAGAAATGATATGGATTCAATAGGAGTTGATGAAAAGATGATCTTAGATAGAAATGAATGGTGGAAACAAATATACGCAGTGGATTTCCGTTGATTTTCTTAGACTCATGTAGCCGACCTCAAACTCTTGGAATAAAAATTGGGATGATGATAATGATAATCGGTATTTGGTGAGAATTTAAATTATTGGCCACCTTTATTTCACATATAACAGTACAGATAATTGATACTATTTGCTGTTTGTGACTGAAGCTAATCATCAGCTTGGATTTTACCTGATTCACAATCTTCAGGCTTAAATAGGATGTTACTTATTAATTTGCTACTGAATTAGGATTTAACTTAAACATTAGTTGAATAAGTGGCAGGACACAAATAATTGTTGTTTTTGTGGAATAATTTCGGTTTTGGGTTTCTAACTGCCACATAAATTATAATAATAATTCCTAACCTGACAGTACAATTTTATTTGAATGGAGATATTGCAGTTCAGATAATCGCTATTATTTGATGTTTGTGACTGAAGCTGATCAGTGGATAGGATTTTATTGGTGGATAACCATTTGGGGTTATTTTGGATATTATTTGGTGTATAGGGTATTTGCAGTTTCGGAGTAGTTTCTTCCTCATTTTAGAATGGGTCTGTATATATTCTACTTTTTCTTCATGCCTCAGTGATTACAATCTTTCAATTTAGCGTAGACTAAATGTTGCCATGTTGTTGCATTCTTCTTCATCTAATTGCATTGAAGATTCTTTTGTGTGTGATTTGCAGCAAAAGTGATGGCAGATGATGCTAGATCTACTCGCAGAGAAAAGAATTACGAAACTGATAGTTCTAGAGGGAAGCAAAATAGTTGCAAACTGGAACCTAGTTCAGTTGCTGCAATTGTAGATACATCTGGTCTAAGAAGGTCACCCAGGGGAACACCATCAAAGAAAAATGCAACTCCTAGTCCTTCCAGTACACGCAAGTCTAAGCGTCTGGAGAAGCAAACTCCGACAACTACTCTAATTAAGAGGAAGTATGAGGGAGTTGAGAACGCAAACATATCGAGTCCTTTGAGGAGGTCTGAGCGGGGTAGGAACCACTCTTTGGGCATTTATTCTGGATCAGGAAAGATAGGTAAAAGCTCAGCCTTCTCTGATGTGAAACAAAGAAATGGGAAGAAAGAGAATACAGTTGAGGAGTTGACATTACAAACTATAGAAGTTGACAAAAATGGGAAAAATGGTATGAAAAATGCTCAGGTGGCCAAAAAGAGAATGGATGCTCACACATATAGGGCTATGTTCAAGCGGCTACCAAAAAAAGTTGATGCTTCAGGTAGATGAATTTGCTTTTCTTATCCAAATTTCATTTGCTTAAAACTATATAGGGCTATGTTCAAGCGGCTACCGAAAAAAGTTAATGCTTCAGGTAGATGAATTTGCTTTTCTTTTCCAAATTTCATTTGCTTAAAACTATGCTTTCTCTGGTCGTTGTTGGAAAAGTTTCACTTGCAAGGCTGCAGGCCTGCAGCAATATAAAATAGTGTTCTGCTGCAGCTGTGGATGTAACGAGCGAGTGAAAATTGTGCAATTTTTTTTCCTCTCTAAATAATTCGAGCACCACTTTTCTTGATTTTGTAGATCATGTACAGGTCACTAGTAATAATGATAAGTCTGCCGAGGGATATAACCGCAATTGCAGGGGTGGGCTGTCTGAGAAAGGTGATGGTGATGATGAGTGCAGCCAAAGCGGTGGTGAGGAATTAGGAAAAGATCATGCCAGCAAAGCTTTGGAAGAATCCAATTATGTTAAGGAAATATCAGAAAGTAATGTTGAAGTTGAAAGATCTGATTCAAATCAGCAGCATGAATCTGATGGGGAAGCTCTTACTGTTGGGGATGGTTTAAAAGATTCGGACACTGAGTGTGTGTTGCTTTCATCCGATCATGCTGTCACGGAAAGGAGTGATGGTGCTGGAATGGCTGAGCTGGATTGTGCAGCACCGAAAAACTTGCAACCACAAAGGATAGTTTCTGTAATGAATTTGGTTACAGGTGATGTTGCTATTGGATTGGAAAGGGGTAATGAAAGAATTTCTTTTAAAAGAAAAATAAATTCTGTGGATGCGGATCCTGATACTGTTGCTTCGGTTGCACTTGAAGATACGTGCACTGAGATAGCCATTGCCACTGCTTCATCGCCATCTGGGTGCAGAAGTGATGAGATATGTGTCTCATGTTCGAAGAGGCGAAGGTATGTGATAGACGAATTCATCCAATTGTTTTCATTATTCGACAATATCTTATGAAATGCTCTATGGCAATATAGCTGAAATTCTTTGGCTCTTTTAGATTTGGGTTTACTCACTTGGCCAAATTGTAGTTGAAATTGCAGTATTACCCTCTGTCTCATCTTTTGCGGAGAAAAGACAGTATAGCATTAAAAATGAACTATGATTCTATCTATTTATGTGTTGTTTTTTTGATAGTGTGGTATCTAAGAGTCCTTTTGAGTATCTTTTGATTCTGATATTATAATTTAAATTAGCACAAGCATCCAAAAGCTTTGTGTCTTGTGTTTTCTCTGGCCCCAGTTCACCATATTCAAATATCTACTACCTAGGCAGACTTTAGAGGACAACCGGATCATGTTGGAGCTAGGTGGGCCAACTTGGGGGACCTATATACTTTAGGTTGGAACTTTTTATGAGCATTACATTTTTATTGGCAGAAACACAATAAGACACCAAGAAGGTACCTTCCTCTGTTGGCATTTACGATCCAAAGTATCTATCATACACAATAGCACACATTGATCAACCATTCTACCTTCTCTATGCTAGTTACATAATAGTTTGTGTGAGCATATATTCTGTGTGAGTATCCAGTTTGCACTACAGCAGTGGGCCTAAGGTGGCCCTACCTTGGATAAGTTCTGACTTGCTTGGTTGAAATTGAAAATAAATGGCTCAAGGAAAAGGTCTAGTTGAGTTCTCAAACTGCAATTGTCTATGGATGTACTCATTGTGTTCCCATAACATTTACCCTGACTTGTTCATTCTGACCTTTTTTGTAAATTAGATTCCAGTATAGCTCTGTGCTGTCTGGGATGTGAATGTGTTAATCCTCTTCATGCATGATACTACTTAGTGATGTTTGTCCTATTCATGTTCTGAGATGATTTGCTTTTGGCAGCCCAATCGTATACTCTAGTGGATTTTTAACATGGCCTCTGTAGATGGATTGGTTGCCACTGCTATAATTACATGACAGGTTTAATCCAAATATTTTCTACAACATTCTATGAAATCTATTTTTTTTTACTTCTCAGGGTTGACCTTGGTTTGGAAAAAGGAGAAATTTGCTCTTGCAAAGTGAAGTCATTCCCATGGATGTGCAATACTTCTCTTTCTAAGGTTGGTTCCATTTTTGCCTCATATTGGGTTCTTCACTTTTTCCAGTCTGATTTCATTTCTCCGTAGATGTCTTATCGAAAGTTTGCTGATTTGTGTGTTTGTGTCTGGTGTGGATTCTATTGTCTTTGGCATATGCCTTTCTATGGGAATTCTCTTTGCTGCTGACTTCCATCTGCAGAGGTGCCTCCACACTTCCATCTTTTGCCCAAATTAGCAGCACCTGTTTCCGTTTGAAATCTGTGTCATGCTTTTTAGAAACATTTTTCCTCTGATTTTGAATGCTTGATTCATGATTCAAAGTATAAGACATTTCAAAATTCATGAGGGAAGCTTATTTGGTTAATTTTTTGTGTTTATGTTTCCATTGACTCTTCTGGAGAGCCTTAGAATTAGAGTACTATTTCTGATAATGATGAGTTTGTGCTCAGATCTTCTTTTTATAATAGATCCTATTTATGTTACGAACTTTTACTTATTTTGGCCAATGTGATCCACTGATACTGGTACAGATGAAAATTCTAGTTTTTGGAACAGGATTTTTGTCGCAAAAATATGGGGTATTTAACAATGCTGGGTTTCAAAGAAGAAGAGAGAATCTTATTGAGTGAGTGTTCATAAGAGGATGATACAAAAGGAGTGGACTGGTCCACCTATGCCACCTCTATGTGGGGAATAGGACTAGGGTGATATGTTGACATGGTTTTTGGTGTGGTATGGGTTCCTTGAAGTTGCATGTTGTGGTGCTTTTTTAGATGGCAAGAGCTACGGATGCTTTTGTGGGGATAGTACTGAAGTTACATATGGAGTGGCAAATGGGTAAATATTTGTAACTGGAATTATGGAATGGGAATTGTAGATGTTATGTATGTTAAAGATTATTTTCAAATGGAAAAGAATGAATCTGGATTCTGGAGTGACAATCAGAGTTGAAAATTAATGTAGCATGCCTCCATACGAAGTTAATGCGGGAGGGAAGAAGAATTTTGTGAAAGCTGTATGGAAACTGAGAGTGCCTACAAAGTACCTTTGATTGCCTGGGAAGCTTCGTGTGAAATAATATTAAATATGAGAACCTTTATTTAAGTTTAATAACTTTGGCGAATAGATACTTTAGTTGTAGGGAGATGATGAATTGGTAGATTATTTTATCTTTGATAATGAATGGTGATGAGATTCTGTGATGTCAATTAGGATTATTTGTATAAATGACTCTGAGATTCAGTATTTTGTGCTCTATGGGTACATCCTATGTAATGTGGTTTTAGCTGTTTATTCATTTGCTTTTTTAAATGCATTATAGGATATGATTAAGACTTAAGAGAATTTGCTTAGCAACCGTGGAATTGTATTATGTGATTTCTTATTGAGGTGGTTTTATTTATATTGTTAGAAATTTTCTGGGAAATACAGAACTTGTTTAGTTAAAATACTTCTTTATCTGTAAAATCTCTCTTGACAAAGAGCTTGTGGGTTATGGGGATTGTTTTTAATGGCTTCCTATTGCATTTTTTTTTTCACTTATTTTTTTGGTTGGATCATCGTTGTTTTTCTCTGTCTTCCTTCTTTTAACTTGAAATCTTGTTTTTTCATTGATGTTATTTTAAAAATTTTATTTCAATTTTAGCATTACTGGTATTTTTATCTTTTCATGCCATGTAAATGGAGCGAGCTTTTGATAAATTGTTACTTTTATTCTAATAATTTATTGACCAATAAGTAATCAATTCTTTTTTATGTTGAATTAGGATAGAGAGGAATCGGATGCTGGTGTTACAACTGTACATCCAAAATCTGTCATTCTGAAAGAACATCATATTTCTGCAGGTTCATTGGGAATTCCGGAGCATAATGTGTCTCAATCATTGCCATTGTTATTTGGTTGCGAGGATAAAACAATTTATGCTTCCACCTCTCTTCATTTAGCTAATAAGCTTTCAGAAGAGGAAGAATCTTATTGGATTGGGCCCAAAGAAGGTACAAAACTGCATGAATCGCAGAAGAGTCTCTATCTCTCCATGAAGCCAGAGATAGTAAAACTTTGTGAAGTTCTGCAATTACCGGTATGTATTAATTTTCCTTCTGTAAAGGCAAACGCTGGCTAGTGGTAGGTTTGCTTAATTGCAATATGGGGGTTACAACGGTTCAACCTGTGAAATGATTGTGGTCTGGCTAGGAAGCATATTTTTCATATTGTTTATTGACTCTTATTTTCTTCAATGTATCCTAGAAAGGGATCTTCAGAAATGTTATGCTTTGATAAATACAAGTCTGTGCTCTGCAGCTTTCTGCTGTATGCTGCTTTCTTCATTATTCATATTTTCTCACATATCTTAACCTTATTTTGCAGGAGGATGTCAAGGGTATGGTTGAAAAGTTTCTCAAGTATTTAACGAATAATCATCATGTCGATAAGGAACCAGTGACCATCTTGCAGGCTTTTCAGATATCCTTGGTTCGAAACTGCTTTCACTTAATTTTACTTCTATTTCATTATTTTATTACTTGTCTAGTGCTCTTGTTCTGAATGAACTCGTGTATTCTTTTATTTTGTATTGGAGTTCACGTTTAAATTTTGCGTATATGTATTATTTCTGATTATTGGCCTAAAATTTTTCTTTTATGGTTGCTTGATTATGTCCAGTTATATGTAGTCTACATCTCTTATTTAGGGAATAACAAAAAACATAAAGATCAACATGCCAACAAAAAGGCATGATTAACATAGTTCAGAATTATGCCTATATCCAAAGAACGGAAGTCTTCTTTCTTATTCCTTTCTTGAAAGAATACAAGATCCTTATGTTAGGTTATACAAACTTATGATACATCTACTCATCTAGCTTACTATTGAAATCCTAACATCACTATATAAAACCTCACATCATCTATGCACTGTACAGTATGATCCAGGGAGCCCTGTTTATGTCTGAGCCACCTACTCCACTCTTTGAAGAACCAATGTTGTCCGACTTTCATTTCTTATTTTCTGAATCCTCTCGTAACACTTCAATTAAGCCATTGCATAGACGTGTATCATTGCATACTACTTGCTCAACCTTTCTAATGATATTTACTTGATTTCTTGACAACATCCAGTGTTGGACTGCCGCATCCTTGTTAAAGCATAGAATTGATCACAAGGAATCACTTGGACTTGCCAAACGACATTTGAAGTTTAGCTGCAGGAAAGAAGAGGCAGATTATATTTACTCGATGTTGAGGTGTCTGAAGACAACATTTTTATATCATACAGAAAAGTGTAAGGTAGCTTGCTGTAAAGAACCTGAACTGTCAGCTAAAGATGTTAGCCAGAAAAATTCAAGCTCAAACTTTACTCGATCAGCAACATATAAGCTGCAAGAGGGGGAAGTAGAGGTTAGGGACTTGCCACAAGGCCAAGGATGCTCCTGTAAACAGGTTGTTAACAAGCTCAGTTTGGAGCCTGAATTTGAGCTAGCACAGAAAGATTTATCAAGAAGTATCAAAATAATCCGTAAAAAATGTGAGAAGCAGATGTCAAAGCTCCTAGAGAAGCAACAAGAAGAAAAAGAGGACTTAGACAGGAAGTACAGGGAAGAAATTGCAAAGCTGCAGAATAAGAAAAGAACGGAGTTGGCTGTTGTACGTTCGTATGCAAGTAATTCTATATTGACAGATAACTTAAAGTCATTGGATAATGACTATGCACAAAAAATTGAAGAACTTAAATGTCAGAAGGACATTCGTCTTAAAGATCTTGAGGCAATGCAGTTGACTGCAAGGAACAAGTTACAAGAGAGGGAGGTTCATTGGGTAGAGGCACTGAAGTCGTGGGCACAAGCTGAATTATTGAATGCGCGACCTTCAGATAAAGATCATCCTAAGGAAGGAAATATTGTCGATCTTTGCTCTGAAGAACAGAGTCCTGACGTAGTTTGGTTGACTAAGCCAGATGGAGAGGTTCGTTCAGAAGTCCATGAAACTGTCTGTGTAAGTGATTGTCAGGAGGAAGTGCTCCCAGTGAATCTCTGTACGCCTGAAAGACAGACAATTGGGCCCATATCAAGCTTAGCTGGAAGTCTCTTTCCAATTGGAGTTCCCATGCTCTTCAACTGTGAAGACGGTAAAAGAAATGCTGTCCTTGAGAATGCAAGTTCATGTGAACAAGGAAAAGGGTCTGAGACTCTTTGTTCTCCTGATGGACCTGATAACATAGTGTTTGTGAGTAGACTTCCACTTGAAGGACCATCTCCTGCTGTCCCAATGTCAAATGTGCCTGATGGGCAGGTTCAGCTGCAAGTCCCTGGGATTGCTAGTTGTAGCAATGGCATGGGGGCTGTTGCTTCTGGGAATCAATGTTCATCCTCTGAACAAATTTCTAACAAGGGCTCATTGTGCGTGTCTTATGGAAATCCTCCATCGGAAGTGCCTGAGAGTTCTGTTGCTGATGTTGCAAAGGACGGTGGCGGTGACACCAGCAGAGAGAATGGAGTGAACTCCGGGGCATCAGATTCTCCACAAGAAAATAAGCTCGATGGAGTGGGTCGTAACATCAATAAAATATTCCATTTCTCGGATAACATTACTGGTCCTGACAAGCCGGACAGAGAGGTCTCATCTACAGTGCCTGAAACTGCACCTTCTCTGTCAATGGAAGGATCTAGCACAACTTCAAGGAACAAAGATCATGCTGCCTCCTCAGAAAATAGTATTTGTGCAATGAACCAGCATAATGGAGTTGTCTTCGCCAGCAGGGACGACGATGGAGCAAGCCCTGTGGCATCACAATACACTACTGGAGTCAACCTGCTGGATGAAGTGGTTTCTATTGTTAATCAAATGCCCCACTCCTTGGATAACATTACTGGTTCTGACCAGCAGGGTGGAGAGGTTGCAGCTAGAGTGCCTGAGCCTGTACCTTCTCAGTTAATGGAAAGCTATAGCACAAGGACAAGTAATGATGATTCTGTGGCCTCCGATAGAGTCGAGCAGCAGACTGAAAGTGTTTCCACCAGCAAAGAGAATAATAGAGCAAACCATGAAGCATCAGATTATGGTACTGGAGTTGATCAGCCAGATGGGTTGGGTTGTATCAATAACCAAATGTTACATTCCTTGGAGAACATTCCCATTTCTGATCCGCAGGGGGAAAAGGGTACTGCTACAGTGCAAGGGACTGCACCTGCTCAGTTTATGGAAGGTGTTAACACGAGGATGAGGAGCGATGAATTTGTGCCCTCAAATAATAATACTGCTGGAGTCAACATGGAGAATGGAGTCGTTTTCACCACTATCCAAGACTCTCACTCCCAGGATCTTTCTTTCATAAATTCACATGTGGTGCAGCCTGCAACTACGCTGGCTCAAAGCAGTACAATGCCATCTAATCAGGTTCTGTGCTTTTTTTATTATTATATTATAGCATCGTGTCTATGTTATTATGCATTTATAGCTCAATGGAAAATTAATACTCTAGACCCTTTATAGATTTTTGTTGTTGATAGTTATCTTAATTTTCGTGATATGCTGGCTGAAAATCCTAAAGAGTTGTTTTGGAAGTAATTATAAAACTGTTGTTGCAAAGGAAAGGGCTTCTAGAAGTCTTGATAAATTACATGGGAATTTTCTGTAACAATCCTAAGGAATCTTCTGAATAAATTAATGTTAAGTTGTTTATTTTGTTTCCATATCCTCTGTCTTCCATTATATCCTGAGGTCATTCTGAAATGAGTTGCACGTATGTGTTGGGCTAAACTTTAGAAAAACGAGATAATCTGGCAACTGATGAATTGGCGTCTGTTCAGGTACTCCATGATGAAAGTTCCCCACCAGCAATAACCACTAGACTGGCAAATGGACATGCATCAGGTAGTGGAGAGCAGACTACTTTGCAGCAAGTTGAGACTCCACTGGCCGATTCATTTGATTGCAATGCACGTGTCACAGAGCCTCTAGTTCAACAGCAGTTGACATCTTCTGTTGATTGCCCTTTAAATTTCAGTGTGCAATATTTACCTTCAACTAGAGAGAGGAGTCATCCTTGTGGTGAACGCCATATCATTAACCAGATTTCTCAGCCACCAGGACTGCTAGAGAATCGTGTTGAGATTTCCAATCAACCTGTTTTGCAATCTGCAACATGTTTGGCACCACATTTACCTATTGATGCTCCAGTAGGTGGATTGGGAATGCCTGTTTCAGATACAAGGAATGCCTCCTTCACTTCAAGAAATAGCAATCGCCCTGCACAAAATGCCGCCTCATTTGTGCCCCAGATGCCGCTGTCCTATCATGATCCTCTCCAAAGTGAAATGGAGAGAATACATAACGAGAGGGACCAAAGCATAATTAAACATGACGAAACGGTTAGTTTCTTGTTTACTTGACTGCTTTCTCTGGTGGCCATAAACCTTAAATGTTCTCTTTCTGCTAAAAACTAAGTTTTTTTTTGTGTGTGTGTTTTGTTGAGCAGAAGCTGCGGCTGAAGTCTGATTGTGACAAGGAGATTGAAGAAGTTGTAGCTCAAATTCGTAAAAATTATGAGATCAAACTTCAAGAGGTAGAGGCTGAATTCCTCACCAAGAAGAAGGATATGGATGAAAATCTCAACAAAGTCCTCATGAACAAGATTTTGGCGGAGGCTTTCAGGTCTAAATGCATGGATACAAGGGTGTCTACTACACGTGGATTACGGCAAGGTATTTAATATTTTCGATGTTTGAAAAATTAAGTCGATAAGGTGAGGGTAATTTTAATGAAAGTTAGCCGAGAACCTTTATTGTGGTATCTCATTGTGTTTTAGTTATGCTGGATTAGTTCTCAAGAACACTAACTAGGTTTTGCATGCTTATGACTGATGGGTTTGTTTTGTGGGGAACAAACCATAATAACAACCAACAAGCAGGTGCAAACAAGGAGGAACAACATAAAACAGTGAACTTGGAATAGAACAGAATTAAGAGCCAACTGAAGTTGACTCAGTCATAAAATTCACCATGTCTCTTCTTTCTTTTTTGAGTGGGAAGGGGGTGTGGAGGATGGATCCTAGTACTGGGGTCCTATTCTTATGCGCTTGCATGAAAAGATTGGATGTGTGCTACTCAGCTCTCGCTTCCTGTGCGTTTTATTATTTCTTATCATGTGCATCCACATACTTCAAATCATGCATGCATATACGATATTTGCTTGTGTGTAATATTATACTGTCATATCCAGTGAACTCACAAGTGTTCTCTTGGTAGAGATGACTTCAAGTTTCATGCAGCAGCTGACTGAGCTATCATGTCAATAAACTATACTGATGCCTTATATTGCTGGGTTTTCTGCAGCTGGCCTTCATTTTGGTTTCCGGCAGACGACTGCTGACTTGGCATCCAGCTCGCCAACTACTTCCATTGCTCCAGTCAGTCCACAGGCTTCAGCCCCATCCCTGCAGGCTGTTCATATTCTCTCAGGCGCTTCAACAAGACCACCACACAGCATTTCCAACCCCACTCCTACAAGTAATCTCCAAGGTCACATACTTCAAATCATGCATGCGTATGATACTTGGCGTGTGTACTAGTATACTGTCATATCCAGTGAACTCACTAATGTTCTCTTGGTAGAGATGACTTGAAGTTTCATGCAGCAGCTGATTGAGCTATCATGTCAGATGCCTTATAATTTTGCTGGTTTTTCTGCAGCTGGCCTTCATTGTGGTTTCCCGTGGACGACTGCTGACCTGGCACCCAGCCCGCCAACTACTTCCATTGCTCCAGTCAGTCCTCGGGCTTCAGCCCCATTCCTGCATGCGGTTCATCTTCTCTCAGGCACTTCAACAAGACCACCACACATTATCTCCAACCCCCCTCCTACACTTAATCTCCAAGGTGGATGTCAAATCCGTGCTCGTGCCCCACACCTGCGACCTTATAGACATCCGTCATCTCTGTCTGCAACCAATCTTTCATCCCTACCACGTGGGATGCCAAGTCAGCCAGAACTTTCTAATCCCTTTGCAGCTTCTTCCTTGCTCCCCCAACAGCCTACGATATGGCAGCCACCACCTACATACCAGTCTGGTCCACATAATAGAGTGCACCAGCCTGAGACTGCAGGAGGGTTGCCAACTCCTCCTGATTCTTCTCTTTCTGCGCTTGCTTTGCTTGTGGATGTTGAGAATCAGACCGCTGTAAATCCATGTCCGCCAAGTTATCCCTCTCCCGCACTCGAATTTTCAAACTTGGACCCGTTGCTCCTACCTGAATTCGGCGGCCCCATCAGTGGTACACAAGCTAACACATCACATTCGAGTGGCCATCCTGACATGGTATGTTTATCAGATGAAGATTGATGACTGACCTGTAGAATACGTTTATTAGGGAGAAGTTTTGAAGTTAATTCCAATGTGTCTTGCAAAGTGGCATAGCTGCAGCATTATAGTTTGTTGTAGCCTTTCTGAAGGATCATGCACCTGTGACAAGTTGAATTGTTCTGTACATGTAAATCATCTAATGTATTTATTTCAAACTCGTTTATTATCATTTCAGTATTGCTATAGAGTTGGAATGGAGTGCCTTGTCAAGCTTGAAATGTTCCTCCTATATAATCACTGGTAAGAGCACAATGTCGCCAACGTTGTTTCGTTCAGAAATATGTTCCTCCTATATACGTTTATTTTTTTTCCAAGAGAAAGGAAGGGTATGGTCATGTAATTGGTGGGGATACTTGAGATCAATTCTTCACTTGATGGGATATGGGTGTCTACTAATGATTCTTTTAACAATTGACTTCTTGTGCTGTAATTTGGAAGTGGAAATAGGACATGCGACAATCAGCTTCAACCAAGTTCTTCTGTGTTTTCATGATTTTTTTTAACAATGTTTTGGTTGGTGTGCTCATGATCGGGTTGCATGAGCTCTGTGAGTTTACTGTCTGCATGGCTTTATTTCTTCCTTGGACCGTCTCACTTAATGTTACTAGAGCCCAATGGAAAATGCTTAGTTGATTGTAAAGAGGTGGATTTGTTCTTATAAACCCAATGAGATTATCACATCTTTTAGATGTAGGATTCATAACATAAGGATACATATGTAAACATAGTATCTATTTAGATGCGCTCGAATCCTAGTCCGATCCAGCATAGCATTGAATGCACTTGTAATCATGGAATCGAGTCGATCATCATATTACAAGTTCATAACCTTAGTCCATTCCCCTTTTGGGTTGAAGAGATCGACTAATTCTTTGATTCCAAATAGTAAGAAGGATCTTGAACTGAAAAAAGATTCTGGAAGCTAAAAAAAGGGCATCTTAAACACAATCAGGTTCATTAATATTCCTGTTATCCCAAAAGTCTCATGAGTCCAAGACCAAGACATTAATTTTGGCAAAATTAATTTGATGAGGGATTTTTTTTTTCACTCCAAAAATTATACATTCAAACATTCAACCACTTCGAAATACATTTGAAGAATTGTTACTAAATATATATAGATTTCTTTCAATGGCCAAGAAAAAGAAAAGAAAAATCAATTTCAAACACTGTGACAGCATTATAGTAGCAAAATTTTGCAGTATTTTGTTCCCTATTCTTGTGAACCAGAAACAACCTCTTTCAGAGATGATCTCATGATCTCTGCAAGCTTTGAGCAAGCATCAAGACAAAGCTCCATAGCCTGTTTGGAGAAGCACAAAAGAACCCTCAAAAGTCAAAACCCATCTACCATTTCAGATAGATAATGCAGACAACCATCCATATTTTCATTGTTTTTATTTCAAAAAAAAAAAATAATTATGCTCATAGAAGTAAGAAGATGGTAAATTGAATCACATTTCCAGGCCAAATAAAAAGATCACCTTTGGTGGCCAATCTATGATAAACGAAACAACGAAGCCTGCATCAAATCTTATATACCTCGTTTATTTCAGGGGTTGACCATTCGCCTATAACAGTAAGCTGAGTAACCTCATAACGCGAAGGCATGCAAGTAATCATGAGGCTCCCGTCCTGGTAGCTTTCCTCTTCCGTAATTGGATCAATGACAAGATTCTTACCAAGACAAGACTAAACAAACAGAAAGACTGTTAGGATCATGTAAATTTGACAGAAGAACTAAAGTTGACTACAATTTTAGCACATATATATTCACCGTGGAACGAAAATTCCAATTGGCAGGCCTTCTTAGGCATATTTTTTCAACATACTGTATTCATGAATAAATACAAATGCTCCATGGTCAATTGAAAGAAGTCGAGAACAAATAATAAAGCCATAAAGCCAAAAGGATAATTCCAAATAACACTTGTTCTCTCTCAATTCTGTGTTGCACTCTTCTGAATAGATTTTTCCCCTTCTGTCCTACCCATGAAATATGATAAATAGATATGCAATATTCACAGGGAATGATTGTCTATAACAAAAATGATGCCTGAATGCCACTTGCAAAATACAAAACAGTTCATAGGAAAGCACAACTATGTACAAGATGCATACCATAGAAACTGCAGCAACAAGATCGTACATCATAATCCCTGCATCTGCTAGGGCAACACTAGCACAAGATATTATGACAGGAAGATCACCTGTAACCAGAAATGATGAAGGACATCAAGAGGTTCATACGAAAATATTAATTACCGACACACAATAAAGTCTAATTGAATAATTATGCTAGATATATGAGAGAACAAAAAGAATCCAGTACAGCTGCCAGATTATTTCGTGATCTTATTTTCTTTTTTATTCAAGTATGCACCTTATAAGTTTTCTGATAGATGCATACAAGTATAACTCATCAACATCCCTTATCAATAGCATTTTTAAAGCAAAGAGAACAGGGACATCTTTAGATGCCATTACACATCCGAAACATAATGGGCAAGGAACTAGTATTATCAAGCACCAAACTCTATCAAATTGAAAAATATATTTTCCAGAGGGCCACATATGCAAAAGGAATGCTGGAAATACATCTAGATGACACATAAACAGCATTGTTATATGAGCATCTAAATTACCCAGTAACTTAACCTCTCTCTCTTTTCCTAAGGGAATATGCATCATGATGTTCTTAGCCATTCTTTTTTTTCATCATATTATAGTTTGATGACAAACTATAATGCTTAGACACTTCACTCTGCACCACATGACATGCACCTAAACTAATACTTGGAATGCCAATTAGCTTACGATATTCCAAAGCATCCCCTCATAATGGAGAACCCGCAAGAGTTCGAATAATATGACACCTGGATACCTACACCCAAAGTCCAAACTATATAGAGTATGAAAGTGTTAACTTACTGCCACCAGATTCCAACACCAATGCAAAAACGTCTACAGTTGTCTTGGGAAAAGTCTCCAGTATTATTGCACCCTCCAAAGCTTTATGTAGCAAGGAGGAAAACTCTTTATGGTCTGACCCCTATGAATTGGAGTTCAAATACTAGTTACAACCATCAAATGTAAGTCAACAAAAATATACAAAGAGTGCAGCCAGGTTCCAAAATCTTTTATGTTCTTTACCTGCCCACGAATCGGTGTAGCAAAAGTTGTAAAGCCAACATTACAATTTAGCCGCCCTACGTCGCTGTACATCATTGCTTTCTTACTTTCCCTTGGCCCAAATCTGATCGAAGAGAGAACAATGAAATGAAAAGCATGTAAAGTTTTGTACCGCAATGAATATTACCACACATTAATTGTTGAAGGACAACAGACCTATGGCATGGAGCCATATCAGAAATCCATTACTTTGGATTGATGGAAAATTTGACATCTAAGAGAGATGAAATGAATATGGAAAAGACCCACTCACACAGACACAATGACCTTGGTATTTCCAAACTCTGCATATGCAGATCCTGAAGCAGCATTCACAGCACCAGTCCTAAAAACTGCATATAATAAACACTTCATACAAAGTCGAAGATTGGTGAAAGATAAGATAATTCAGCAGAGCCAAGAAAGAAGGGATTAGAGTAATGTGTTGACAGAAATTTAAACATGCACAAGGGTCCATGAACTTGTGAGCCAGCCAAACAGGCGAGGAACACATAATACAAAAATACATTTGCTTTAAACCCCAGCGCCTACAAACAATCATCTAAAATTTGCATCCACGAATCAAAGTTTCAAGACTAAACTAGCCAAAAGACTAAGAATAATCCAAAGAATGATTAGCAATATCAACATGTCAAATGACACCCAGCAAGAATTAACCCAAAAGGGTTTCCAAAAGAGAAGCAGAAAGGAAAAAAGAAAACATAATCCGTAGAACGAGGTGTACATATATGAATAAAAGGGGCATACATGCGGGCCGGCACTGACGGTAGCCGCGACCGTCGGGTCGGACCCAATCGACAATGGAGTCTTTGGAGACTGACGGTTTTGATCTAGAGGTCGGGGACGGAGAGTATGTGGTCGGAACTGCACTGTGTTTCGTCGTCATTATATCTTCTTCGTTGTCCTATTTTACTTCTTCTCTAAACGGACACTTTCGCAGCTGGAGACCTCTCTGTTTTCCTCGGCGAAGCTTTTGATCTTTCCGAGGTTTTATGCTATGCTTTAAGTGCATTACAAGACGGTGCGTTTTAATCTTGGGCCTTTAGGCATTACCAGAATTTTGGGCTTAGGGACCTTCTTTTTTGGACGTCGAAAACGCTATAATTGAGCCCAGAAAGATAAACGTTTTTACTGTTTGCCAAACGGCCCAAATCTTGAATTCTATGGCCCACAAATCTGGTGGTGAACAAGTGGTTTTTAATCTTGGGCCAATTGGAATTATTTGCATTTTGGGCTTCCGGACCTTCTTTCATGGACATCGAAGAACACCTTTACAGGCTTGACAAAAAAAAGAGAAGAAAACCTATACAGTCACCTATGGCCCATGAACTATACTCAAGGTTTTCTTTTTGGGATAGCTTTAGTCATACCCCAGTTTTTTTCTAAAGACGCCCTGTCAACTGATTTTTACAAAGGCTGATCAACTTAGATTGACGTGTCTTTAGAAAAAATCGGGGTACCCTTTCTTTTGGCAATTCCAGTCGGAAAAGCCCAAGTACAATATCATATATTGAAAAGCCATCCTAGCCGTTCATTCCAAGAACACACCATCCAGTGACAACCATGATTGTTACATTCAAATCATCAGGTCTTTTTCTCTGTTACCTACTCTGCTCTCGCAAACACACAAATACATTTCCAATGCAGCTTTATGGAGGTGGTGGCCCTGCAGGCTCGAACAGTGGAGGGCAGCAGCTTCCAAACGGACCACAACAGCACAGTAACCACAAACTGCACACCACAACAATGTCAAAATTCCCCCACTGCATTTGTCTTACAAGGAGATGCATAAAAGCCACAAGTGGTTAAAGAGTGAAAAGGAAGTATTACCATGACTCAAAACATCCTCCTCCTGGGGCTGGTCGTGGCGGCTCAATGAGTGGTGCACTTGATGGTGGAGGTGGATCCATTACTGACCCAAGAAGTAGACTGGCAGTGCTACCTCTACTTGGCAGGTTACAAAAGGACTTCTTCCTTGGGCAGGTAGATGGGAGTCAGCGGTTTATATGCAGAAGAATGTTGATTTTATTTTTCTCGGATGATATCCTCATCTACCATTCAAAGGAAAGATCTACAAAGTTGTCAAATGTCACCCTTGACAAACAACATTTCAATAAAGTTCCTTTTTAGGTAGAGCTGGTTACCACCCGAATAAAAGAAAAAGAACAGAGTGCAACTACTCTGACCTGCCTAGACTCATTTTGCCTACCACCATGAACCAGCTCTTATGAAAAACACAAGAACCAACGTAAAAAGGAACAAAAAGAGACCATTCCGCAGCATAAACACAGAATGACACTGCTAAACCTAAACTCAGCTTGTCAGGAGTTTACAGTCAGCCAGAATGACACAAAGGTATTTATCAATAACTATGAGGAACAATGAAACTGATACTGTGCTACACGTACAAACAAACAAAATTGATTTTATTACCCAGAAACTTTTCACAGCTGAGGTGCCTTCCCTATTGAAAAAAAACCGTTACCATGCGAAATACACCATGAATAATTTACTAATCTTCTGTACATTGAAAAACAATGAATTCAATATTGGGGGGAAGGCAGTCTCGTGATCAAACTACGAGATCATCTATTGTTGTAACCAAAACTCTTAAAACAGGGTGGGAAACAAAAAAAAAGAAGCATGCTTCGTTCCCTTCTTAGGACACTCTTCTTCTCGTGCTTGAAAAGCTATGACTGCACAGAAACTAAACGTGTGCGCCAAAAGCTCTTGTAATTTGGATCAAATGGTTTTGGTTACTCCAACCAGTCCTTTTGTCAGGGGGACTAATTAACATTTGCCACACTGAACGATTCATACCGAGGCTCAGTTAAGTCTACTATTTCATCATCCAGTGCACACCAACTCTCGGTTTTTGAACGCATAACGGTCACCCTCTCCATATACTCGGTTGGAACACCATCTGGTTCCACATTATTGCCATCGAGACATAAAGTATATTTAGTATCTACGGGCAGCAAATCCTGGGCAGCTGAGCATCCACTCGACACAGCTTGTCTCTGCTGTGCTGTACCAGCAGTGAGCTCAGCTATATCAGCTGGTGTTTCTCTTTGTGGTTCACTTTTCATACTATCAGCTGATGACATCTGCACCATGCATCAAAAACATCTCAAATTACAGGCCAAAACACTGTTGCAAATTTGCAAAACTGAGTTAATAATTGAAGAAAAGGAAACAAAAAGATGAAGTTGGGTTATCTAGGAAGTGAGATGACATTGACTTCCACTATCTTTTAACTCAATCTCACAAGAAGATCAGCAATAAGAAATCAAGAACCTGGTCAGATTCAGATTCTTCTCTCCATAACAAAACAATTGAGTACACAACAGCCAACTACATTCTCAATGTCTATCAAGTCTATCAACATACAAGCATAAGTTCCAAAATATAAGTAGTAATAGGTTTTCAAACGCAACTTTCGAAAGGAACCAAAAACTTGAGCAATTGAAGACAAACAAACCACATAGTATCATTTATGACAATGTTTTTGTACATATTGATTCATCACTTTTAATATCTGTAATCAGAAGCGAAGATGAAATACTGGGTTTTAACCCAGCCTCTTTATGGACTATGGATGATTCTGACACGCAAGAAGTGGACGAAAAAATACATCATAATTAATAATTATCCAGCAAATTGAAATGTGCAGAGACTGCAGTCAATATACCGATAAAATATGTACCAGCTGAAAAGCAAAAGTAACCTAGAGAAACAATGAAGTTAAGAATAGTAGAGTCATAAGTACCTGAAAATGGTTTACAGGAATGTTTCTCCTTCTAGATTTATCTGGTGCAATAGTTGAGAGAATCTGTACAACCTCACTCATGGTCGGTCTAGCATCAGGATCCAAGAGCAGGCACTCCTTCGCAAGGTAAGCCATTATTTGCATATCTTCTTCCAGGAAATTACCTTTTAAACGTGGGTCAGGAAGGTCCAATATCACCTGCCTGCTGTCCTGTAAATGAGGCATAGCCTATACAAGAAATAGAAACAAATCAACATTTCGTCAAACTAAATTTAGAGACATCATCAAGTGTAATGCTGGCATTTGCCAACTGAAAGAACTAAGGGTTAGTTGAGACAGAAAATAACTGTAAGAACAAGAAGTTATGTAAGCCACTCAAAGAAAAATGCTGATGAAAGGCCTGCAGAATACACGAGAAATCAGATATTGAAAAGTCCTTATGGAGCTTCCCAATTAGTATGTAGGCCCACAAGTTAATTACTACATCATTATCCAATGTTGCAATAGCAGTGGAAATTATAGATTGACAGCATGGTGGAAAATTGGTAATGAAAATCATCTTATATCTTGTACATAAATATTTACTTTACCCATAAGACAAGACTCTCCTCTCCTTTATTTGCCAACTTGTAGATCGGTTTCCGACCGGTGATAAGCTCGAGAAGAATTACCCCAAAACTGAAAACATCCGACATAAGTGAGGCTCTTCCAACCATTGCATACTCTGGTGCAAAATAGCCAAAAGTGCCTTGCATTCTTGCTGGTGAACTTGAACTGCTAGGAACACCATCAGCTCTTAAAGGTTTGGCCATACCAAGATCAGTTATCTGCACATGTTCATTAGTTACATAACAACGCAAGCATTCGGTAAATATCGACATATACTTGGGGATGTAAAACTACAACAGAATCATTTCTTGCAGAGTATTCGATTTAATTTTTAAGGAGGAGGGAAAACAACTCTAGACATCATATAAAAAAAGCTATCTTCATTCTTCCACTGCATTTAAAGTTGATATGGATCATGCTCATGTCTTTCTTAAACAAAGATTATATTTCAAATGACAGTTAATAGCAACAAAGATTCTTACTTTTGCCCTCCAATTCTCATCCAGAAGAATATTGGTGGATTTGATGTCTCTGTGCAAAATTCTTGGAGCAGCAGCATCATGGAGGTATTCTAAACCCCTTGCAACCCCAATGGAAATTGCAACACGAGTATCCCAGTTAATGTCTTCCCCTGAAACCCCATCCAAACAATCCCTTAGATTACCATTAGGCATGTACTCGAAAACAAGTAGTCTCTCAGCATGTTTCCCTTGGAATTCTAAGCAGTAACCAAGCAAAGGCACCACATGACAATGATGGAGTCTCGATAACAATTCCACCTGAAAAAATAACAGCTTATATAATGGCCCTAGTAATGAAGCATACCCTGTATGTCCTTTTAGGAAGGACAGGACGGAGATGTTGTTTAAGTGATAGAGAAAATGATGACAAGTCGAGTTAGTACCTCAGTCGTAAAGACAGAGTCTGCATCAGGCCCTGCCTGAGTCATTAGACGCTTGACTGCCACACTCATACCATCATTTAGCTGACCACGATATACGTAGCTGCTTCCTCCAACTCCTATAAGATTGGAATTGGAGAACTTATCTGTAGCATTTTCCAACACAGAGTATGGAAATCTAACAAAAGTACCGCATATAGTCCCTGTTTCACTCCGACATAAAAAAGCACGGCCAAAACACCCTGCAAAAAAGAATCACAGCATTTTTATGTGCCCAGAGGGAAACATGATCCATGGACATAGAAAATTAGTTGAGCGTTCATTCAAAATTAGTATGAGAAATTTCCATTCAACACAAATCAATCGGTCAAAAGGAATAAAGTTTTGGAAAAGGATTAAGGACACTGTACACAGACAGGGGATGAGTGCGGTTTTTTTTTTTGGCGGGGGCGGGGGGGACCAATCATTAAACATAATTAGAACTGCCAACCTGCAATTGGATTAATCGGAGAACCGATACTGACTATAGTTTCTGGGAATGAATAATTTGTACGACTTATTAAGTTGGTAGCACTATTCCAACTGGTTTCTCCCACTGATGAAAACAACGGAGGCAGGTTGGGGAACTTCTCCTTTCGATAGACATAGCATATTACTGAAGCAAGAAATGCAAGTGTTGTGAGTATCACACATAGTAGCAGAATAATCACAACAACTTTGCTTGAGATGTGCTTTCTTGGAGGTTTTGAATCACTAGGAAACCCTGTTGAGAATCAATGAAATGCTAGTCAGTGCAGCTCAAACCTTCATATCAACAATGGCTAATGAGATTAAAGAAGTCAAAAGGTATTAGTGCAATTCATTTGAGAAGGAACCCCACTAATTATTCTTTCCTGTAACTTCACTATGCGCATCTAATGCGAGGCATTACTTTTTTGCCTCTCCTGTTATGGTGAAAAAATAATAATCAAAGGCTTTGCTTTACAGTCTCAATTGTCATGAGCAATAACCAAAACTATAATGCACGATATCATAGAACATAAAACAGGCCTGTGGTCAAGTGATCAACAAGAAGATCTGAGGATAATCAAATATTGAACTCTCGGCGGATTGGCTAACTGTTCTTGGTAAAGCAATGACCATTCCTTTCTTTTAAATGATAAAGGTGAACAAAGCAATGACCAGTCAAACACCAACAAATATAATCCAGCTAGATATACGTCTTCGATAATGTTAAACTACCCAAATTATGTATGCAAATTTAGTAGAAGATCAAGTCACAAGTGTCAAGTGGTCTATAGAGAATAGAATCATGCAGAGAAAACACTTTAATCAAAAGCACATTCACATGGACAGTAACAAGGGAAAACGGAAATGGAGGATACCAGAAGTGCAGTTGCAGGAGGTAAAACAGGTCGCTTCATGACTGTCAGCAGCTACTTTAGGAAATCCATCAGCAGCACACATGCATCTCCACACACCTTCAATAGGTCCTCGTTCTGATATGACAAGATAAGGCGACAGTAATTTCTTAAATATGATACAAGCACCAAGGCTACCACATGTTAATGTTACAGACAAGCTTACACAGTATATCGGGTGGTGTAAAATTTTTAGAAAGCACAACTCAAAAGATTCAAACTTCTCCTAAAAGTCGCTGCTGGACTAATAGAATACATGGAAGAAGGATGACACATCATGAGTTTGGCATTGCTGAATCTCAGCAGAGAACATTCCATCTATCACCAGTGGTACCAAAGTACATTAGGTTGTAAATTGCAAGACAAATATTTTACTTGAAAATTTCAGAACCTTATATATCCCAAAATAACTGCTCCAAAGAAATTATGTGGACCACTCTGGTTTGATATATCTATCAGCCCTTTATTTCTCTAATCTTCTATGTTAGCAAAAGTTAGCTTATATCTTGGAAGAAAACTGTTTGCTTGACAAGCTATTAAGACGCCTACTTCAACTAAAGTCAAACTTTAGCGAGAAATATCCACTTAATAATTAGTGCATGACAACAATAGCAAGCTCACTTAGGGGAAGCAATTTTGTTTCAACAGCAGCTGAAAGCTTCAGAGCCATGAAAATAAGTACCAGCGGTATACCTGGACTGCAATCACAGGATGTCGAACAGTTGGAAGCATGAAGATAACTCTGATTTCCTTGATTTGAGGATGAACATGTACAAGTCCAATTGTTTGTGCCTGATGCATTGTAAAGTTCATCTGCCACCAATGGATTGACTAGGAAGTAAGCTTCATAGCTATCATGTAGATGCGCAGACAATAGCAGCACCACGTATATAAGCTTTTCACAGCAAAGACTTTTGCACATTGCAAGAAAAGAAACAACTAATGAAGCAAAAATACCCCCGGAAGCAGCTTCAGCAAAACAACAAGCTTCAAAGAAGCTTGTTCATATGATACAAATTCAAATTCAAATATGGTTAAAAGAAACTATACTAACCGCAAAATGTTGGCAGCACTAATATAAAGCCAATGAGACAAGCAAGGGAAGCTTTCGCTTGGAGATTCATCTACTCCAAATTAAAGGCTGAAAGACAAAAGGCCAGTCAACTCTATGTTCGTATAATCCAAGCTGAAGACTGAAGTGAAAGATAAAAGCCAATAAACTCTATGTAGCAATTAATTGTTCAAAATACAAATTGCCACAAAAACTGAAGGAATCTAACCATCTAATGGATTTTCAAGAAATTTATTGTTAATTCTAGCAGAAAAGAAGAGAAACATGGAGACCAACTTCACTCAGTTTACAATTAAACATCAAACAAAATATTTTAGTTCCTCACATACATGACCATTTTCTCGGCCATTCAATTAACACCTTTCAGTAATAATCCTGTAAAATTAAAAGTATTATTGATATATATATGTATGAGCATCAATAAGGAGGAGTTCCCAGACCTCCGAAATATGATGAAACTAAGTATGTAAATATCATATCATCACGAAAATCTTAATGAAAAAGTGCCATGAAATGATTATCTTAGAGAAAAATGTATAGAGGAAAGACCTTTATTAGATATAGAGCAGAAGTCTACTCTTTGAGAGTCCTTGATGCATCGTATCAATCCGCACACTAAAAAAATGTGAAAATATTAGCAAAGTCGTGAAGAATGAAAGTACATTGGAAAAAGGTTTAATTCAATAAAAAAAAAAAAAGGGCAGTACAATTGCAAAGAAACGCTAAACAGTCCAAAATTACAGATTTTATGATCATGACACTGATAAAGGGTCAAATAGTTATGGTTGAAAATTTTAAACATCAAATATGCAAACTGCAGTTGAAGAAACTAGAATTGAGCTAAAAAAAAATTTTGTATTCATTCTGGCCCATAGTTTGGAATGTGTCATTCTCAGAGAATCTAAAATGCGTCTACACTGCAAGTAGTCAAGAATAAAAATATAAAGCAATATAGGAAAGAATTTCAAACTCGTGGTTGGCCAACCAACATCTAAAGCTTCCAATCTATGGTGCAAATTATTCAAGCAAGAAAACTACCAAACAAATTTCAAATTACACATTAAAAGTACAACTCCATATTAGTTGCAACACGAATAAATAGTGCAGCCCATAAAATAATGATACATAACTAAAGGTCTTAGATCCTCTATAGTCCAAATCAAGAAGCAAAGTAGACCCATTCAATAAAAGTAGTGGGCTAGTGGCAATCGTATAGTTACATCAAAATATATAAAAACAATGATTACCAGATACGGCGAACAAGAAGAATGCAATTAGTGGATTCCAACTGATTTCTCTTATGAATTCATGTAGCCCACTTCTGGAGCAAAGACTCTGATGATGAGGGGACTAATCAATTGACTAGTGACATCCTCAATTTAACTCCCATAACCTGCCAAGAACCACAGCCAAAAAAATACAACGAAGGGTTTTCTGAAATGTCATTATTCCTGTCTGCTGCCTCATTTACATTAAAAAGAGGGAAAAAAATTCAAGAAATATGATCACCACCAATTGTAGTAGAAGTTACCTCAGAAGCAAATCAGTACAGAACTACAGATCGATGGTATTAAGTCTTGGGCACTCAGTTAACTGAAGAATAGATGAAATGCGTGTAAAGATGACCTATGTGATATAAGTTCAACCTTCCAACTTCAGACAAGGAAGTTAAACGAAAGCTAAGCCAAGGAAAACATAATCAGATGTTCTAAGAGTGATGGATAGTCATTACACTTGGCAAGCCAATAACAAGCAAAAGGAGACAGCATCCATCTAGGGAAAGAAAGAAACTTGAATAGTGGGAAATACACAAAAGTAGAAATGAAGAGAATGTAAATAGAATACAATCTAAATCTTGTCATCCCCGTCTTTTTGAAAGCAATCTTTACTCAACCCCGAAAAAGACTTCTCAACCGTGAAACTTTATAATCTCTTACATTACAGTGGCTAATCACATTATTAGGGAAAGAAAAAGACAATTTAGTTATGGGGGGGTCATGCTTAAAAATGGAGACTTCTGAGATTAAAATATAGAAATAAAGAATAAATATAGAGGGGCAACAGTAAAGACTTGGCTTCAAAGTTCAAAGACGTATACATTTGGCTCTGCAACAAAGACGTTCTATAAAAGAGAAGTTTCAACGCTGCGCTCCAAACGGGACCCACTTAGGGCGTGTCGGCTGTCGGTAATGGACGGATATAGTGGGCCCTCGCTAATCGGAGTTCAATCATGATGAGGACCCCTTTAGGATCAACGGCTTAAAAATTTTCACGCATCGAGTAGAAGAATCTAATCAAACCCAATGACGATCACTCCGTCTAATCTTTAATTAAATCTCTAATTAAAATAGAAAATTACTAAAATATAGAAGAATCGGCCAAAGGCCGCCACGTCACCGTCACGATAAAAAGAAATAATAAAGAATTCAATATTGCGTACCTCAATGGTCAATACGGTTATACAGATGAGGAGAAATTAGACTTTTGTGTTCTCCGATGCTGTCTCCGGCAATCCGCCGCCGCAGAGACTCTGAAATCGCCGTCAATGTGACTGTTCTTCCTAATTCTAGAATCAAATAGTTGCAGAAGTCTAAACATTAAGCTCTGGGTCTTTTGATGAAGAAAAAGAGAGAGAGGCTGAGGGTAAATCGAACAGTATTGCTCTGAACCGTGAGATCTCAAAAAACGAAGAATGAGTTTTAAATCTACACACTAACCTGACTACAATGCAATCGGCAAGCAAGAAATTGAAAAGCTGGTTCTATTTCAGGAATGCATGTGGAAGCTGTGCTCAGCAGCTTAAATTTTCGCCATCAAAGAAGCACAAAACGGAGTTCAAGAGGGACAAACAGACGGAGAGATGTTTTTAATCGATGGAGAGCCAGTGCACTAATGACGTGGTAAATGAGCAAGGGATTTTCAATTCAACGTTGAAAGGCGTGCTCAGCGTGTCAGAGACTCAAGAGTGAGACGATTTCTTGAATTCTTCTTTGTCCAACGGTTCACTATGAAGAAAAAAAATACTCATTTTTTATGCATTTCTCTGTAAATTCTAGGGCACAATTTTCTACCCTGAGCGATCATTTTTTCCTCGTTGACATGAATGTTCAAATTCAATGATTCTATCACATTCTGTGACACGATCCAAACTCTCAATTTTATGAATTACTTCCTCAATACAATTGCCTTAATGCACTCGGTCTTCCAAAAACTGGGTACGAGGACACTGCCACTCTTAAATCTTGGGCCGGGATCTTTCGAAGTCTCCGTGAGCCCAGTAATGAACTCTTAAATTTTGGGCCTAGATCTTTCGAAATTTCCCTAAGCCCACTAATGAACTTCCTAAATTTGGGCTGTGAGCTTAGGTTCAATTCAACAGAGTTTATTAGGATTGGCCTATTCACTTTCGGATAGTATGGTGCAAATTACAGGCCCGTAAAAAATTGAACCCAGCCCACTCAAAAATAAAATAGTATTTATTAAACAGAAATGCCAAATTCGCGAAGTTATTGAATTTTTTTTTTAATACACATGTGATACCTTTATGAAATACGACACACATGTGTGATATCTGAGTTATTGGTGGTTCTCACTTCTCAGTGAGTCTGCCAACTACCAAATATAGACTACATATTTTTATAACAAATCATGGTTTAATTATGTATATCCATATGTACTGCACGTGCATGAGGAAAGCTCAATCTATTATGTTTCCCATAACGAGGGCCATGGACGGATTGATCCAGTGAGCCGTTTGGAGAAGGGTCTTGACCCAAGAGACATGAGGCGACACTGCGTGTCAATGACTATCTTAGTTGTATCAGTGGGGAAGTTGAGGAAATCGTCCCATGTCAGAGGTGGATCGATCTGATTACCTCCTGCAAAACGTCTTAGTTATCATATATATATATATATATATATATATATATATATATATATATATAAAACAGAGAATCAGAAGATGAGGCATTAATAATCCTTGGTCGAGGAGGAGCCAACGTCGTCGTCGACTTCGACATTTGAATTAGATCCTCGATGGTTGAAGACACGAGTCTTCGATAGCGCTGTTCGGACCGACTCTGGCCTGAGCTTCTGCTAGGCTTTCGTTGCTGATGGGTCGATGCTATTTTTTACCATTATAACAACCACATCGAAGATAGAGTTGGTGCCATGCATTCATTTATTAGTGCCATGTCCTTAACAATTTATGATGCTGGGGTTTTTTTTATAATATTTATGCTAATTGCACCATTAAGATAGTTTTTTCATATTGAAAACCACGAGTAAGCTCACATGAAACTCATGTGTGTGGTTAAGGGCGGATTCATGGACTACACTAGGCTGTAGTCCCCCAAATGTTTGGTAAGTATGTATATACACACACATATATACACACACACATACATACATACATATACAATTATATATACATAAATAAAAACACACTTATATACAATTATATATAAGTTGATACCTAAATATACACTTAGCCACCTAAATAAAAACACACTTAGTACCTACTTTCCTTCGCTAGTGCAAGCATGTAACCGTGTAGCTTCGTAGGTTCGTCTCAAGACTCTCAACTAACGGCAGTGGTAAGCTTAAATGCCTAATCAACTAATCTCAGTAACCTATGCTGTCAATTAAATAAGTGTAATATAAATAGCCTTAAAAAAAATTATGGGGGCAACGAACCCCGTCAACTTTTAGAAGTCCCCCTAACATGAATTTCAGGCTCCGTCCTTATGTGTGATATCTCGTTGAGGTCTCGACGTCAAGTCACCTTCATCCTCTTGTAATCAAACAGTTTTTCCATTAAAATAATAAATAAATGAAAAGATGGGAAAAGTCTATATTGACTTATACAGATAGCTTATGTCATTTGTTCCTCTCTCCTTCGGGATTGGAGTACAAGGCCAAATAGATTAATAGTGTCAACTGTCAAGCTTGGTACGCACGGGATCTCGCTGGCCTCGTGATTTTTTATTGAAATAATTTCGTTCAAAGTTTCCTAAGACACAAAAGGACAAGAGAGAGCAATCCTTTTGCAGGCCAGTTCATGTTGCTTTTAAGGAGTTAAACCGGTGACCCTTTTCATTCTCTTTGTTCTTTTAATTAGTCTTTTTATGACGATCGAGGAACCATTCCCTTTTGTCATATATAAATCCCGAATATTTAGATTGTCTCATTCTCCCTAAATATTTGGTAAACCACTCGATGTTGATTTGGATGATTAAACTTGAGTTACTCAATTGGAATGATTTATTTCTAGCCAACTCTACCACCCAAGTGATTTCTCTCCTGTTTCATTTGATTCGGTTAGTTTTTTCACATAGACCTGACGATTTTTTTTTGGTACATGTATATGCTTTTTTGGTCATATAATTCAGGAATGAATCAATTAAAACAATTGAAAACACAATTAGAATGATTCCAAGTGTCAGGGCACAAGAATTAGCCAACAGTATAATCACCATCATCGTCATTACCTACATTATTATTTAAGCATCCGGCCAGAATTCATGGAAGAAAACAAGAAATTGTTAAAAGAGTTCCTTGCGTACGTCCTTGTCTTATATCAGTTCATATATATATGCACCACACGTGTGATTGTTG
The DNA here is from genome assembly GCF_013401445.1 of Tripterygium wilfordii. Lineage (NCBI taxonomy): Eukaryota > Viridiplantae > Streptophyta > Magnoliopsida > Celastrales > Celastraceae > Tripterygium > Tripterygium wilfordii. The sequence continues at coordinate 8,142,264 of NC_052233.1, read as the reverse complement.
GCTTTTCCGTTAACTTTATGTGGCAACTTTTTCTATGCAGCCTGATTGGACCTCTATTTTGAGGTTCTAATGTCCTTTAATTAGGATGTTCTAGCACTTAGTTAATATATTTGATTGCATTTTAGCTTAATTTTACACTTACAAATGTTTCCCCTTGGTTTTGTAGGAATCGGACATTGTTCGGGCAAGTTGGAGCACTTTTTGGGCACTTTTTGCTGTGAGGTGTCGGGACTTAGATTATGAAGATATTCTTGAAGACTACAAGCTCCAACGGTACACTAATCTATGGCTGAGATTGAATTGTTTTGAATTATGAATGGATTAGATTACAACAAGACTTGAAGGGTTAAGATAATCATTTAAAGGTGAATCCAATGGTTGTGCATAAGACAACATTCTTGCTTGCAATTTTTGACTTAAAAGAAGATCTTACTTGATTTTTGGAGTCAAAGATGGCTGCAAGTTGCTACACATTTAAAAGGAAATTGTTGGAGATACCAATGCCAAGATTTGGTGCAAGTTTGATCAAATGGTCAAAGATGACAAAATTGTTGGAGATACCAAGGTCAAGATTTGGTGCAAGTTTAATCAAATGGTCAAAGATGGCTGCAAGTGCACATGACAACTCAAATCTTGCAAAGCTAGACTTGGAAAATAATGCAAGTGCAACGGCTACATATTGCAAGGTTGAGATTTAATAATTATTCATTGACTTCTCCAAGAGGAAGCCACCATAGGAGTAGTGTAGATCTAGTTTCTCTCTCTAAGTTTTCTTTGTTGTTTTTGGTGATTTCTCTTGATTTTGTATAAACTCTGATTTAGATGATAATAGATTGGATGTTTATTGCAACAATCATGAGTGGGTAGTTCTCTTCTCTAGTTTCTAATCCCGAAAGGTGGATGCAAGGTTTCGATTACTCAAGATATGTTCAAAGAATCGTAGCTTCGATTCTTCTCTTTTAATTTCGTGATAGTTGTGTGAGTGGATATATAAGAATGACATATTTGATTGTGTTCTTGGATTGTCTAGTCTAGGGATTGCATCTAATGTGTTTGATTGAGAATTGTTAAACCCATTGCATGATTTCCTTAATTAATTGAGTTTTCCATTGCATAGCTATTAATTATGTGTATTGATGATGGGGTTTTGGGTTAATTTAGGAATGTGCATGGGAGAGTTATGGTTAATTGATCTTTGAGTGTGAAACTAGGGTGTTAGCCAAGCCGAGCCCCAAGGGGGAACATTAATCCATAATATTAGGTGCTTATCACTTTGCGTTCATCGTAGATTAAGAGACCCGATGGCCTACATGTATGAATTGAAGTCTTATATCCCAATTCTCTTTGCATATGCATGATTGATAGTATCACACAATGCATTGTGTATGGTTGTGTGTGTTTGCAATGATACCTTGAGTATGAGAACCGAGTAACCACCGGGACGGATTAGAGACTAGGTTTTTAATTAATTGTTTTAAATCCAATTTGTGCTTACTTTGATTACAAAATCGCTCATGCTACCGAGTCATTCGGCCCATTTCTTTTACTTGCTTTTATTTGATATTCATTGTGTTTATTAGTGTTAGCTAGTCATTTGCATATCATTCACTTCAAATTTGCAATGCTTCCTCGTGGATTGATACCGGACTCACCGGTTTATTACTTGACGATACCCTACACTTGGGGTAAGTACACACACACTTTGGTGTCGGTCACACCCGATCAGCGATCGATAATTAGGTATATGTTTGGCAAGAGTGATCGTGTTAATTTTCAACGTTAGTCCTTAAACTGTGAAAAAAAAAACTGAGTTTAAATCTCTGAAATAAGTTGTGAGATGTTTGGTAAAGCTGTTAACTGTTGTTAGCTGTTAAGTTGTATAAAATATATTTTGTTTGTATTATTATTAATTTATAAGTATAATTTATTAGGTAAAAATTATAATTACTTTAATTTAATATGTAAATAGTAATTTAATAATTATAATTATAAATTTATTATTAACTTATAAGTATAATTATTAATTTATTATTAACTTATAAATATAAATTTATTATTTAATTAAGTATAATTATTAATTTCTCAAAAAAAAATATAATTATTAACTATAATGGTGCGTTTGGTACGAGGGTAATGGGGTGTAATAGTTACAAGGGTAATTAAATTTTAAGTTTACTTGTGTTTGTTATGTCAGTATAACTTTTACTCCTGTAATAAATTTTAGTAATTGAGCTTATTTTTTACACGTAAAGTTTACTAGTGGGGGGACCAGGGTAATAAAAAGTAATGAGAAGTTTTACTCCAACCTATTACTCCTTTAAATAAAAAATTCTAAAAACTCATAAGTTATATATACACATATATATTATATATACGTATATATATACACTTATATATTATATATTATGTATATATATATATACACACAAACACACACACATATATACACACACTCACATATGCACTGTCTGTGTGTATATACACATATACACACACACACATATATATATACGTACACACACATATGCACTGTCTGTGTATATATATACATATATATATATACATATATATATATACACGTATACATACACACACATATATATATACATATGCACTATCTGTGTATATATATATGTATATATATATATACACACATATACATATACACACACATATAAATATATACATATGCACTGTCTGTGTATATATATATATAATACACATACATATATACATATAATACACATACATATATACATATACACAGACAGTGCATGCACTGTCTGTGTATGTGTGTGTATTATATATATACATATTATATATATATAAAAATAAATAATGTCGGGCTCGGGTCAGGCTCGGGCTGAGCCAAAATTGGCCTGAGGTGTCTGGCTTCGGGTTGGGCTGACCCAAAAAATGGAGCACATGCCCGCCTAAGGTGTCGGGCAGGGCCGAGCTTGGACCTAGGCCCGCGGGTCAAATGATGACCCCTACTCTTGTGTTACGTCTTTGTCATGGATTTGAATGTTATCAGATTATTTTGTTGAAATTGTTAACAATTGTTATTATATATATATATGTCTGGCTGTGTGTGTATATATATGCATATGTATCTATATTTTTAAAATTTTGGTACATGATAGTCGTAACAATAAAAAACATAATCTCACTTTTTTCTAGTTTGGTTCATTACAATAATGACAAACAAGGGTAATGGTATTACACCAGTAATGTATAGTTGTAACAAACAAGAGTAATGAATACTTGGGTAAATTTTACCCTTCCTTACCAAACAAGGGTAACACTTATTCTCCATAATTATTATTACCCTTGTAACATTTACATGAGTAATAAATTATACCCCTAAATTCTTACCCTCTTACGAAACGCACCCTAAGTATAATTATAATTATTAATTTATAAAATTCCATTATTAACTCATGTAAAATATAATATAAATATAAATATACCTTATTCAATACAAATCTGGGACCCACATAGCAAAAATTTTAAAAAATAAATCTACAACTTGTAGGTGTGGGACCCACGCCAAAAAGGCATGAATCCCACGTCAACACCAGAACCACTAAAGCGGTACCACTCTGTTGTCCGCCTCACCAAACATAGCCTAGAACTTCAAAAGGCGATCATTAAAGCTGTTATCTTTGCTTGTGATTAGGTTTTATGGATTTAATGTCACACAAGTTTATAAATATTTGATCACACAAAATACAAAATGGATAATCAAAATTCCCATTTGATTACCGCTACAATACCTTATTTGGATTCTCAAAAAATCATCAACTCCAATTTAAATAATCAAATACATTTAAATTAACCCATTTCAAAATTTGAAATAATGTGTCACAAGTCACAACTAATTTTTGCATCTTCTCATTTTCTCTCATTTGGATCCATTTTTGCATACAAGAAAGTGGATCACCTTTTTTTGCATCTCACACTTCCCTTCCCTTCTCTTTATCTTCTCTTTCCCAAATCACTCAATCCAAACACACTAGAATGTGAATAAGATTTTTTTTAAGAGAAAAATAATTATAGCCGGCAAAACACATGTCAAGATTCTATTGGTGCTCAAATCCATCGTAGTCAACTTCTCGGATTGAGACAAATAAATTCAAAATAATCGAAGTCAAATAAGAATCTTTTTCCATCTTCGATTTGGACACAATCATATGATACTGTCTCTCTCTCTTTAATCCATTTTCATAAATTTAATTTCTTTTAAACAATATTATTTCCCGATACAATTCCAAGTTGCATATGTTCAACCATTTTGCGGTGACAATAACAATTTTCCATGGTGTACAATGATGGAAACAGCTCCACAATCACAAATTACAAAGTGTCCATGAATATGAATCTTCAATTTTTGGCTTCTGGGTTATTTGTGATGGAAATCTGTGTACAAGATTGGGTCAGAGATAGAGAAACCAAGTGAAAAGAGTAGGTTTTTCAGACAAATTTTGGAAGTCAACACTTCCTCAGCCTCTCTGGCTCTCTGTGTCTGGCATCAGTCTCCTCCGTGTCTGTTGGGATCTCTGTAAGACATGACGCTTACCCAATTCAAAATTCTAATTTTTGAAAACTTTTTTTAATTTCATTCAGTTTTATTTTGAGGGATTCCTTCTCGTTATTGTGTGTATTCTTGATTCTGGGTCTGGTCGCAGCTTGACGTCTTCATTGTAATGACAATATGACAGAGATTTGCTGTTTTGAAAACCTTTTTGCGATACGAGATGTCGAATTTAAGGAAAGTTTGATATTTTGTAAAGTTGTTTGCAATAACAAAATAATGAAGATCAAGTGTTTGAATAAAGAAATTGTTCACATGTTGACTTGAACTTATGGCCTCAAAGGTTGGGACAGTCTTTTAAGGTTCTTATACAAGTTGATGTATCTTTATGTCATTTATTCGCATGATCCTTGATGATTGATAACCTCCGTTGATTTTTCTCTTGCACTAGTGGCTTTAAGTTGATGTCTGGTCAGTTTCAGATTCAGAGCCTAACATCTGCTAAAAGAAAAGTTCATCTTTGGCTTATACATATATATATTGACCTCATCATCGTTTCTTGCATCGCAGATCGAATCCATAGTTTGAAGCTGCAGCAGCTGATTTGAAAAGAGTGCAATGGGATATGATAATTCAAAGTCAGTGAAGTTTGTACTTTAAAGACATGATTACACTAGACTTCCTTATCTTTTCCTTCCATTGCTTTGGGGTTGATTATTTAGCTTCATAATTTATGAAATGAACTTCAGGTTTCAACATGATACGCAATTAAAAAAGCTGCCAACAAGCAATGGAGATGGCATAGTTAAATATAGATTTGATAGTAAGGGAAACCGAATATTAGATTCAAGCAACAAGTATGAGGAGGAGGCAGATGGGAAATCAAGGAAATCATTGAAAGTCAAAGTGCTATCGAGAGTCTTCTCCGAGGACTATGAGAGAGTGAAGAGAAAGATATTAGATCCTTGTGGACCAACTATTCGACGATGGAACAAGATATTTTTGGCAGCGAGCTTAGTTTCATTGTTTGTGGATCCTCTATTCTTTTTCCTACCAGGAGTATCAGACGAAGCGTGTATAAATATTGACATACCTCTTAAAGTCCTTCTTACAATTGTTAGATCAATTGCTGATATCTCCTACATGGTTCAGATTTTCATTCGGTTCCGCACAGCTTATGTTGCACCTTCTTCCCGTGTTTTTGGGAGAGGGGAGCTTGTGATAGATTCTTCAAAGATTGCTACAAGGTACCTACACAAGAATTTCTGGATTGACCTTATTGTTGCTCTGCCCCTTCCTCAGGTAGGAAACTGATATGAATTTCTTGTTTCAGATTGTGGTTCGATGAACTTTGAGTGCCAATAATTCGTTGGAAATTGTTATTGTCTTACAGGTCTTAATTTGGGTTATTATCCCCAATCTTAGGGGTTCAACAATGACATATACAAAAAATGTTCTGAGATTCTTCATCATTTTCCAATACCTTCCGAGACTATTTCTTATATTTCCACTCTCATCGGAAATTATCGATGCCGCTGGAGTTGTGACCGAAACAGCATGGGCTGGAGCTGCATATAACGTGATACTTTACTTGTTGGCAAGCCATGTAAGTAGAAAATCTTCCTATTTCCTCATGAAATCTAGATCAGAAAAGAAAAGCTGATCAAAACAAATAATGTTTTTATCCTTTATGTTCCTGATTAGCTGGATTTTAACACTCAAACATGTTAATTTCCATATCTTTGAAAGGTTATGGGAGCTTGCTGGTATATTCTCTCAATTGAGCGAGAAGAAGCATGCTGGAAAAGTGTCTGTGATAGTGAGAAGCCATCGTGTCAGCATGGATTCTTCGACTGCCACAGTATTTACGACTCTCTTAGGGAGTCTTGGTTTAAATCAAGCAATATTACAGATCAATGTGATCCGGCTAGTAACTTTTATCAATTCGGTATCTATGGTGATGCAGTGACCTTGCATGTTACAACTGCACCATTCTTCAACAAATACTTCTACTGTCTTTGGTGGGGCGTAAGGAACCTGAGGTAATCAGTTTCTAAAATTAGTCTGACCATTTTGTTGAATTTTCCTATCAAAATTTGCTTCATGAGATATAACATCATCAAACTTTTCTATGTGAGATTAAGTATGCCGATGTGCCAGCTTGATGCAGAAGCTAATTGAGCTTTAATGTCGTTTTCCACTAATGTTGCAGCTCTTTTGGTCAGAATCTTTCCACGAGCACATATGCAGGGGAAATAATTTTTGTCATCATAGTCGTAACGCTAGGTTTGGTTCTCTTTGCCAAGCTGATCGGCAATGTGCGAGTAAGTTCTTAAACTGGTACAATTGTAACTGCTATTCATGTTTATCTGGTTCAAAACTCTGACTGTTATCTTGGGGTGGTTGCCTTTCTAGGTTATTCAATAAGGAAAGGCTGTAGAGAGATACCTAGCCATGCACAGCCATTTTTATGTGTTTATCTAAAGCATTTGCCCTACAGAATTTTTCCTAGGTTCCTTAAATTTGCTTGTTATGGAAGTTCTGATCATCTACTCTATAATTACCAGACTTATCTTCAGTCGATAACTGTTCGTTTAGAAGAATGGAGGATCAAGAGAACTGATACAGAGCTTTGGATGCATCACAGGCAGCTCCCTCAAGAGTTAAAGCAGTCCGTTGTGAAATATGATCAGTACAAGTGGGTAGCTACACATGGAGTGGATGAAGAAACTGTTCTCAAATGCCTTCCTTTGGATCTTAGAAGAGCTATCAAGCGTCATCTATGCCTTGATCTAGTTCGACGAGTAAGCCATCCCACATTCTTATTATTCATGTTCTTAACTTGGCATGGATGTTGTATAACCCATGACAAAAGCGGACTTGAGTAACTTCAATTAAGTTGAGAGGCAAACCTATTGAAGATAGAAAAAGAGTCATTTTCATGATTTGATCTGTTATACTGATGCATGGTCGATGATACTTTCAATTATATCTTTCTCAGTCAATCTTCCAAAACCACAGAAAACGATTATGTTTCATCAGTTAATTTATACATAATCTTGTTTCCTTTCGTGAAAGGTTCCGCTGTTTGATCAAATGGATGAAAGGATGCTAGATGCAATATGTGGAAGGCTTAAACCGGCCTTATGCACTGAAGGCACATTTCTAGTGCGTGAAGGAGATCCTGTTAATGAGATGCTCTTCATAATCCGCGGACACCTTGATTCCTGTACCACTGATGGTGGTCGCACTGGATTCTTCAACTCTTGCCGCATTGGTCCTGGAGACTTCTGTGGTGAGGAATTGCTTACATGGGCCTTGGATCCCCGTCCTAGCGTCATCCTCCCATCGTCCACTCGCACAATCAAGCCCATTTCAGAAGTAGAGGCATTTGCTTTACAAGCAGAAGACTTGAAGTTTGTAGCGGCACAATTTAGAAGATTGCACAGTAAGCAAATCAAACACAAGTTCAGGTTCCACTCACACCAGTGGAGATTGTGGGCTGCTTGTTTCATACAAGCAGCGTGGCGCCGGTTCAAAAAACGAAAGGAAGCAGCTAAATTAAAGGCTTATGAAAACACCATGGCCACTGAGCCCGAATCGCCCTCATCATGGTCAGGCTTACTCACATATGTAGCAAGGTTGGTAGCAAGCACCAAAAGGGGAGCAAGTAATCATTCTAGATCCAGTTTTGGTGTTGTGAGCTCACTGCAGAAACCGGCAGAGCCGGATTTTTCTATTGACGAGGAATAAATGGACTATATATTAATCAGAGGAATACTCTTTCTGTACATTTTTTCCTTTCTCCTAACTAGGTAGAAGCAGGGATGCCCTAATGTTATTGTTTTATTTTTGGTGTTCATATACCTTATAAGGATATAGTTAGGTGATTCAGTTAGATATTGGAGGCAGTAATTTATAGTAGAAAAGCCAAAAAAATAAATACAACTTATGGATTAAGAACCTAGTAGAAGGCATAATTGCATGTTAAACTTCACTTCTTGATGCTCGATAACATCTTCCATGGGTTAAGAACCTAGTAGAAGTCGCTCCAATTTTCCTGTCGTTTTAATCACAGACATTCCGTTTGTTCATCAGTGTGAATCCATATAATTTTTGAATTTTATAAACAGACTGAACATCTGTGATGGTCACTATAAGGGCTCTCGTCCACATATTATACTAAGGCTTTGGACTCGGCCTGTTTAAAAGCATGAGAGCGTCGCAAAATAATGTATGACGGGGTTGTTCATATCTTTGTAGGCCCATGTTTCACCCATGGGTTCTTAAGCTTGGCCCGGTTATGGTTTCGTAGCGATTAACTGTGAATACAATAAAAGGCCCATATGAAAGCCCATGTAAATTTCTAATCAGATCCCAATCTTTTTTCAAACCCAAACACAGTAGCCTATTAGTGTGAATGTAGGAATAGAAGCAATCTTTAGATATTCTTCGCTGAAAAGCACCTGCACCTGATGACCTGAAGGCTGAAGCATATAACAATATACAAACTTAGTATGCTTTCACAAAAGAAGTCACCATTGCCAATGCCATTCAATCTGAAAATTTGAACCTCAGTAGTCAATTAGCAAAAGTGCTTTAGGATAAATTTTAAAACAAAAGAGGTGTTATTATTACAGTTTTAAGAACAGAAGCTTTGCTTTCGGAGCCCATAATCTTTGACCCATTAAAAATTCCAACTTTTTTTTATTTAAATAGAGGAAACTTTATTTGGATTAAACTAGCATTATACTCCAAGCAACTTGGATCAAGTATTCAAGTGCAATAGACAATAGTAACTTTATTTTTCAACTCATTTCCTTTGGGTTTTGGTTACTTAGGGTTTCTGATGTGATATTGCTTGATTTAGTATTGAGATGTCTTCTCTTCTCGACCACACTGTTCGGATGCATTGTTTAGCAACTCCTTAATTACCATTTGCTCAGTTGTACCTTGGTCGATGGCTCGATGGGAACTTATTCGGTAACTCGCCAATGTGTTAGTTCCGTATCTTGATGTCATGTGTCGTGACCTACGTCATGCGTTGTTATTTTAGTGAAAGGTATTTTTGGTATTATCAACATAAAGTAATTGAATTTAGGGATTGGGGTTATTTTAACAAGTCATGATGACGGCATGTTTAGAAACTTGGAGAGAAACAAGAGGACAAACCCTAAAAAGTGGAATCCTCTACGACATGGAAACAGACAAAACACAGAGGAAAGGATAAGAGAGAAGCTCCACAGAAAGATCAAAATAGTGATGATGAGAGACAAATTGAAATGGTGAAATCTGAATTTTACCTCCAAAAGTGGGACAAATATCACTTAAAGAGAAACCCAAATGGGCCCCAATTACTTAGTCAGAGTCCCACATTCCTTTGCAAACATTAAAGTCACCAACCCCTCCCTTTGCTAAATGGGACACTTTATGGGGTCCCATTGCCCTTATCGTCCTACAATCAATAATCTATTGAACGGATGGTTAAATTTATGTCGACAAACTGAGCGTAAACACTCATATCTTTTTTAAGTGGGTTTAGTCATTTCTCATGGGCCCACTCTGACTAGTTCTACCAAAGTTGATTAATTTCACATCAAAAGTATGAACTAACAAAGCCCTTTTAACTTCAATTTTCAAAAGTGATTAGAGCTTCAAATCATTTAAAGAACAAATATACATGTGGTTTTTAACTTGTTGGATCAATATGGTCTTCCTTGTTTAATGGTATAAGACAACTTGATTATAGCCATATTACTTGGAACAAATTTCTGTCCTTGACCGTTGACAAATTAGTTTCCCAGCAAGAGAGGGAAACTATATGTATAATTAGTTGTGTTGAAAGTAAAAAAGGGGGTTGATGACCTAATCTTCAATTAAACAAGAAAACATGTCACCAAACTTGCCAATAATCTTAACTAATCACTTGAGTATACTATTTGAATCCCCTATGAACACACTTGATTAGCTGATTGAAAAGTTGTAATTTGTACACTTTAATGGATGACAACCTTTTTGTTAATTTGACAAAAAAATATCATTCATTTGTTGATGATAAGCAAACCACTTCCTCAAGTTGGCCGTATAAATTAAATTACGAGCATATGTTACAGACTTTCAATTTACAGTAGTACTAGGTAGCCCATATAGTGATAGTTTATGAGAACTCAAGTCTCTAAAACGAAATTTTAAAACGTTTTAACCCTCAAAATACATGTTAGATTTTAAAAAAAATTATATATTCAAAATCAGTGCATAAAACTCTTTCTAATAAGATCCATTGTCGATAAATTTTATTGGGTAAATATTAATTCCATTGTTTTTTCAATGGAATTCAGAACTAAAACAATGAATTTTAGACTGTACTTTAAAAAACAATAGAATCTATATTAAAACAATCAATTTTGGACAATGAATTATGTGATAAAAGAGTGGAAATAAAACTGTTCCATTTATTAAATCAATGGAATAAACCTGTTGAGTTCTCATGGACTATCAAATTGTGGGCTACATGTCATTTTTGTTCAATTTTTTACTCTCATTTTACCCTCAAACTAGGTGGTCTGTGAGAAAACCATCGATTAGAAACACGTATGTAGGGCTCCTTAATATCTAACACTTCGCATGGATTGAGAATAAAATGAAGATGATAAATTGGGAGTCTCAAAGTATTTTTCTCAAATTAAAACCCATTAAAGATTTTCCAATTAGAATTTCAATTTCTGACACAAGTAATGCAATGCTTTCCATTAGCTCTCAAAAGCTCATGCATGGTGTATTGTATTTTTGTTATAATATGCAAATTAAAAAGATTCCAAATGTGGTCAACAAGGTTTAAATTTTGCTTCAATTTGTCAAAATAGAGACCCCCTTTTATTTTTAATTTTCTTTTATGATGACTTTGTGGAGCTAGCAGTATTCTTACTAATCGTACGATTTCATGTGTTTTCTTTTTACAATAGCAATAGCATATTAGCATGCACGTGTACTTGATTAGTTGCTGCTCAATCAGACACTTGATTTTCTTCTTCTTTTTTTTAAAAAAAAAGATATATGAAGATCAAGTTTGTTCAAGATATATATATACACATGAGTATCACTAATCATATATATATATACAGGAATTCTCCTATGTGGATCAAAAAGTGTGGACCAAGTTTGTGGACCAAAATCCAATGGTTGTAATAAAACACAACATAGGTGGGGGCCACACATTTATTATGGGACCCACCACATCTAAGGTTGAAAAACAAGTCCACAAATTTGGTCCACACTTTTGATCCACATAGGAGAATTTCTCTATATATATATATATATATATAGGACCAATTAATAATTAACTCTAGCAGAAAGTTGGATGTGAAGTAGAGTTTAGATAATTTCATGTTCATTCACATGCATGACTATATATATATATAGAGAGAGAGAGAGAGAGAGAGGGAGAGGGAGAGAGGAGGTTTATTCTCTTTGTCTTCTTGAAAATGATGGTGACAATGATACATTAACTTAATTAGAAAAAAATAATCAGATTTTGCCATTTGGACATTTAAGTCAAGGTGATCAGGTGCTCTTTGATTCTTTTAATCATTATTTAAACTTGAAAATTCTCATTGACAGTTGAATTTAATTTCCCTCTTTCACATTGATGTTGTTTAAATTTATCAACTGATCAATGCAACACCATACGTGGGAAATTAAGCAAAAAAATCAATGGAATTAATGGAAAAGAAGAGAATGACCCCCACTTGTCATGTCACTCATCCGCACCATTAAATATAGATTTTTATTTTACACCCTTATTTTAAATCCTTACGTGAGAATATATATATATATATATATATATATATATATATATATATATATATTTTTGTGTGGTTCATGAAAGAGGGGGGCCTGTTCAGAGTAATATTTTGGTGATGTCAACTGGTCACTGAACCAGAAGACACGTTTGAAGGTACAGAACCACATGCAGATGGATAAGCATAAGCGGCTAAACATTTATAGTTGCAACTCAATGTTTCAAAAATCAATCCAATTACAACTATACAAACTTGTCCTTTAAACATTCAAAATGATCTAAACTAGAGCAATTAAGCTGCACGCACAGAAATTTCTCACTTAACGAGATAATAAGTTGGGTTAAAACATAACGCATGGTCATAAGGGTATATTGCTCAGAATGAAAATCAATTTAAAATATTTCGATTCCATACGGTTTGATCCTATGAAGGTTCATATCACCCAAGTGGTCCAAGATCCTTATTTTCTAGCCGTGTGGTCTGACGGAAAAGGCATATGTGATAATCGATGATAAAAGCCATATATGGTTATGTTTTATCTGAAATTACGTAAACATATTTGCCTTGTCTACTTTTATCAAATTGTATTGGTTGGCCTCCGATGTTGATGTAGCAAAGTGAGCAGTCAATTAGAAAAATAACGTGACATTCATTCTTTCTCTTCAGACAAATTGGAAGTCGGTGCTGATCCCTTTAATTAACAGACATTGTTATTGTCAAAATTAACTTTGAAAATCACTAGACCTTATGGTTTTTACCTAACATGATGGTACAGTACATAGGTAGTTAGTTAGTTGACTCTTCTTTTTTTGGTCAATATTTCATTAGTTCTCTACAGTCAAAATTTTCAAATAATTAATCATTACCAAATTTAATTATAGGTTGTGATACTTCAAATTATTCCAAAGTAGGTGCATTAATTACGCTTTGTGTTTTAGACTTTCGTTGAGTGAGAGTGGTCGACCCTTCCATGAAAGAGATGCATGCATGTGCCTTATCCAAAAAGGTGTACGTGTGTGTATATTTTTGTGGCGTAGTCTTTCTTTGTGAAGTTTTTTTTTTGTCCCTCCTTATGAGCAATCTTATATGAGAGAACAAGAACAAAATAGTTATATATGTGTGTGTGTGTATATATGTATGTATGCATGCATGTCTGTGTGTGTGATGAATTTATGATATATATATATGAGAGGAAAAGAACAAAATAGGTAGCTAGGGTTCAATTCCTAATAGGAGGGACAAGTATGATTACAGATTACAAGAGGGTTTAATACTGTCCAAGTGGAAATCGGAAAATGGCCATAATGTAACTATAATAACATACACCCATAAAGGCTCATAATCATTAACTCATATAAATGATAGTGGGATGAAACTGTATATGCACTGAAATACTTGTTTTTTCTGACTAGGAATTCCACCATTTTATTGGGATAAATAATAATATATTTACTTATATTATAACTAGGCCATTTTTTACTAATATCTCGACTAATTCAATTAGTTCCTTCTGTGTTATACTAGTTATTTTCTTCATATTTTCTTATGCTTAAAATTATATATATAAAGGTTTTCATTAATTCCTTCATGTATTTTTTGAAAATTACTAAAGTATACTTGGCCAAATTTCCAAGTTTGGAGAAGCCAATTTTTCCAAGCTTTCTATAATTAGTATTTGATGGATCGTATTTAACACAAAAGGGGAGGTGAATTGTGTCCCCAAATTCCGATAGGAATCTCTTTTTATAATTTAAAAGGAAATCAATGTCAATTAACAATTAGCACACAAACTTGGACTCTAATAATTATCTTAATCAATATTCATTTCAATGCAAGATGTGATACAATATGGTGAATGATCAATTATCAAATAATCAAGGAATTGCAAAAACAGATTTTTTAAACAACACACTGCGCACAGATTTTACAACTCAAATTTCACCTAGCAAATCAAGTCAGAATTCAATGAAATTTGGTATGCAGTATCACAACACCCTAATGAATACTATATCAAAAATTCAAATTAAAATTCAAAGTTTAGCTATGTGAACAGTGCACGGACAGACTAGTGGTTCAGAAAATTCTGCAATCAAAACACTTAATCAATCAACAAGCAAGCAATGCAATCAAGAAAGTCCACACAGCAATTTATAGTAGTTCGGAGACTCTTCTCCTACATCTACTACCTAGGTTCACCAACCTAGGATTTTCCAACCTCCACTAAGGATGTGGTTTTCTCAAGAGCTCCACAAAACTCACAAGGGTTTTTAGGTCACCCTTAAAACTGAAGATTTCAAGATAATCTTCAAACTTTACAACCAAGGGTTTCAAGCACTCCCTTAAACTCAACCTCAACAAGGTTTTTGCCCAATGAAGGGACTTTTACAAGTGTTCGGTATAAATGGTTCACTCAAGGTTTGCACTAAGCAAATGGGGTTGAGGAACACTCAAGAATCACAATATCACCTCACGGGTTGGATAGAAAATGAAGAATAATGAGGATTTTCGAATCTGAAAATAAGAAGTCAAATAAGAAGCACTCCCTCTTTGCAAAAGCAAAATAGTGAGGAAGCCTTTAGAGTGGCTTGGGTAGAAGCTTGGATTCAATGGCACAAACTAGCTTGAAAGCTTTGAGAGCAAGAATTTCTTCAATGTAACTTTTGGCTTCTCCAAGTTGGAATGAGGAAGAACCCCTCTTTATAATTTACCAAGCTCTTGTGATTTCCACCATTGGATCTTTTTCCATCTTCAAATCTCGACCTTCAATTACATGTGCAAATCTTGGCCATTGAATGGATAGATCATTAAATCTCAACCTTGCAATATGTAGCCGTTGCACTTGCATTATTTTCCAAGTCTAGCTTTGCAAGATTTGAGTTGTCATGTGCACTTGCAGCCATCTTTGACCATTTGATTAAACTTGCACCAAATCTTGACCTTGGTATCTCCAACAATTTTGTCATCTTTGACCATTTGATCAAACTTGCACCAAATCTTGGCATTGGTATCTCCAACAATTTCCTTTTAAATGTGTAGCAACTTGCAGCCATCTTTGACTCCAAAAATCAAGTAAGATCTTCTTTTAAGTCAAAAATTGCAAGCAAGAATGTTGTCTTATGCACAACCATTGGATTCACCTTTAAATGATCATCTTAACCCTTCAAGTCTTGTTGTAATATGATCCATTCATAATTCAAAACAATTCAATCTCGGCCATAGATTAGTGTACCGTTGGAGCTTGTAGTCTTCAAGAATATCTTCATAATCTAAGTCTTGTCTAGTTGCAAAATATACTTTCTCATCTCTTACAAATTTCAACCATTGCATTTGTCCTTTAGCTTCATCAATTGTCTTCTCACAAAAATCTGATCATTGACCTCAATAAAGGAAGCATGTGCAAGATCTTGTTTGATGAAGACAAGAGATCCTTCACGTGACCAAACATGTCCCTCCAATCTTGACTTCAAACTCTGAATTTGGCAGCACCAATATATCCATATTATACAGCCCTAAGGCTAGTTCCAATCATCAATCAAAATGCCTTAGTGGAAGGTTGATGAACATAGGTTTTTCTTGGTTTTCTAGAGATCCAAGCTCATACTCGAAAACCGGACTTCAATTCACTTGAGCATACTGAATTCTGAGTCATATGAGACCACAATGATGATTAACCTACAAGGAAATAGGAGGTAGAACTCCCCAATTGTATGTAAGCTCAAAGAGCTTCATATGGAGCGCATAGGTTAATTACATTAGAAAAACAACCCAGAAAATTCATATTACTGCATGATAAATCATTTTATATGTATTAGAATGTCCATGTAAAATTTCATAACAATCGGAGATCGTTTGGTCACTCAACCAAGCAATTAGATCACTAATAGTGAAACCGATAAATTCTAAGTGTAAATTCAAAGTCATTTTGCAAACTTAGTGTAAATGACCTTTTCTCTTGAACTTTACTAAATCAAATATGTTCATAGTGATGAAACAAAGATGCACACGAAATTTCATTTAAATCGGAGTTCATTTGGTTCACCACGTTCACAAAGAACACATATGCACAAAATTAGGTAAAACCTAGTTTTGGCGGAATTTAAGCATATGACCAAATATATATGTGATGCACTTAATTTCTCATGATTATAGTCCTAGAACATATATTAAACCTTCATGTGCATGTGGTTCAAGTTTCAAGTAATTTGGACCTAAGTTGGTTAAGATAAGTTATGATCATTAGAAGATTAATGCCCTAACTTAGTCCATGTATGTTTGTTTTCAAAACTTAATTTCCAGCACTATCTCAAAAATATATAGATATCAAATTCACATAGAGATATGCATAAGCCTTCATTTAAGTGTATATGCACAATTAAGATATTAAACAATTAACCAAATAACCATTTAAGCATGTTTTCTAGCATTTTAGGATATGTTCAAGTCAAGCATGCTCACACACATTTTAGTATACAATCATACACAATCATCAAAAACACAATGTTGACCTAGACAGTAAGTCTTGGTCCAACACTTCCTTCATATTCCATTCGTATAAATATTCAAAAGTAAGAATCAACAGAAATCAATATCTTCCTCAAGAAATCTTCAAGGATGGATACTCCTAACTCTCCACCTGTAAAAAGGTCTAGAACTGATGAAGGTTCTACTTCTAAAAAAGATGAAGGTGGAAATGATCCCAGATTCAACCTCTCCACTATAAGGGAAGACGTATACGAGGACGATCCCCAGAAAACCATCGAATCTCTACAAGAAGCTTTGAGGGAAACCAAAAGGAGACTTAAAAAAGCAACCGACAAAGTTCAAGACTACAAAAGACAATTTATGGTTTCAAAGTATGCCATACAAGGTGTTCGATATATGTCATGGGGCAGACAAGCAAGTACTCATGACCCAGATAAATTGCACGAAGCAATCACTGAGATCACAGTACAACTTGGATCTGTTGCAGATGGAATAGACAGTGTTCTTTATACCCTAGAATAAAATTCATGTCCAACAGTATTCCCCATTATGCTCCACTTAAGAGAAGATACATAGGAAGATAGAGAGCAACAAATGCACGAACATAAGCAGAAAGTGGCACATGTTTATGTCTTCAATGTTTGGCTTTCCTGCTGGTCTTATACGTGTCAGTCAAAGGAGACGCATTGCATTTCTTTTCCAAATATATAAATATATATAAAATAGCTAGAAGAAGAAAAATACATATATGTATGAATAATATTGTAGCTAGGTTCAAGGTTTTCTTCAAAGATGCACGTTGCTTATAAAAGCACATTCACTGAACATTATATATTATTATATATATATATATACACATTATGCATGACCCTTTTCAGATATCATGATGATCTGCTTGTTTCATTTGGGTGGACTGGAAAACCACCAAATTTCGGCATGTTTTTTGCTGTGACCACATAGAAAAGGAGAGTTTAAACATCATTGTTCGTTGAAAAAAAATGGCTCAGTTGGTGATGATTCAAAGGAGCTAGGCATATACATTTGAACACCTTTTTTCCTTCCACCACCAACATAAATAGAAAAAGAAAGAAATAATCAAATGAACCCACAATAGCAACTCCATCAAAAGCAAAACATAAGAAGATGAAGGCGCATATTAGGTCTCGACTCTCGATGCACGGATAAGTGTGGAAGGAAATGAAGCCATGATATGGATTCCCAGTCAAAAAAATAAACAGTACCGTTGACGAAATTACACTCATCTTGACCAGGTCTTGATCATATCAAGATGAGATGAAAACAAATATTTAATGGATATGATATAAGTCCACGATTTCCTTAACTTAGTAAGATGTGTTTTAAAGACGTGAGTTTTAGAAGGTTCTAAAAGGCTTGGTGATGAGTTGGGCTTGGGAATACGGATGATATCTTATAATGATAGTCAAATTTGGGTTAGAGAGTTAATTGTTGTTTCCTAAAATACAGTGAGTAAATTATATTACTAGCTAGTAATAGGATAAAAAATATATATATATTGAGCACGAAATAGTGGGGTTTGGGACAACGTGGTTGGTTCCAGCTGAGAGTGAGAGAGCGAATGGAAAGAATTTGTTGGTTTTTGTAATAAAATTATAAAATGTTTCCTATGCATACAACAGTTGAGTTATGTCTTGTGAGTGAAGGCAGTTGGGGGTACATTGTAAAGATGGGTCAATTACCCTTGCATATAACTTCATTACATTCTCTTCTGCATTATGTCTCTATAACTTAAACAAACAAGGATGATGCTTTCAGAGCACTGAATTTCATACAATACTAGTAATTAACTCACTATATATATATATATATATATAACTAGTTGATGCAAACTCTCCAAAATAATTTTTTAAAAATAAATTATTCCACCGCCAGATTTTAGTCATTCTAAGCTTGATGACAAAGAGTGCAAGAAAAGACAACTATTTTTTTTCTCGATTTATTGAGAAAGAGGGCTTTCAATTTTACTTTCTTATGTAACCAAGTGTGAAGGATACCAAGTTTAAAAAATTATTGATTGTGAAAGCTTATTTTACCAATTTTACAAGAAGTCACCATAAGTTTTGTTGCACAGTCAACAATCAAACCACTTAGATGATGACTTAGTCGGTGAATTTTTTTAGGTCAAACCGTACGACTTCGAGAGGTCATAAATTAGATTTTCAGTGGAAGTAATACTCTTGTAGTCATGCTACCGGACAACATAAGTTTTAAGCACATATCAAATTTTCAAAGAACAAATTTATACGACGTGGTTCTAATTTTTAAAAAAAAAATCAAACCTTTTCATATTTTCTTTACCGTACCAACTACCAAAACTAGCAAGCAGTCCCGACTTCCAATTAGACCAAAATGTGAAGATTAAACTCACAATAATTAAGATTTGAGGGACTAATATGTAAAAAGCTCAATGCTTTCTTTCACGCGTTTTTGATTAGTAAATTGAGCATGACGTCTATAGAGCACAAATGGTGAAGGCAATTTCATTGGTGGGTTAAGTGGGCTAATTGAGTGACGCAATCATAGACTATCACTGTCTGTACTCTGTTTTTAAAGGTATATATGGATGGATTTACAGAGTGAGGGACGTACTCGTGCTAATGTGCGCTCGCCTGTGCGAACCGTTATATATATGGACAGCCGACCAACGACACTAGAACCACTCTCCAATTGTCAAACAGTGGAGGTCTGAAACAGAGGATATAATACTAGCGAATAGGTTTTAAGAAAAGTGTGTGAGTCTGAGAGAGATGGAGAGAGAGAAGGAAATGAAGCAATCCAAGTTTAAGAGGATCTGTGTGTTTTGTGGGAGTAGTCCAGGGAAGAAGAGTAGCTATAAAGATGCTGCTGTTGAGCTTGGAAAGGAGTTGGTACTGCCTCTCTGTTTTGCTCTTTGTCTGGTCTTTCGGCTCTGTTTCGAATTCTTAAATCTGTTTTCAATTAATCTTATTATTCTTTTTGTGATTTTGTTGATTTCTCGTTCTGGGTTTTCTTTTAATTTGGTTGGTTTGTGCTTTTTTTGCTTTGTGGGATTTCTGCCATTACTGGCTCTGTTTCTTGGTTCATAAGTGAACTCTGCTTTTTTTATGCTGAGAAAGAACATTAATTTCCAACCAATCAAAATATTATTTAGGAGCAAGATGTGGCAAAAATGGGGTATTGTAGAAGAATCTACCAGGGAATTTCTTGAAAGTAAAATGTGATTTATTGGGTGCTTAATGAAAGCAGAACTTGGAATTCATTTTCAGTGAACTTGGTTTACTGCACAATTTGTCTGAATGAGCTAATATTTCCTTTCTTTTTTTCTCTTTCAGGTTTCAAGAAATATTGATTTGGTTTATGGAGGAGGGAGCATAGGGTTGATGGGTTTGATTTCTCAAGCTGTATATGATGGTGGCCGCCATGTTATTGGGTAAGAATCTTATCTCAATTTCTCTTTTCTTTTCTTCAATTTTATCTGCTTCTTTAATTTTTTGCATATTAGATAACCAATGAATTTCTTGGATAGGATTTGGTTTGTTCTTCATCCTTCTTTACTAATTTAGTAATTTTTGTCTTGTTATTGTCTGCAGAGTTATCCCCAAGACACTCATGCCAAGAGAGGTACATAACTACATATCCTTAATTTCATTATATATTTATATATGCATAATCTTGTTTGCTTTTATTTTTCTTTTTTATTGTGGATCTTTTAGATATTCATGTGGTAGCTCCTTTTGCATGAATTTCTACCTCACTTTAGTTATCTTTAAATATGAATTTCACACACTTGTCTCTTCTGTATTTCTTGCATGGGATCTTATGAATCTTGTCCTCAATTTTCACATTGGGATTCTGCATGAACTTGCTCCATCAATGTCTTTTGTCCCTCTCCAATAACCTTATATGCCAACTTGCAAGATTCTTACACTTGGTCTTCTTCTTTTTTTTTACATGATGAAGTCCACTGTCCACATATTTATTGTGTGTGTGTGTGAGTCTCTGATGAACTTGATTGCATTTGATGCAGATAACAGGAGAAACAGTAGGGGAAGTGAAGGCAGTTGCTGATATGCACCAAAGGAAGGCAGAGATGGCTAGACAGTCAGATGCCTTTATTGCCTTACCTGGTTAGTATACATATATATACATATGATATGATCCACATATGGAGAGAGATTTTTGCACATAGTACTAAGTACCATAATAAAAATATGATTTTCATGTCAAAATATATGCTAAAGCATAGGTGAAGAAATGGCAAATGGAGTGAAGATTGTAATCATCAAGGCATTATAAACCCAAATGAGAGACAAATGACTAGAGAGCTGCTGCCTTTCCCCTTCATAGTTAATACCCTGGTCTTGCAATTCTCAGTTCATTATCATGATTTATCAGAAAAAAAAGCTGGCACTGAAAGCTTAACTTGTGGTGTGAGGCACTCTAGTACAAACCAGGCAACTAGTCCTTTGTCTGTGAGGTTACGGTAACATTTATTCAGCAGATTAATTAAGGAGAGAATTTCAGTCTTTTGTCCATCAAATCTGGTCCTTTTGCCGGCTACAAACTTGCATGGGCCAGATTTTCAGTGCTTTTGGGCCTCATCTTCAGTTCCTTCCCGGGCCGAAACAAGTAATTTAAGGCCAGGGCAGTGCATTTTGAAAACGATCTAACCCAGTAACCCTTATAAACTGGCTCTTGAATGGGACCTTTAACAGCCCAAAGAGAAAACAACAATAAAATAACATATAAGCTGTTTAGTTAAAATTCATACTTGGATAATTGGATTTTCCCTAGCATCTCATCTGAAACAAGTTCTACTGTGTGTAAATGAAGGTGGTTATGGGACCCTTGAAGAGCTTCTTGAAGTGATAACATGGGCTCAGCTTGGCATCCACGACAAGCCGGTAACGGATGATTCTAGCACTCGGATCATATATATATATATTGAGTTTGATACATGATATATATAATTAGCATGAATGAAACTTTTGCCATAAACTGAATAACCAAAGGTTCCCTGAACTGTGTGTTTACAGGTTGGATTATTGAATGTGGATGGGTACTACAACTCCTTGTTGTCATTCATTGACAAGGCAGTAGAGGAAGGCTTCATTTGTCCAACTGCAAGACATATCATTGTCTCTGCCCCTACCCCAAACGAGTTGGTCAAGAAAATGGAGGTACTAACTTACCCAATCCTATATATATATAGCATATAATCTTAGATTTACACTAGAATGGAGGAAATGATTCTTTAAATTCCAGGAATATTTTCCGCGGCACGAAAGAGTAGCCTCAAAACTAAGCTGGGAGATTGAACAACTAGGCTGCTGCACCCCAAAATGTGATATTTCAAGGTGAAGAAATGTGAAGAGGTGAAAGTAGAAAACACAGGACTGCAGGACTAATTTTAGATGACTGAAAATGTTCCTCCAGTAGGGATTTATTTTCTTCTTTGCTTTCCGAGTAAACTTTGACCTACAACAACCTCAACGCTTAATTTCTTAGGTTTTTGCTGCTAATTTTTTTTTTAAAATGTTTTGCAGTTTAGATCACAACTCTTAAACTGCTTTAGGTATGTATTAATTGTCAACAATGACTTAAATCAATTCTCAACTCCATTTATTGGAGTGCTCACTAAATTTCCGACCAACGAGAGGTGATTCGGTTGACAATCGGCTGAGTTAGACATATATATGTCTAATGTTTGATTCTAATGAGAAACATATTTCTCAATGGAATTTCAAAAAAAAAAATCAGAAATTCCTAAATTAATTGATGGAAGAGGAACTGCCTTGCAGTTGTGTTGCAATTTCTTCCTCAATAAATGGAGAGAATTCTATGTGTACATGAACATGACTTAAACCTGCGGCTTTGTAGGCCCATTTCTTGGGCTATGCCAGAGCTATATTAAGTAGTCAACCCAGTAAAGAGGCCCATTATATTTTTATTTTGGGCCTCGTCAAACATCTTACTGTGACAAAATGCGGCAAACGGTGCACCTAATCCTCTGTGTTAACGGAAAACTTCAACAATAAATGCTGCCTTAGAAAAACCTGTAATTGCCGGCCTTAAGAATTTAGATAGAGAAGGAAGTCTTGTTTTTTGGTATAAGACAAGTCTTATTACCTAATAACTAACTGTATAATAAAGAGTAAATAGACAATCATTTATACCAAAAAAATAATATAAAACCCCTAATTAATAATTATCACCTAATATATTAAAGTTTATTGTCACTTTTAATGTTTCCAGAATTTCCACCACGTGGCTTTCTACCATTCATTGTCAGGAATTTGATTGGAAATACGAATACGATGATAGGGCAATTTGGTCATTTTACATTTTTCACAGTGTGAGCACAAAACGCAACACAAGTGCCTTGCTCGTTCACATTTCTGTGTCCATCTCCCTCTCCGTCTCTCAAAATCTAGCCCTCTCTGTACAGGATCGCGAATACTGTAAGCTCCGACACCTAGCATTTTCAATCTTATTCCACTATTTTTGTTCTGTAATTTGAGTTTATGTTCGTGAAGGACGGGATCTGTTTCTGTCCTTCTCTCTCTCTCTTTTTCCTAATTATAATGTATTGATTCTGTCTAATTATGTGTATTTAGAGATATATAACTTGAAATTGATTTCGGCTCCATCGAAATCAAAGCTTCTTTGTATTAGTTAACGTTTCTGTGTTCAATTGATCTTTCTTGTGCGGGAGATCATATAAATTGATGCTTTGATATTCTTTATCTCCTTTTGTTTTTGGTGCAGATCGAGGATTATGCAGTAGTTGAATCTGAACTTTGTTGAATCTGCATTTTTTCATTGTGTCTTTTTTTGAATGTGATTAAATTCCATACTATTTTGCCAGATGATTCTTAAACAGGAAGTGAATTATAGTCTTACTAGAGGAAATAAAATTAGCTTAGGTGATAACGATTTGGTTGATATAATTTTGAAATTGTGAATCTGAGTTGTTTTGACGGGCTCTAGCCTCTAGCTTTAGGTATGGATGCAGCCATTTCCTTCCTGGTACAGGACCACAGAATCTTTTCCTTTTTGATATTCACAAGCACTTGTATAACATTTTTTTTAAAAGCTAGACCTAGTAAACAATATAGTCACCTGAATATGGTAGTTAATGATGAAAAATAAAAGGTAACTTCAGTTTGGAATAATTGCCTGAAGGAGGCGTCTCTACTAAATATGCAATTCAATATATTTGCTTCACTTGAGTCTTTTTGTCTTTTGAGTTGTAACAATTGCCGAGTACTTTTTTATTTCTTTCCTAACCCTGAAGCTGGAGGTTGATTATTTGTGATGGGCTCAGATTTTGTTGAAGATTCCATCTGGTTTCCTGAAGCTTTACAATCCTGAATTTGCTCTCGAAGGTGCTTGAAGAAGTGATTACATTTTCTGCCGATTTGAATTTTTGGTTCAATTGGCAGAAACTATAACAAGATGGTCACAATACACCGCAGGTTTTTTTTTGCTCTCTGCCAGTTAGCATTTTCTTCAGGAAATAGTGTTATAAATTGTTATCTTATGTCTTCTTGGGGTGAGTTTGTAGTAGTCTATTTTGAGCTCATTTGTTCAAATTGCTTGATTGTTTGTCATATTTTCTTTGTAGTGGAGGTAGTAGGAAAACACATGATGGTGCCAAGATTGTTGTGACCGCAATTCTGGGAGTTGTTTTTGGATTTTTTGTTGGTATATCCTTTCCATCAGTTTCCTTTGATAAGGTAAATTTTCCTCCACTAGTTTGTGACTTTAGCCTACGCTGCCTTAGGAACATATAACTAGTTTGATTTGTTTTGAACGTTTGAACTCTCCAGATTCACTTACCTTCAGGCATTATTTCGTCTTTTGATCTGGCCTTGACTAATAAAAACAGAGCTACAAGAAGCAGTCCTCTTGCGAATGATGAATCAGGAAATGGTCCTAAGCTATCCAAGGTACTTATTATCATATAACCAATGAATGAACATGGATTATAGATTTTAACTTTTGGAGACACACTGCCAGATCTTGTATGTTGTCTGGTGTGATAGTATAGTATAGTGTGATTAGCAAAGTAGCTCCTATGTGTATAGCCTATTAGCCTATGTGCATGTTGCATGCAAAGTTATCTTAATCTGCTCAGGTTGCCTTCGTTGATTTTTTTCCTTGCTGCCTTTAGAAGTAGTTTTTTCGTCCCTCAATTGCTGACCAAGTTTGATGATTTGGTCTTGTGAATTTGCTCCAGATTTATGTCCCAACAAATCCACGTGGTGCAGAATTGTTACCTCCAGGGATTGTAGTTCCAGAAACTGACCTCTACCTGCGTAGACTATGGGGTGACCCCAGTGAAGTATGGCGTGCAATTCTCTACCTGATTAAATTTCGATAACTTTCGTGTTTTTTACTATTATCGTTGAGTGACAAAGTTTTGAGCTCCCCCGTTCTCTGATGTCCATATACCTAAAGCAATGTCTTCACTGTTTGAGTTACTAGAGAAATAATGGCTGCTGTTATTCTTACGTTTGGGCAAAATGACATTATTGTCAGCTTGAAGCTTGTGCAGTTGTGCCCCATAACTCACCTTAGGAGAATTGATGCCTTACGTATTTGTATTGCATCCTTTTGGGAGCTTAAGATCATACCCTAATTTTCAAGAACGGATGTATAATTGTATTTTTGTTTTGCCCTTACCCTTTGTTAAAAACCTAAAATCATGTAGTTTTAGGTGCAAGTCCCATCCAACTCTCCCACACCACTGAAAGATGTATTACTGTGCTTGCACTAATACCTGATTTCCTTATATTGGCAGGATCTAAAGAAGAAGCCAAAGTACCTAGTAACATTTACTGTAGGTTATGATCAGAGGAACAATATAAATGCAGCAGTTAAAAAGGTATACTAATGGATAATTGGATATTCTGTGGCTGATATGTTTTCTTCTATAAATACTGAGGCTTGTATATTTTGCATATGTTAGTTTTCTGAAGATTTTCAGATTCTGCTCTTCCATTATGATGGTCGGACAACTGAATGGGACGAATTTGAGTGGTCAAGGAGTGCAATCCATATTAGCACGAGGAGACAAACAAAGTGGTTAGTGTGGATTTTGGTTGTATCAAGCTCCTTCTTCTGTAGCTCCTTCGAATAGAGACTATTTTCGATGGAGAATGTTTCTTTTACTGTGGGAGATTCTTTGTAGCCTGCTATAACTGTTTGATCCATTTATGTTTTCTAGGTGGTATGCAAAAAGGTTTTTGCATCCTGATGTTGTGGCAGCTTATGAATATATTTTTATATGGGATGAAGATCTTGGTGTGGAACATTTTAATGGGGAAAAGTAAGTTCTCTAAAAAGTACTATATCCTAGTCAGATTTTCAACAGTTGCCTGCGCTCTAGTCTGATTCATAAATATTAACAGGTATATTGAATTGGTTAAAAAACATGGCCTTGAGATATCACAACCAGGTCTTGAACCCAACAATGGACTGACATGGCAGATGACAAAGAGAAGAGGTGACAGGGAGGTGCACAAGTAAGATTTACCATGAAAATATATAAAAATACATTTATGTGCATATTTTAATTTGCCTGTTTGAATTGGAAAGGATTACAGAAGAGAAACCAGGCTGGTGCAGTGACCCACTTTTGCCTCCATGTGCCGCGTATGTCTCCCTCCTCTCTCTCTCTCGCTCTCTCTCTCTCTTTCTACATGGAACAAACATGTTGCATATATTTATGTACTTGAAACATCAACTTTCTCGGTTGGATGCATGACGAAACCCGTCACCCTCTAATTTTTGTCTAAAAGAAGGAACTCTTTTAGTTTATCTCACATGTAAACCAAATGAATGAATGGTTTGCATAAATTTTGTGGTTCTGTAATCTAAATGTTCACTGAGGATGTTCAAATGGCTCAATAACTTCCTCTTTTTTGTTCTGCTTTTGTTTTGTCTTTGTTCCCTCTTTTTTCAGGCCATCCTATCAGATGCCCTGCTGTTTTTCTCTTTTTTTGGTGTTATATATTTGTTTGCTCATAAAAAAAAGCTTTGTATTGCCTTTTTAAGGTCCGTTTGTAAATTTTTACTTGAATGAAGAATCATAAGTTTCCAATATTGGATATTGTGTTCATCTGTAAATTTTCACTAATTAGCTCTAAAAGTGGAAATTTTTGGGACGCGCTTAATTGTTTATAACTTTATACTACTCTTTAAAAGGATTACGGTTCTCCTTTTCCTGCTGCTTATATTTTTTTGGGGGTCTTATCAGCTTCGTGGAAATTATGGCCCCTGTATTTTCTCGGGATGCGTGGCGTTGTGTGTGGCATATGATTCAGGTGCGTTGAAATTTTCAGCTTTTTTTGTAGACTGAACCTTTGCTTCGCAGTTTAGTTGCTTCACTTCAACCAAATGGTCAGTTGTGCAAACAATGAAAACAGCCTCTTTGCAATGTGAGGTAAGGCTGTGTAGTGTGTACAGCTTGTCCCGCCTAGACCCTGCTTTAAATGCAGGAGCCTTGTGCAGGGAGTGTTGTTTTTTTGTAGTTGTCAAGATATATCCATCTCCGTGTCTACCATGTAAGAGTAACAGTGAATGCTTTCAGCTCGTCCACCAGTACTAAGATAAATCTTATCCATTCAGTTGCCTCACCATTTAAAAATGGTGGTTTTTGGAAGAGAGACTGAAACAATGTAAATGTGGTCTTGTCTAGTATATATATCGGGGATTTTTCATTTTTTAAGCTACTAAATATAATGCTTTGATTGTCTCTTCTGGTAGAATGATTTGGTGCATGGATGGGGCTTGGATTTTGCTCTTAGAAGATGTATGGAGGTTAGTCATATCTTGTTTCTGGACAATGTTTTATACTGGTAGTAAGCTTCGTTTATTTATTCCTTTATAATGAAACCTTCATGCTTTAGATGAAAATTTTGCATACTTCTGACTAGGTTATTGCCTTCTAATGTATTTGAACTTTTAAATCTTAATTGTCCGTCTTAACACGCAGCCTGCCCATGAGAAAATTGGAGTGGTTGATTCACAGTGGATCATTCATCAAGTAATTCCTTCTCTAGGTGGCCAGGTGAGTCATCACCCACTCACGTGTACTTATGAAAGCGTATTTTTGAATGCAAGATTTTCGTAATTGCATGTGCATCTAACGAAAGGATGCGGAAAAATTTGCGGTAATAATTTGTTAACAATGATTAGCATAGCATTACAGCAAAGATCTTTGTCAAAGGATCTATATTTGGATCACTCTCATACGGTCTCAACTCTCAACCGCCATCATGCGAGACATGGCATTACTTTCTGGATTGCTACGGTTCATAACAGTCTCTCTAGTCATGAGACTTCGTAGCTTATGATTTCACACTTCCTTTCTCTGTTATATTCAAAATTTTCACTTCTTGTTTGTCGTCTCATTACTTGTCTAAAATTCTCAGGGGAAGGGAGAGAAGGGGAAAGCCCCGTGGGAGGGGGTATGTGCAAACTTCTCATTACTTGTTTTTCTCTACTTTTCAATTTATCTTTTTTCTCTTTTGAAAAAAAAACAATCAATGTCTTAAGGGTTTATCTTCTTCGCCCACCCCTGCCAATTTTCAGGTGAGAGAACGGTGCAGAAGCGAGTGGTCCTTATTCCAGAATCGACTTGCTAATGCAGACCGGGCATATCTGTCTCACACCAGGAAGGGGTAATCTATTGTGGACCAAGTGTTGGCTCGATTTGAACATCTGCCACGTAGCCTTGAATGGGTATCCTACGTCTCGATTTGATGTTAACACAGCCTTGATGCGTCTTTAGAGGCCTGTTCGTCATGTGGGTTTGATCGAGGCCGTGGGCTTATTTTCTAAGCCTCAGTTTGTGTAATTCATAGATATTCGTAGTTATAGATGAGAGAGAGGAGAGTTTTATGTGTCTCCCCAAATTGTTTTGTCTTGTATACTCGCTTTGCTGTATTGGAGGGCATATTTGAGCAAAGATGAATGGTGTCTTCAATTATATTCTTTTACCGGAATTCGAAACTGCTGGTGTGATCTTCCAATATGTTGACATTTTTTTTAACCAAGTTTATTCTAACTTGAATTTTAGGCTTAAAATAATTTCTTTTTTCATTGTAATTTTGACTGCACCCGATTGTTGGAGACGGTGATGTTCAGAGAAGTGGAGGAAAAATGGCCGACTTTTTTGGAGTGAAACGGAAGTTTCTTTGTCACCGAACACTGTAATTGAGTTTGAGGAAGACATGGTGTTTTGCTTGCACTGGCAGATACCCTCACCCTCACCTAGATTATAATAGAAACGCTCATGTTACCTTCCAGGGTTGTTTGTTTAAGACTCCTTTGTGCTGGTGAAAGCTACCAACTAAAACATATGTGTCTATCTTTGTATTGTACTAGACGCAAAAATAACTTCTACCACTCTCCGTAGGATTATATAATATATGTTATAATCAGGTACGGGCAACAGGAGAGTAGAAAGTCATAAGATCTAGAACTGCTCTGTACACGAATCAGAGTATAAAAATGTGTTAATTGTCACTTGAGATGGAAATTTTACCACATCTTCTTTCATTATTGGGATATATTGGGTCTGTGTGCATTATATTTAAAGGGGCAAACTTCCACATCTTCGTTCTGCCTCTTAGCATTAGTGCACTTTTTTATATTGAGAAAAATTGGCAAGGCTATCCTCCTCAATCTATGGGAGAGTAACCATCCTGTGAAAATTGGAAACATCACTGCACTTCAATAGCTGACTGGCTCACAAGTTTCAACCCCATGGTTCTCTTCATTCAGACTGTTATGCTATGATTTTTGTACCATGCACTACTGCAAGATTTTTCTACTATGCACTACTGCACTAGCAACTAGCAAAAAATGGGCAGCAACCAACCAGCATTGTCTGAGCCCAAATGGTTTAGCTTTGTGGTCTTATGGGCCCACATTGTCTAGACTCTACCGAATATGGAGTTATGGTTCCAGAATTATGTCTCTCTCAAAAAGCCCACATTCCACCTTCTCCAAAACTGAAAAGGAAACAAGAAGAGGCACTGACCTGACACACCATCGCTTAAGGGTATTTCCGTCATTGAATAAATTCCCAAATTTCCAAGAAAACCAATGAATTAAATGGGAGACGGTGTGTGTGGAATAGTGTGCACGTTAAAAGCATGTCCAACCGATACTCTAAAATTAATTTATATCTATTTTAAAGTATCGTTTTTCTAAAACACATCAAGGGTCTGTTTAGTATATAATTTTGACAGTAGCATATATTGTGTTAGTATATATGGTGATAAAAATGTTAGTAGATATAGTTCATGAGATGCTGATAATGTTTGATTGTACTTTTGTTGATAAGATATATGATGCTAAAACAGTTATGTATTAAGGTTGTAACATACTAAAATAAATGATAAAATAAATAAGAAACAAATGATAATAAAAGCAATGTAGTCGGTTCAAATATAATGTCAGACACAAATGGAAAATGGTTGCAAAAAAGAAGAGAATTGTTCATTTATAGACAATTTTGAAACCACCATAATATTGTCTAAAAATTGCCTAATAATACTCGAGGAAAATGTTGTTTGGTGCATGAGAACATTATGATACTAAAGCCATATATTGTGATGAAAAATTGTCATCCAAACCGGCTGCATATAACCAGTACGACAATACCCTAACTGATACGTCAAAATAGGTGGAGGTTTTATTTGGGGTACGCAAACCATCCCCAAGAATACAAAATTATTATTTTAATAAAATGTATATAAAATTTTATTTTTGATTTTGTATTAAAATGTAGAGATGGCAATTTATTTTTTCAAAAACTGGTTTTACCCTTCTACCCCTTAAGCGCCAATTGCTCATTTCCTATTTCCCACCATGCCTCGCGGTCGTTTCGGTTTTAAAGATTCCTCCCTATTCTGTGTTCGTCTGGAGAGCACAGAGTCTTCACAGGTCAAGCAAGTAAACCTAGGGTTTACTATCGGCCGGGAAAATTGAAATTCGTGGGCTGCACCTTGTGTTTGGCCGGCGAGAAAATCAGAGGGAAATTTCGAATAACTGCCTCGGGAATGTTCGTTCTGATCCGGCTTTGTGGTGGGTCCTGATTAACCGCGAGGGCGGTCGGGTGGAGCTCCAACAGCGGTTAGAGGTTTATGAGCACGAGATCCCGGGACCCGATACTGGTAGGGCACTCCGTTCGATTGTCTTCTACTTTTGTTGTTAATGGAAATGAACGCAATGGAATTCGTGTAACAATCTCTGTTTCTCTTCTTTGACTTCGTGTTTTTGTATCAATCTGTCCTTTCCCTGGCTAGTAGTGGTGGTACGTTTCGGCGAGCTCTTCTTTTTTGTGTTAATGAAACTTTTCTCTTCCGTTTCTGGCAATTGATTTGAAATATAATCTGGTGCGGGTCGTGTCTCTAAATTTTTCTTTAAGGACTTTTGGTTCAGTTGTGTTAACTTTTATCTTTGCAATAGGAAGTTGGCATTGGCCTGTTGTAGAAGATAATTGAATAGAAAAAGGACTTTCGGAATTCTTAGCCAGAGAATGATTGCTTTTGACAACCTACAAACTCTTGCGATACATATGTCTGCAATATTTAGTTGCACATTTCATGCTTTTTGGTTTGTTTCCTATCATTTTTTCTGTTCTTTCCCTAGTTAATATGGTTGGCAGATTGTTCGTGTATTTGTGCTTTTGAACTATTATGTATTTAACATGTTCTTATTTTTACCTTTGTCTATACTGCTATCAGTAATTGTGATTTTGCCTCTGTAGCAGTAGTTGGAGTCACAACTAAGCAGATGGATCTCACTCTAAAATGTGCTGCTGTGCTGATGCTTCTTGGGCTGGGTATGTAGTATGTACTACCATTTCTGAATCCCTCTTTCAGCTTCTTTTTTATTTTATTTTTATGTTTTTTTATTCTGGATGAAATGGTTATGTTTTGAAATACTATTTCTATTCTATTCAGGGAAATGATATTTTTGTAACCCCATGATATTATATCAGACTAGATGATAGCCAGTTGTGTTGATTTTGCATCGGTGGCTTGTTATTAGGTTGTCATTGTCAAATATGATGCTAGGCTGATCGATAAGGCATTTAGTGATTGGGTACTAAATAATATAGAGATGAGCTTAATGCATTGCGAATGTAACTTGGTTATCTGCATCAGCTCTTTTCCTTTTGAACTTAATGTCTTGTTGAATTGGTTTGTGGATTTTCCGACTCTTCCCTTGGTATCTGTATCAGCAAGTGCATCTGCTACCAATAGTGATTTTGGGCAGTGTGAAAGAATTGTCAAAAGGTGGGCTTCTTCCGCTATTGATGTAGAAGTTAAAGATGACAAACATACACTTCAAGATTTGTTGTTTTTCCTCCACGTCCCAAGAACTGGAGGGCGAACATACTTCCATTGGTAATTTAACTTGTGCTATACAGTAAAGTATTGATTAAGTTATGTAGTTCTTATAAGTTATAACTTATAACCACTTAAGCTTCTGCCTCTACTGTATTTTGCACTTGCAGTTTCTTGAAAAAGTTGTACTCCAGTTCTCAGGAATGTCCCAGATCTTACGATAAGCTACGATTCAATCCTAGGTAGCTTTTCTTTTTCTTGACATCTTATTTAAGCTATCATAGGCTCATTTTTATTGACGTTTTATGTTACATGCAAGGGAGGATGAACTAACATATTTCATGCTAGTGTTTTTAACATACTTCTTTTAGTATAAAACTAATCGAATTGCAAATTCATTTATTAGTATTATGGTTTATGCTTTGAGTTTACAAAAATTCTACGCTTGGACTATCTTATTTATATGATTTTTAACAAAGCATGGACGACTCTTGGCTCTTGCTCAATTTATTTCTTTAGGATGTTTTAATTGTTTACGTGATTGCTTCTTTTTTTTTGTGTGTGTGCAGCAAACCAAAGTGCAGATTGTTGGTTACTCATGATGACTATAGCATGATGTCTAAACTTCAGAGGGAAAAGCTTTCAGTGGTGACGATACTTAGAGATCCAGTTGACCGTGTATTTAGTACCTATGAATTTTCAGTTGAGGTAGCAGCAAGATTTTTGGTGCATCCTAATTTAACATCCGTCAGACGAATGGCTGGACGCTTACGCCCTAAGACTAATGGAATAAGTACACTGGATATATGGCCTTGGAAGTATTTGGTTCCTTGGATGAGAGAAGATCTATTTGCTCGGGTATGAATTTCATTGGAATGTTGGTTGATGTGCATCTTTTCTTGTTTCTTTTTTGCATTCTAATGCCATAAGGTACTCTTTCTTCTTAGATTTTTGTTCTTTTTATCCATTGTACATTATCAAATGCATCTATGGTCTATGTTATCAGTTCCCATATGATTATATTCTTGATGACAACTACAACATTGCTTCAAATCATCCTATGTCCATGCATTTCAATAATGCATGGAATGACTAGATATTTGGTACCTGGAGTGACTAGATATTCTATTCTGCATGGAATGATTTTTTGTGTGTTTTACGGACAGAGAGATGCTAGAAAGCAAAGAGGTTCAAATGATGTGAGGAGCAATGACTCCTACGATACGAAGGAAGTTTTGATGCCATTGCATGAATACATCATTGACCCTACTGCTCTTGACATTGTTCACAATGGAGCAACGTTCCAGGTATTTGCCTATGTTTTCACGTTTAAAACTTGCAGCTCCTGTGGGTTTCTTTCTTTCTATTCTAGTTGATGTTAGGTTTTTCTTTTTTGACATTTTTGCAATAAACTGATGCTCCAGATATTTGCCCGTGTTTTCTCTCTTCAACTCGTGCCTCCTTTCTGTTTTTCTTTCTATTCTAATTGGTTTTTAGTTGCTTAGTAATGTCTATTGTTGAGTAAATCAATTGCCATTCTCGTTTGCATGCAATATGTACTCTGTTAACCATATCCTCTTCAACTGCATTGTCAAATTGTTGTCGCAACACTCTTTGCAGTTGCGTCTTTCTAAGTTTCTTCGTATAAAAAATTTGCCGACAACCATGACCTTTCATCCATGCTAATCTAAACCTTCAGAAATCAAATCTCTTTTCTACTATGGAAACCCATTCCTCTGGGGGAACATTTTTCCTTCATTACTTAATCTCTATGTTAAGCGGTGGAACCTTGCTGCTAAGATTATTTATTAAAATGAGAATTAGTTGTAATTAATAAAAACAATTCAGAAAACTCATTGTCTCATTGTGGATGCAAAAGAGGATTTGCATAACGAAATAACATCCAAGAAGAAACTGTTAGAAAATTTTAAATTATGGGATATGGATTGGAAGTAAATGAAGGACGAAAAATGGTAAAAAAACCTGGATACATAAGACTGTTGATTCTCTCTAGACCATCCTGTGGTGGTAGCCTTACATACTCATGCCATGAACCAATTAATCCTAGAAGATATAATGGGTAATTGACATTGCTTACTTTTGCAAAGTGGCTGAGTTGGGTGTCTGCTAGTCCGGTTGATTATTGGGCAATGAGCTAAATGGATGGAACTTGGAAGCTTCAGCTGGTGACTAAATTATCTGTACTAATTTGATGTTATTACAAGGTTAGGTGAAGATGTCCCTAAACTTCCTTGCGAAATTTAAGTACATAAGCATTCTCGCAGTAAATTTGAATCACTGAATCAAGTATTTGTCAATTGTCATTATCTGTGATTTACGTGGAATCGTCAACTTCGAGGTTGATTATTTTGGCTTATAGGTTGCAGGATTGACAAACAACTCTTATTTTTCTGAGTCACATGAAGTGCGCCATTGTGTGCAGAAACATAGGATTCTTGGGGAATACATACTTCAAGTTGCAAAGGTAATCAAATTTAGGTGCAGTATAGTCAACGACGTTGGTTGCAAATTGATTCTCTGATATTATTTTTGCTCTTTATGGTTATCTTCATGGTAGATGCTGGTAAATCTTGCAGAAGAGGTTGGACAATATGTTATATGTTGGTCTTACTGAAGACCACAGAGAATCTGCTACAATGTTTGCAAATGTGGTTGGTGCACAGGTAATTTCTCAGCTGGAAGCGTCAAACTCTAGTATGGAGAGCATAACTGACAATAAATCAGGTTCATGTTATACAAAACTTTGTCCTTTATCAAACTTGTGTTTTAGTGGTCAATAGAAATTCTGAAGGAAAATCATTTTACTGCTTCTTCAGCACAAATCTCTTCGTTTTCGGCTGCTGAAGATAGTATCAATGGTCGTGAGGTAAGAAGCTTCTGACCCTTTTGGCTGCAAAGTAAGAGGCTTGGTAATGAGGTTTTTTTACTCATCTGGTAACTTGACCCTTTACCCTGTGTGACAGAGACAGAGTAGCTCTATAGACCATATTGAAAGTGAGAATTCTACAGATGCTGAAGCAGATAAAGAAAATGTAAGCCATTTTGAGTGATATGCTATATTTTGTTTATATTCATGTAGAAATGAACCATTCCCCAATTTGAAGGGATAAGAAAATCGTTTGAATTATCTCTTTCACCATATTAGATGACTGTGGAGAAACTTATGGGAGGTTATGAATCCTGCATTTCCAATTTACGGAAGGCCCAATCACAACGCCGAACTAATTCTTTGAAGAGAATCTCCCCTGTACAATTTTCAAAAGAGGTATGCTTTGGAAATTAGAAGTTTTTCCTAGTAGCTTATTATGTTAGACTAATCTTGTATTTCATCCCCTGTAATATAATGCATTATTAAAATGCT
Organism: Tripterygium wilfordii; assembly: GCF_013401445.1. Taxonomy (NCBI): domain Eukaryota; kingdom Viridiplantae; phylum Streptophyta; class Magnoliopsida; order Celastrales; family Celastraceae; genus Tripterygium; species Tripterygium wilfordii. Next base: position 8,106,678 of record NC_052233.1, on the reverse strand, counting down.
GTTTAATGGGTCGTCAGCTGTAGTTTTGCTAATCTATATAAATTTTCTGGTACTATGCCTTGCATCAAGTTGGTTCATCGATCTGGTGGACTGGTAGTGATTCACACCAATCTGATTATTTATTAAAATGAGAATTAGTTGTAATTAGTAAAAAGGAAAAACAATTCAGAAAACTCATTGTGGATGTAAAAGAGGAATTGTATAACAAAATAACGTCCAAGAAGAAACTGTTAGAAAATTTTAAATTATTGGATAAGGATTGGAAGTAAATGAATGAAGTAAAATGGAAAAAGAAAAAAAAAATGGATACATAAGACTGTTGATTCTCTCTAGACCCTCCTGTAGTGGTAGCCTTACATACTCATGGCGTGAGCCAATTAATCCTAGAAGATATAATGGGTAATTGACATTGCTTACTTTTACCAAGTGGCTGACTTGGGTGCCTTCTAGCCCGGTTGATGCACTTGGCAATGAACTAAATGGATGGAAGCTTCAGCCAGTGACTAAATTATCTGTACTAATCTGATGTCATTATAAGGTTGGGTGAAGATGTCCCTAAACTTCCTTGCAAAATTAAGTACATAGCCAAGTCTTCTCCCAGTAAATTTGAATCATTGAATCAATTTGTGGTTCATAAAAAATTTCCAGGCTCGTCGTCAAGTTCCTGAGGTGGTGCTCCAGCAAATAAGATCGCTTAACAATCTCGACTTGGAGCTCTACAAGTATGCGCAGGTTATTTTTAGAAAACAGCATGAAAATTCCCTTCAAAAGTTGAGTTCCATGGTAAGTCTCTCTCTCTCTCTCTCTCTCTCTCTCTCTCTCTCTCTCTCTCTCTCTCTTGTTTCTCATATCCAGCTTCTTTTCTTGACATCTCTTATTCGAATTGGTACTGCATGTTGGTTGAAAAGAACTAGAGATTTTTTACATTTGATTTGATGGAAGCTAAAAAGGCTTGTTGAAGTTCCATGCCAAAGCTTTCTCATGCCCAGCTACTTTTTTTTGACGTCTGCGCTTATTCAAACTGGTATTTTGAGTTGGTTAAAATGGACTTGATATTTTTTACATATACGTGGTGGAAGCTAAAAAGCTGGTTGAAATTCCATGCAAGCAAAAGCTGCCAGGCAGGCTTCAGCTTTTTATTCGAGAAAAAAATGTGTGAATTTGGATGATGATTGAAAACTTTGGTTGCTTAATATTTCCTATCTACGTTTGCTTAATATTTGAGGCATGAACTGTCTAGAGTGATTTACCTCCTAAAGTAAAATAGCGATCATGTCTTGTGCGGCTAATGCCTTTCAATTTCTTAAATTGCAGGAGAGGTTGGAGAACATGTTCAGCGATTCAGGTGGCTTCACACACTGGGAACTAACCTTTGCGTTTTCCATTGTCATAATATTTTTAGTCGCCATTGTATTCGTAAATGCAAGAAGAAGAAGAACATCAAAGGTTAAGATGTGAATATAAACTTTCATTACAGATTACATATATTTTATACGGTGGTAGAAGCCATTTGGTTGGATTGTCTATATAAACCTGTCTTCTGTTAATGTGTTGCTTTATACTTTGCTGGTGCTGAAGCCTTCGAAACAGCTTTCTGCAAATAGAATTCCTAAAGCTGCTCAGTGTAAATATTGTTCTCTTGCGTCAAAAAAAGACAAAAGAATGAGGCCATAACTCATTCTTCGAGGGCCATGGACAGACATTATAATTAAGCTTCTGAATGACGATGATGCAGGTTAATTCTCAAAATTATGTTCTGCCTGTCTGTCTGTCGTTTTGGAATAATTAATCTAATCTCTAGTTGTGGCGAATAATATCTTGTTGACCATCGAAGCCCTGAATGAAGGGTTGGGACCCAGCAGCAAGCGAAAATCATGACAGCTCTCTCAGATCGTTAATTCTCAACATATGGATGTCGATCAGATGGTCAGGTCATGCAGATCTATCGCTATCTAATTATAATAATAATTATTATTATTTGGTTCCTATAAATTTAATGGTTTAGTTAGTAATAGGTATCTCATTTTGTCAAATGATCAAATCCATTGTCGTTATCTGCGTTGCTCTGCTTTGGGTAGAAAATAATGGAGTTTCCTATTTAACACACGTATTAGCAGTATAATGAGATTTGATCATTATACAAAGCGTGACAAACAAATGGAGGCTGTTAACGAGAAGACCCCACACCATCCCTTCATAAATCACGGATTCATATAATTATTAATAATCCTTAGAAATTCCCCTCTCTCTCTCTCGCACAAAAAGTAAAAATCCCTAGCTTGGACAAGATCTGAACCATCGTCTCCTCTCAATCTCTCTCTTTCTATCTCATTCTCTATCTCTGACTGTCTCTCGCACTGCAACAAGGTCTGTGGTTCTGATGGACAGTCTCCTGCTCGGTTTCTTCCCTTTCGCTTTGGAGTTTTGATGTGAGAACGGGTTGTATTGTTGATTTCTCGCAATTAGGGTTTATGACGCCTAAGGTTTGTGTTATTGCTCTGATACTCTTTACTGTTGTGCTTGCATTGCTTGAATTCAGTTTTGTTTTCTGTGGAAATGGAGGAGAATTTGGGGAAAATAATTCAATTAGTTAAAGCTGTAGATACTCTCTTCCGGCTCGATTTCCTTCTTTTTTTTTATAATTTTATTTTTTAAAAATTAACTCGAAACGTTTATTTCTGGGACTTTGCCTTCGTTTTCTTAGTTGCCAAACAGGCCTTAGAGGTTTGATTATGTTGTTAACGTTACCACATTCTGCAGTATTCTGCTTTACTGCTTGTTCATTGGTCGATCTTTAAGTCCAAAACGTGGAGAAAACGCGTATTCATTTAAGCGCGGATTTTTTTTTTGTATTTTCTGATTAATAAGTAATAGAATCTTATCAGATAATTCGACATTTGACTGTTTTGGATTTTTGCTTTGGAGAGTTATTACTGGGATTTTGTTGCTTTTAAAGCAGCTGTCCATAAGTAAATCCTTGTTGGATATAATTAAAACGTGATATTACCCAATCCTTAATTACGCTGTATTCTCGATCTCTTACCTATTTAAACAACAGTCCTTAAATGCTATACGTTTTATCCTGCCACAATTGGGTATTTCTTAACGTTGCTTTGTTTCTTATACGGTCTTGCTCCAAAGAATTCAGAGACTATGAATGGTTCTTGGTTCTTTGACGGAAATTTCAATGGTGTCCCGGATGAGTTTTTTGATGACCTCATTAAACGAGCTGATTTTCCCTTGGAAGACCTGGAACCAAACAACGAAGGAGAAGATTGGGAAGTCGAATTCCAAAGTCTTGAACCCCCATCTGCGAATATTTTGGCAAGTTTGTCCAATGGTTTTTTTGATGATGGTTGCAAGGATGATTTTCAAGCTTCAGAAAGATTGGTGAGTTACTGAGTTTAGACATGATAAAGATGCTGTTCTTGATTCTGTGCATTTAGGTCTAAAGGTGATATGTTGTCCAACGTGCTTTGCCTTTCATTATTTATTTACACGACTACACCTACAATTGTATCAATTGAATGTGTACTTTGGAGGGTCAATTGATATCTATAATCTTAGTATTTGGTCTATGCGGAATAAACCTTAGAAGCATGCTAAAGTTTGGGTGACCTTAGAAGCATGCTAAAGTTTATGTGCCACCCAATGTATTAATATTTAACTTTTATTATTGATCAAAGCAGAAGTGGTAAACTATCTCTGGGTGTAAATATTGCTTTGTGAGAAAATTATTGCATTGACCATAATATCCAAGTATTAGTAAATGCACTTACACCTCCAGCGGATATTCTATGGCTGATTTTTCTTGCCATCAACTGAACATGCTATTGGTAGGCAAGCACCTTTGCTCCAAGAGTGGTTAAGCATCATTGAAAGCATGTCGTTGACATTTTACGTATTAGTCTATTCATAGTTCATGGTTTCGACGGCACAATACCCTTGGAGCAAGCAGTTTCTTACTCAGATTTAGAGTAGTAGGTTTATGTTGTAGTATAATTTCAAGCTCAACTTTTGAACATACTTTCCACAAGATAAATCCTTGAGAGGATCGTGGTATATATGAGATTATTTCTGATTGCTGGTAAATCCTTTTGTCTCAGGTCATTGCCACTTGAAACTGATGTATGGATGATAAGGGGGCAGTTATGGAAGGTTTTCCATGCCAAATCCCTGTTCCATACCCATAACTGATGAATACTTGTCTTGTTATTTGCCCAAATTTTCGATTCGTCCCCATTCCAATGCTGCCCCTTTTGATATATTTTTGGTTTCTTTCTTTTCACGTATTCATTCATTCAAGTATTGTAGGTAAATAATATGGATTATATACTTTGACTACTTGTTAAGAAGTGTCTGTCTTCTAGACTTTTCTAATCTTAGGTGTTCATATATACATGTATATTTGTTTCTTTATATAAAAGATGTATGCATGTATATCCAATGAAATATGCAAAAAATAAGAAGCTTATATACTATATATCTTTATAAATAAACAGGCTGAAGCAGGGTGTTTTTATTTTAGCCTACCACATATTGCGTGATTTACACATCTTGGGCAGGACTAGTTGAGCAGATCTCCATTTAACTTCCCCCAACCAATTGTGGTTTCGGATGTAAATTCAAGGGGTTGAGATTGTACGACTGGGAAGGGGATATGCAATGACAAAAAAGTATTGCAGGACATAGTTTACTCTTGACTTTGGCACGTTTGCATGCATGATATTTTAAATGACGACTAGTGCGGTGTACATATTGTCCCTTATATAGGTCTTAGCTTGCAATAATTTTTTAAGAGAGTATTCTGATGGACCATACATTATAGCAGTTAAGTTCCCTTTGTACTGTTTTTTCTTGTCTATATATTTTTTCACTGTTTACAATCACTGTAATTACTTGTCTTTTTTATGCTGCCTTAGTTGTTGGGTTTTTGTCCTTGGATGTCATATTTTCAGCTGTTGAACATCTTCCAACTCTCAAATGAAATTTTTTACCTTCTGTTTGTGACCACAAACATGAAAACACAAGTAGTTTATTAATACATTCATTTGGCTTCAAGGGCTTGATGGCCTTTGTGCTTATTTTTGTTATGCAAATTATAAGGTAAATGGCAGCGAAATTCTTTCAAGTTTTCTTATTAAATTGGTTTTACTTGTACTTGTTAGAAGAAATTAAAACTATTTTATTTCAAGGTTTTTCTGTAATACAGAGCAAGGTATTATTTGTTCTGGTGACTAAATGTAGGATATTTGTATCCCATATCATATTGTTTTTCACTTTTTCTTTTTCTTGTTGGGCCTGTTTCATCGTTCTCATTAACGTAATTTCCTTTTCGTGGACGTTCAGGGAAGTGAACCTAAGGCAAAACAATGGTCTGGGACTACTGAATCCTCTTCCCGCCTAAGCATTCACCTCGATAGTGATGCTTCTGATGAAAAACATTCACGCGTGTTTCATTCCTCAAGTCCAGTGTCTGTGCTTGAAAACAGCAGCTCTTCCTTGGTTGAAAATCCCATATCCTATTACCCCAAATTTATCCCAGTGAAACGCCCACGAAACAAGCGTCCACGGCCTTCAAACTTCAATCCGTGTCGTATGATCCCTTTTATCACCTCCACTTTCTCAGGTTCCAGATCTCATTCTTTGGCTGCTTTGGAGTCAGAATCTGAAACCTATTATGCAGAGAAAACATTGGATGTTGCCAAGAAGAAACAGAAGAAGAAGAAGAACCTGACTCTGCTTTCATGTACGTCAGAGCTTGAGAAATCATCTTCGCGGCGTCCATCCTCTCAGCCACCTGGTCCAACGAGAAAATGCACTCATTGTGAGGTTACAAAGACCCCACAATGGAGGGAGGGGCCACTTGGGCCAAAAACTCTTTGCAATGCTTGTGGGGTTCGTTACAGGTCTGGTCGCCTCCTCCCAGAGTATCGCCCTGCTGCAAGTCCAACCTTTGTCCCGTCATTGCACTCCAACTCTCATAAAAAGGTTGTGGAGATGAGAACTATAGCTTGTCAGCTGCCAAATACAGTTGCAAGGGAGACTACAATGGCTTCATCTGGATAGCACTTTGTTTAATTCTTATTAGGATGACAAGCTTTGTAGTAAGGAGTTTTCCTGTTTCTCCTCTTGTAGTCTCTATTCAATTTTTAAGTTGATTTGTTTCTTGTACATTAATCGAATAAGAGCTAGGAGACTTAGATGACCCCCATATTTGGCAGCAGGGAGCAGTCCAGAAATTATTTGAAGTAGCTAGAGAATTAAAGATGGATGTTGGGATGAGGGTAATTGTGTTGTATGCCCTATTGTGATGCTTGACATGTTTTAGCCCTTTTAGGAAAAGGGAGCAAGTTGGAGAAGTCATAGAAGTGAGGCAGTGGAGCTTAGAGGAGGAGGTATTAGGTCTTAAAAATATATGCACTATTTGTTTATTCTTGAATGATGAACTTTGTGGTTTATTTATATGTTTTGTATACTCTATAGTTTCTTTGGTTATTATTTTATCCGGAAATTGATTGGCGTTTTCCAGTAAAGATTACTTATGCCGCCTTCTTTTTTGATGGCTCTACGTCATTCCTCTTACCTCTAGTAATTGTTTTTTAGGGCTGTGAATGTAGTTGGTGCGTTCTGTCCTCTGAATCTAGATTTGTTAACATATCCAGGAAAGATGAAATTCAACTGCCTGTGTTAGTGTGTTTAGTAAACTATACTGCCACTTGAGCATTCGAGCCAATGGGACTTAATTTTTTGGAGTTTCGTGGGCCGAGAGTCAATGGCACGGACATGCTTCTTAAGAGGGTTTAAAAGTCCTATTCTAAGCTTCGGCTCAATCTTAAGACTAAATTAGTGGCCCCTATGTCCACGAGGCGGTCATCTTAAAACTGGTCCATTGGTCACAAAGTGACCAGTGGGTTGGGCTTTCCCGGTAAAAGAAGAGAGTCTAGAACCCGAGTAACAGATCAGCCCGGGTGAGTCAAAATTTGCAACGTCTTCATTATCTGAGCGAGTACAAAACCGACAGGCTCCTGGGTTTGTTTGTTCACTCAGTTGGGCCTACCGTTCATTATAGCGTCCTCTCACAGACAGCATCATGAAGGAGGCCCACTTCACCCATTCCAGTCATCGTCAGCCCATTTGTTTCAGCCACGGTTCACTGGATCTGGAAGTAAGGCCAAAACAACAAGGTTGTGGTGCAGCAAAGATTGCCCAAGGCGCATGTTAGAGAGCTCTCAAAGCATGGGTTTTATCTTTTCTGGCAGAGCGACAGTTGTGTCTCGCTTTAGACTGTCAAGACTAGGGAGGGTATAATAGGGGTAGGGGATGAGAGTGGGCCCCGTAAATAATTGTTTTGTACGATTAAAATCGACAGAATTTTGAAGGGAGCGGAGCTTAAACTGCCTCTCTCTGAGTCCTGAGTTTGTGATTGTTGGTGTGGAGGTGATGGGATGGGTACCCTGCCTAGTCAATATCTAGGTCTCTCATCTACCTAAACACCACCTTTAATAGGGTTTACCTAATTAAAGTAAATTTAACTATTGCCTTGTAAAACAGGGGATGGCCACTACAATTTTTTTAAGTTAGAATTAGCTATAATTTATTTCAAAATCAGGCTAAATCTTGATTTAAAATGTGTTATTAAGTATTTTGAGTGCTGATAATATTAAAATATAATAAATTTTTAAGGAGAAAAAAAAAATCAAAACCATAATTCTTAAGTTATAAATTCTCAACCCTAAACACTAAATTAAATCGTAATATCATTTTCTAAATAGGAGAATTGTAGTCAAATTCTATTTAAAAGTTGTAAAACAACTTAAACTCAAATGGAAAACCAAATTTTGGGGTTGCACATTAATCAATTATGATGAAATCTTGCACATTTTAAGAACCTGAAAAGTCTTAAATATAGTAGATATAGAGTACCTTCTTTTGTTGAATCTGTTGTCATTGAGACTTGAAACTATTCAATTCAATTCAAACTTTACCAGAAAACCAAAAGCATGCTTAGATCTTTGAACCTTAAATAAAGGTCATAACAAACACAAACTCAAATTGGTGCAAATGGAGGGTCCTTTCCTCCAAAAGGGACTATTTGGTTTACTATAGTAAGACAAACCCAACATATTAAGTATTATCATTCATTGTGTGTTGGGTGGGGTTGTCCAGAGACGGCACATCAGGACAATACACACTCTTTGATCATGCATGTGTATGAATAATACGTATAGTCTATGAATAATACGTATAGTCTAAAATCTAAATGCATAAAGATAAGAAAGGGCCCTAATTGGCCTTAATTGAATGCCACATTAATTTTGTTAACAAGGTGGCCAACCCATGTGTCTTTTTTATTAATGCCGTTTGATGTACTGTGTCGGTATCCCTGTCGTTTCTTCAACTAACTAAAGTCATTTGCAGGTGCAGGATCTCATCCATATTGGGACCAAACCATATGTATCCAAATATATACAAACAGCTGTGTATGTAACGGTCACATTGGAAGTGACCAGATAAACAAACAAACAAATATATATACCAATTTGAAGAATATATATATATATATACACAATGCGCACCATGTGAAGAGAGGCAACGGGAGAGGGAGAGCAGTTCTTTTTTAGGTAGGTAAGCGAAAGCGGGGGCTTGAATTTGGTTATCATCCTATTTAATATATGTTTTAACTATCTCGGTTGAGGATTGTTAGCGAGATAGAGCACTTTGACATGAACGAAAGGGAAAAAGCGCATCACCATTGAAGGAAAAAGACACAATCAAAGCTTAGCACCTTATCATCAAGGGCAATCTTCACTTCCTACATATATTTCTTCTTTCATATATATGCACTTACTTTACAATAAATAATTGAAGGTTTATTAGATATTTACGATCGACTCATACACGTCAATAATATTATCTATAATAATTTCATGTTTTATTACATGGATCCTACGTGCATGGTATTTCTTAAACGAAATGTTAAGAGAAGAACAAAACGAAGAAATTTAGGACAAAATGACCAAAAAAAAAAAAAAAACATCGAACGTCATGTGAAAATGATTACTGTTTTGTCTTCTCCAGTCCTAAACTTGACATTTATTTATTTGTTAATTTTATTTCTTGGCTTAATATGTTGGAGGCTTCGAGCCCAATAATACATATGACACGTATCAAAATTCTATTGGGTCATCAAAAGAAACTTTCTTTTCAGGAAGAATCATAGGATAGTTAAAGAACCTGTCCACGTCACGGGGCCAAGATTCACAGTCATATAGGTAACGTCGTTTGGGTCCCATTTTTGAGGGGACCAAATTGTACTACTTTTTCAAGCGCGTGCAGGCCACTCTCAAATAGTCCAAACCAACTGGGATCAGATGGCTTTAAAAAAACTCGCGATATTTTCACGAAACGAGATTCAAAAGTCAGAACCCAAAGTTTAACTAGTACTAATAAATTCTCTTGTTTTAGCATTATATATATATCTTGGTTAAGGGAGTTAAGATTGAGAGAGATTGCCTTGTTTGTTTTGTTCCGGTTCGGTACTGGAGAGAGAAGAGAGAAACCAGGAAGAGAGAGAGAGCTTGCTTGATTTGAGATCCGATAAGCACAAAAGATCATGTGGGTATGTGTTTTTGTGTGACAGGAGAACGGGAAATTCGGATTGTGAAGCTGATTTCGCTTCATCTTTTGATTTGGTATGGAAATAAATCGGAGGGTCTGAGACTGAACGCTATCGTAGCTAGCTGTTCTATGTACGACACTGTATCAGCTGCTATCCACTGATCGGCGATTAATGTCCCTGTGTCGATGCATGAAATATAGAAGGTATGCCCCTTTTTGAGTTGTAAAGAAAAACCCGGACCAGTGTAATGAAGAGTCAGAGTGTTGGTTGATAAGGACATTTTGGGTTCGATGTCTATCATACGCAGGCAACGTGTTTGATTTTAGGTCTCTTGTGGATGGAGGTTTTGTCTTCTAGGCTCCCACAGTGAAATAACTGCGCAAATTCGACACCGGATGACCCAGAATTGGCAACAAACTTTAGGCTTTTCTTGTACTGAAAATTGAGACTAAGCGCGCTTTGGTCGGAGTCTTCTGCCTCTCGGAGCTTTTATTTTGCTACAAAAAGGTAGCGAGAGTTTCTAGTCATCAACCCTCTTTAGGTTCTATGGGAATTAAATGAATTGATTCACTTTCCATTTGTTCACTTGCTTCAATAATTTCGTCTCTTTTGTTCTTCACAGCATTTACTTCTGCAACAGTGAGGTGGTTTTTTCGCTGTTTCTCTCACGAATACACAGGTCATCAAAATGAAGGAAGCAGCAGAGAAGAGTTTGGATCCTCAGCTATGGCATGCCTGCGCAGGTAGCATGGTCCAGATCCCTCCAGTGAACTCCAAAGTTTTGTACTTCCCTCAAGGCCACGCAGAGCACACCCAAACCACCGTCGATTTCCCCTCCTCCCAGAGAATCCCGGCCCTCGTTCTCTGCCGCGTCGCCGCCGTTAAGTTCCTGGCTGATCCCGAAACGGATGAAGTTTATGCCAAGATCACGCTAATACCATTGCCAGACAGCATCGACCTTGATCTTGAAGACGACAACGTCGTGGGTCCAAATGGAACTGAAAACCCCGAAAAGCCTGCTTCTTTTGCCAAAACACTCACTCAGTCGGACGCCAACAACGGTGGGGGCTTCTCTGTGCCGCGGTACTGTGCCGAGACTATATTTCCGCGACTGGACTACTCAGCGGATCCTCCAGTGCAGACCGTGATTGCGAAAGACGTGCACGGAGAGATTTGGAAGTTTAGACACATATATAGAGGGACCCCGAGGCGGCATTTGTTGACTACTGGGTGGAGCACTTTTGTAAACCAGAAGAAATTGGTTGCGGGGGATTCCATTGTCTTCTTGAGAGCCGAGAATGGCGATCTCTGTGTTGGGATTCGCCGTGCTAAGCGTGGGATGGGTAATGGAAATGATTCCGTGACTGGATGGAACCCGGGTCCGGGAAATTGTATCAACCCGTATGCGGGATTATCTGTTTTCTTGAGAGAAGATGAGGGAAAGATGACGAGGAATGGTTGTAATGGGAATTTGAGTTCTGGTTTAGGTAGTTTGAAAGGTAAAGGGAAAGTTAGGCCAGAGACAGTTGTGGAGGCGGCAATGCTTGCTGTGACTTGGCAGCCCGTTGAGGTTGTTTACTATCCACGTGCAAGCACGCCAGAGTTCTTTGTGAAGGCAGCAGCAGTGAGGGCTGCGATGAGGGTGCATTGGTGCTCTGGGATGAGGTTCAAGATGGCATTTGAGACGGAGGATTCTTCACGAATAAGTTGGTTCTCAGGAACTGTTTCGTTTGTTCAGGTTGCTGATCCCATCCGCTGGCCTAATTCACCTTGGCGGCTTCTTCAGGTTTTTTTTCCTTGTCCCTTTGATTGGTATTTGTTTAGATTCTCCTAGGTTCTGCTTGTCTGTTATTAGCATCTTTTAAATTTCTCATCTATTGATTGATTATTCGTTTAGATACTATTTTTTGGTTATCCGAAGAATTCACTTCTTCATTTCTGTTCACAAGTGATGTGTCTGATGAGATGTTAAATCTTTTGATTGGTACACTTTATTTCCGCTCGTAAACTTGTCTTGGGGACGGTAATGAAAACAGATGCCAGAATTTGATTTGGAAGCAACAAGGCTTTTCCGGTCCATTCATTTGCAACGCCTAGTTTGTTATTGAAATATCTTTCTGGCATCAACACCTAGTCCATTCTTCAAAATTAATTTGCTTGGCCCAAGGTTTTTGTTATGTTATTTGTAGATATTCTTAGAGCATTTCATTTAGTTCATTGTATATTAAGTAACAGTATTAGGAGCTTTTAATTATTCGTAGAGCATTTATTATTTGGATTTTTGTTTCTGATGACTTTATTAAAACAACATTATGTGTCATAGACCTCTCATTTATTCCAAAAGGTCAGTGCTTTAATCATCTTGATAAGGACCTCTGCTGTTTGTTGTCTGGTGAATGTTTAGGAGTTTTCTAAGCTATAATCTGAACGTATAATTACTATATAGGCTCTGACAAGCTGTTAAAATTCGTTTATAGTTGTGAAATACCGCTTTCTCAGTACAGGAAGTGAGAAAGTTATCGTGTGAGGTCTATTTTATAAAATATTATTTGAAGTGGGATATCTTTCTTCAGACTAATTAACATTATAACAATATCCCAACTGCGTAATCTTTGCTGAGTCATAAAGAAAATGGGTTTAGAGGAGTTATCCTAATTCTCATTGTACATTTTACCATTTGTATTTTATTCAGATGTTCATTCTCTGATGGTCTTTTGTTCACTGTATTCCCACTTTGAAGATAGTAGAACTTTCTTTGGTGCTTTTGGCTTGGCGATGCTATTATGACTTCGTGAGTCTACCTTGCTGATTCTTATACCAAGTCCAAACCCAAATCAATTTGCTGATTGTGCCTTTTGGTATATGACAATGATTTCTGTTTCAAATTGTTTTAAATTCAATCTAAATTTATTTGGTGCAAGGGCCTCTTTCAGTCATTTCTTCTTCTTACATAACTTTGCAAACCTCGTCTTAGGTGACATGGGATGAGCCGGATTTGCTGCCCAATGTAAAACGTATCAGCCCTTGGTTGGTTGAATTGGTATCAAACATGCCTGTCATCAACATGTCACCGTTCTCACCTCCAAGAAAGAAGTTGCGGTTCCAGTCGCACTTGGATTTCCCTCTTGGTGGTCAATTTCCTTTGCCATCATTCACAGGCAATCCCCTTGGGCCAAGCAGCTCCTTGTGTTATCCATCTGATAACACTCCTGCAGGCATACAGGGAGCCAGGCATGCTCAATATGGAATTTCTTTATCGGATCTTCAGCTTAACAGCAAACTGCAGTCAGGGCATTTTTTGTCCAGTTTCCAGCGGTTTGATTCACATTCTAGAATTTCTGATGGCATCATGACAGGTGTCAAACATAGCAATGAGAAGTTATCTTGCCTGCTATCAATAGGGAATTCTAGTCAGAATTTGGAGAAATCTGATAATGTGAAGAAACACCAGTTTTTACTCTTTGGACAACCAATATTAACTGAGCAGCAGATGTCTCGTAGCTGTTCCACTGATGCAGTCTCACAAATTCTTACAGAGAGGAGCTCATCTGACCGGACTCGAGAACTAGAGAAAAAAAGTTCTGATAGTTCAGGAGCGGCACTTGAGCTGCAAGTTTCACCAGACAAGTCATCCAGTGCTTGGTACCCATGGCACCAGAGTTTTCATGCTACTGATTCTGCCCTTGACATTGTTTGCAAGGTATTCTTGGAGTCAGAGGATTTGGGAAGGACCCTTGACCTTTCGCTCATTAGTTCTTATGAAGAGCTGTACGGGAGGCTGGCCAACATGTTTGGAATTGGAAGATCAGAGATGAGCCATATTCTCTACCGTGATTCAACAGGTGCTGTGAAACGAACTGGAGATGAGCCATTCAGGTACGCTGAAACTTCTTTTACTTCATGCATCACATTTTTGCCTTGCAGAGTACTATATAACTTGGCTTTATGAATTCCAAATGAGTGTGATATTTAGAATTTTTAATTCCGGATTTACTTCATTTTCCACTTCTTGCAATGCAGTGATTTTGTGAAAACAACAAAAAGTCTGACGATTCTCCTGAAATCAGGCAATGATATTGTTGAAAGGTGAGTGCAAAAATAATCCTTGAGCATTAGGTTTATTAGGACTCTTTGCAATGTATTAAGACTCTTTGCAATGCATCCATAATAAAAAAACTTTCTTTGCAATTTCTGGATGATTATTAGGTTTATGGTATGTCTTGCAGGACGTGGGTTACAGGAATGCGGAGTGCTGAAAACGGACTAGAAGCATCAAATAAGACTGGTCCCTTGAGCATATTTGCTTAGTTTGGAGATATTTAATGAAGTTGTTAAGAGTTTGTGGTTATTCATCATGTATGATTTAGGGGATTAAGGACACACAGAACTCCAATCTTTAATAAGTGGTGAGATGGAATTGACCAGCTATTCTACTAAATGCTGATATGTCTGTTGTTGTACTGGATTATGAATTATTATGTTCTCTATTATTCTTCTGTGTGAATGCACTTTATATCTCAGTCAATGGTTGGATTGCTATGATTATTCTAATTTTAATGTTTATTCGTCTGAAACTTCTTCATCTGTTTTGGTGAGGCAACTGTTTTCTTTATGTTCAGTTTCTACTCTAAATTGCGTTCCTAATTTCAGCCCTACAATGATCAAACACTAGTTTATTATTGGCCTGGCCTTTTATGGTTAACGAACTCTTGAATTGAATTGAGGTTCCAAATTCTGACAGTCATTGTTTGTCTTCATTTCGTCATCTGGTGGAAACAACTAATAAGGATATTGTTCGCTCACGAGAGAACATTTATTTTTAACATGTCTCACGGCAATGAGTTTGAGATCATTAGAGTTTGGCTAGAGGGAGTGCTTGTATTGGAATAAAAACTGTTTCCATCCATCATGTACATTTTCTCACATTATTTCAACAGAAAGTGATATGGATGCCACTAAATAGGATCACAGTCATTCCAGTGATTGACATGTCACTCTCTGGTTCAATTATCAAGTTTTGTGGGCTCTTTACACTTACATCAATCAAGGGACGAGATGAATTTTTAAAATGACCGGGATGCCTAACATTTTTGTTACTTGAATGGAGAACCTAAGCCTTTGGGATCAGTAAAATGCAATCCCTGTGTTGACCAAACAACTCCACAATACAGACAATTTACAATCCCCAAACCCTTGTTTTATTCAAAGATGTTTGGTACCCGCAAACAAAATTTCTCAAATCCTTCAATGCACGCACGTGAGAGTCGAAGATTGAACTGGTCAAATGAGAACATCGACGTGCAGTCCCTTTTGTGTCGCAGTTTTGGTGGGCGGGACTTTGGTCTCTGTTGGGCTTTGTATTTACCTTCAAATCTATTCTTTAACACAATCCACGAAGCAAATTTAGCTCCTCAAAGTTAGGGATGGTAAAATCCTATTCGATTCGGATGATCGAATTTGTCTAACTCGGATTAAACCAAGTTTGGACAGAGGTTATAAATCTGAAATCCGGGTCCAAACACAAAAACATTGCCTAGTTTACTTGCTTGGACCCTAACCCGGATTAGATGATTGTCTGTTTTATTTTTTCGAATTTAAACATATTCCGGATTTAGTCAATTTAGTGCGTTCAAAATCTAATCTAAATTAGGATCCAGACATGTAAATATTTCACAAACACATGATGTTATCCGGTTCGAAACCGATTTTTTTTTTCCATCTCTCTTCAAAGTCATGAAGGTTGAAGTCAAAGAGTCAAAGTGGTATGGAAGTTACAAAACATATTTAAAAGCATTGATCTATTTTTCCAATTCCACATTTTCATGATTTCAGTTCCCAGCCCATAGATTGTTGGGATCTGGTCTTCCTCTTACTTCATTGGGATATACATCTCCATCTCTTCAAGGTCACCTTCATGTCCAATATCATGAATGCAATCCCATTTTCAAAGACGTTGAAAATTCAGAGGGAAGTCGGTCAAAAACAGTCTAAGAGATCATAATTAAACGACACAGATTTGATGACGTGGGCCCAAGGCGGCCCGCTCGTGCGTTGGGCCCCATGGGCTTCGCTCGCGTCTTGATCGACATCTTATGTTGACATATCGGTGACGCATGGACGTGAATGTTGTTCCTTTTTGTCTTTGTCCAGTGGAAGACTCAAACAAAACGCGATAAGTAGAGCACGAGAATTTGATTCCTAACGCCATCACGAGAAATTGAACATGAAAATCCAAAGGTGATTGGCGACGGTGAAAAGAGGAGAGAATCTGGAAAATGGGAAAGAAAATTTCATGGGAAAATTGGGGGCTTCTTATCTGAATTGCTTTAGCAGTTTAGCTGAGAAAGTAATGTCAAAACCTAAATGATGAACTATACTTCCATTAGCCACAGTGTGCCGATCGATCCAAAAACATTTCAAAGCCACTTTATGATTTATGAAATGATTTATAATCCTACCCTCATTATCCTGTCATAAAAAAATAATGTTGGACGGCCAAGTCAAGTCAGTCCTCAAGTGGCATTTGGAAGGAAAAAAAATCTCTTATTGGACAAGTGGCAGGCATCTCTGCGAGCATGATGTGATAAGAATATGTAATGCTACTGTCTGTCATGGCAATCATGAATTTTCTGGCCAAATTGTCTTTTTTTTTTTTATGTGAACAAGGCCTTAAAGCCATACTTGTTTGTTTGGTAGTGTCTTTTCACTACCCATAAAACATATATGATGATAAATATTTTACTAAGAATCATTGGCGATTAGAAAAGCATGAAAGCTAAGTTTGAACAAAGATGTTCGTTCATCTAAAAATCTATGTGCTGCTCTCATGTTGATGTTTCTCCCAGGTACACAAATGGAGGCCAATTTTGAATTCCAGAAAGACTGCCAAGACAAAGACAAAACTCCTCCACGACCAATATATCTTGAATTCGAATCTATGTGCTTCAAACTTTCAAGATGCTAATTTCTTCGACTCTGATGTATATTGGGAAATTTCACATCCATTAATTACTTCGAAAGGCAGAAGCCCATGTGGGTGTGGCCGGTCGATACGCATTCAATATTCTTCAGAATGGCTAGGAAAAATTCAGAATAGAACACTTCTTCTCTAACGTATGATTGAGCCAAACTACTAAGACTAAAAGGAAAAACCTATTCCATCATGAAGCTGCCCAGGCTCAAGCGAATGGATGAGTCGCTTGAGCGACTCCATGAGACTTCTCTGACAGAAGAATTATCGTTTGAGCAAGGCCAAGAACCGCTCAAGCGAAAATCAGACTCTAACGAGAAATGCGCACTAGACTAGAAAAATCAGACCACAGCACATGATTGGCCCAATATTGAAAAACATGTTCCGGTGAAACAATACATGCCATCGATCTCCTTCCCACAGAGACTTTGGAAACAAAAGGTGGATGATAAATTCTCCAACTTTCTGGATGTGTTCAAAAAGCTTCAAATCAACATCCTTCGCCAAAGCATTAGAAAAAATACCCAGTTATACTAAGTTCATAAAGGATATCATATCAAAGAAAAGGAAACTAGGTGATCATAAAAAGGTACAATTGCCCGACGAGTGGAGTGCCATCCTACAAAGTAACATACTTGCTCCTTCAAATTATTTGCCAAACAGACCCTAAGAATGCAAAACATAAAATAACAGCAGGCTACACCTTACCTTGAAGTAGACATTCACATGACAAATAAAAGAAGTCCAAAGAAATCAAAAGGATTAATCAAGCATCACAGAAGACAAATAAAAATACCAAGGGGGAATGGCGGCCTTGTGAATGCTCTACAGATCACACTTGCGTTTCTCCAACCCATGGACACTACAGGAGTCTTGTTCGCCTGGCGTGATGCACAGATCTCGTTATACCTACATAGAAGAAAAGAGTGGAGAAACTAACTTCCCTTACCCATCATTTCCCCTCCAGATTTCCATCAACCCAATCATCTTAACATTTCAGAAAGCACATTGTGCAAAGATGCATGACTTCCTCTATCTCCATTAGTTTTCTCACTGTTCACAAATTTCCACTAACATGTGATGACTTCCTTTGCTCAAGTGAATGGCCATTTAGCCACCACAAATTAATCCTGGAAATCCTTGAGCAGCTCACATTCACCGCCCAAAAAAAATCTCAAGCTCATACCAGAGAAGATACGGCCCTAAGCAGGACCAAAGATCTCTGAAAGTGAACACAAATCAAGATTAGAGTTTTTCCAGAAGCAAAACATAAACCATCATATCATACTCAACCACCACACAGATTAAACGAAGGTGAACCGCCATCAACTAACACTCAAACCCAACAGTGAAAATGGGTGGAGAGAGTTTCAGACCCAGAAGGTAAGGCCAGGCAGACGGCAAGGAGCTAATAAATTAAGTATACCAAAATACACTATCGTAACCAAGTGAAAAAAAAAAAAAAAAAAAAAAAATAACAACAAGAATGATCCTTGATGCAGCACAACAGAAATACGAATGGGAAGGGCAAAACCCTACTAAGTCAGTGATAGGAAGAAACAAAACCCTGAATAAACAATAAGAGTAATAATTAGTAAAATATTAAAGACCTTAAGCACAACCTACCATCCAGTCCCATTTGGAAACAAAAAAAATATACTGTACATAAGTCTGCTGCATAAGTCGTCACCAAACAAAACTGGGTCTCTGGTTGTGGTATCCAAGTGTCAGGTTCAGCCAACCCAAAAAGGATCAACCATCACTCAGAACAGCTACCTCTTGATCAACTCTCCAGTAGTTTGCATCATTGAATTCCTTAATTCCAACCCCACCATCATCAGGATTATCTTTTTCTGGAACCTTCGGAACCATGTTTCTCTTTAGGGGTCCTGCTTCACCAACTATCCCCTCCTTGAGAGCCTGTTCCATAGCCTTCTCAGTCCCTTCCAATTCGACACCTACAAATTCAACATCCTCTTCAAAAAGCGAGGGCACAGATGCAGCTTTCTGACAAGAATCACAGCTCCCTAATCCATCAATAGGCCCCATGCTAGTTGGCGACCCATTGGGAAGCAAGGATTCCTCCCTTGAGGGAGAACTAACATCAGGTGCCACTGCTTCAACTTCATGGGAATGATCAGGATTACCATGATCTTCAAAAGGATTGACACTAGATCCACCTACTTGCAACTCTGATGATTCGCCCCATCCAACCCATTCAGGTAAAGGCCTATCTCCAAACAAGTTCTCATTTTCTGGTGTCTCAAACCTGAAGAATCCCCCCATATCTTGGGAAGCATTTACCGTTTCACTCTGTAGATTTAAGTCGCCAATGTTCCCCGAACCACTTCCTGGGAACCCATTAAGAAAGTTTTCAGTGGAAGTAGATGTGCCATTCAAAGAATCTTTGCTTTCAGTGAGCTCATCATCCTCGCCAACCACTACTTCATCATCACTACCGCTATCACCACCATTTGCATTTTCATTCAAATTTATCTCATCCATCATTTCTGAGGGGGATGTGCTCATCGGTGCATCACCCATTCTGTCATCTTGGAACGCAAACCAGTTGGAATTAGTGAAGAGGCTGCTGCATTGCGCAAAGATCAAATATTTTCTTTCATAAGTAATGTAACAAATTTGATAAAGAAATTTTTTTGAAAAGTAATGGTCAAGAAATTTGATCAGACTTGTGATTTTTGCAGTACACTTGCCATGCAACTTTTATAAGTGACCCAGTCTAACCAATAGTTAAGAAGCAACTTAGACCCAAAATTCAACACAAAAATAATGAAGGGCCAGAGACTAACTAGGCCATGTAGTCACGCTCAATCAGAAACTTTCTTTTTTATATTGCTAAATGGGGACGCGGATTCAAACCTCTGCCCAGTCAATCACAGACTTGAGTCCTGATACTTTCTCACCTTATACAGACAAAATGTAAGGAAGACCTGGAAGTCCTAGACCTACAAAATTCTCTCCAAACATTAATACTAACCACATCAGCAACCTATCCTACCAGGTTAATAGACATATAATAAATTATTAAGAGCTTTTGGACCAATGTGGCATATTGCAGGCATGTGCCAATCCTTCTAAATGCATCCCTTCTGGTCCTGGCTAAATAATGAACATACAAAATCTAAGTCCAAGCTTAAGCAAAATAGTATGTTCACATACACTTTAAACAGTAGCCTGGGGGAATTAGAGGTGCACATCACATGTATAATATCCACAACTCAACTAGGACAAAGAAATTCTTCCAACAGACTTCATATTAATAATCAACACCACTGGATAATGATAAAAAGCTCACCTCCCTTTATCATCACCAAGCCTCAGGGAAGATATAACAACTTCAGCAGACTCATCATCAAAATAAACATCCTGTATAATAAAAATAATACATTCTATGTAAATATATAAAACAATACAATTGAGTTGTGACAATTTCCATTACATTTTCAATGATGAACATTCTGGGAAAAAAAGTATGGTTACTCTGCAATACTCTTACCATTACAAAACTTTTAAATAAAGGAAATTACCATTGTTACCCATTAAGAGTTCTATGAATATGGATATATAAATTCACATAATTACCTCATCATCTCTTTCGAGAGCTCCATGGTCCTGTAACCAGTAAGTAAGAATGTATTCATCAACTAAATTTTACGAGGGGATGAAAATCAAAAACTATAAATAAAAGACACTGAATAATACCTCTTCAGCATTTTCATTTCCATATATTTTGTATCTAAAAGCCTGGCTCAAGTTATTAGCCAGAGCTGCTACATCGTAATCTCTGTCATGAAGGTCATCCTCATCGCTATCTCTCCTATCTTGTAGTGCCGTTGGGCGCCTGCGCATTAGAAATAGAGGGAAAACGTTTATCCACAAGAACAGGAGGTCGAAATCATGAGAGAATACATGGCCCATCAGTCTCACAGCTATATTTGCTTGATACAAAGGAGAACAACGGTGGTCTGCTATAAGCAGATCTTCTGCAAGCAACAGAAACATCAATCTTCAAACAACACCAGCTCACCGCAAAAAGTAAAACAAAATCATAACCTACAAAGGCGAATGGTAATACACAAATAAAGCTTGTAACGATAGAGTATTTACCAAAAAGAATTATCTCATAAAATAGAATATATATATCAATACACCGTAAAATTCAGAGGTGAAGCACGATAGAGAGAATGGGGGTAATGAAAGGACATAAGTTCATAAAGCAGAACTTGTTATCGCTTATAATCATCATTCAGACACGTCAACCTCATTTGTTAAACATAAATCCTTTAATGTTCAGAGTAACCCACAGGCTGAAGCACAACCAAAACAACTGTTTGTAAAGTGTGTGCGCCTACAGTCACTGCATGTCAGATTATAGACAATGAATAACAAATACGAGCTAGTGACGTACCCACAAGCCCATTGGTGAACATTTTCAATTGCATTATGCTCTTGCAAAACAGTATTTTGCCACTCCAACCATTCAGCATTTCCCTGGAATGAACAAATCAAGAGTATCATTTAAAACAATGTCATTGCTGTTGAAGACTAAAATTCCATGGTTAATGTTAAATTTGGCTTATCAGTGGGCCACACACTCTCTCTAAAAGGACCTATTAGAGAGAGAGTATGGACCACTCATGACCAAATTTAACATGGTATTGGAGCGGGCCACCGATGTATTCTTGGACGGCCTTACCGCCACCCATTTCTTCTTGGACCTTCGGTTGTCCAGCCCACAAGTGAGTGGCAATGTTAAGAGATAAATGTCCCACATTATCTAGTTTGGGTGAATAGTATATACATTATGTGGTACCCTCTCCTCTCTCTAATAGGTCCTTTTGAGAGTGTATGGCTATATTTAACAGTTAATATCAAGATTTTCAGCAAATACTAGAGCAGTGAGTTAAAATGAGAACACATGGATATTGGAAACAAGAGAAGCTCATCTAAACCGTCACTCTGGAGCATGTAAGGAGATGCAGGAAATGAAATGTGCCTAAAAGTTTGCAAGTGTGTTTGATTCCAAAGATATTAAGAAACTATATACATCATCCCTCTTTCTACAATGTATACATCACTACATGTCGATGATCCTTACGTTATTGCCCTTCAAGAAGAGAGTGGGAAAAAGAAATGAAAACCAGGTCACAAAAAAGGCAAAGAGACATCAGCTTCAACATAGATAGCAAAACCTACAAAAAATTGTCCATCTTCTATAGCAAAAGAATTGTATCCATCAATCAATATCTGAAATGAATATCAAATTCCAAGATAAAATAGAAGTTACTTCATTACCAAGTGGCAAGCATTCAACATATTTTTACAGGGCTAATAAGAAGCATATCCTCTACCTAGTCAATTAATTTCACTCACTATACAATTCAAACTTCAAAGTAAACCTCATACCTTAGGATCAATGGGTTTGGTTCAATTTCAAACACTTGAAAAGGTATGCAACATAATACATCCATCCAGAACCCACCTGAAGATATTCCTGAATACGGCTGTTGTTGCTTCCCAACTGAACAAGTTTATTAGAAATTCGTGTTACGTGTCCAAGGTTTCCAGCCCGTGGGACCGGTTTTCCAGTAGCCGGTAAAGTTGGCTGCATACACGAGGCAAGATCACAATTAAGAGAAGTAAATAAGGCATAAATGTAATGAACGCATTGCATATATTAAGGTGCATGTACCTGATTAGAATCATTAGAGATAGTGGGGTGTTTATCAGTTTGGAGAATTTTACCAATCAAATCACACTCTCGAAGAAGATGATCAACCATTGTATCACTCTTGGTCTCCAAACATGACAATATAATGCTTTCTACATGATGATGCAATGCATTATTGTATGGATACCTGCAATTTTAAAGCAATTAGTGATGTGTTTTAGGCAATCATCATCCTTAATCCCAACTATTTGGATGAAAAACCAAAGTAATAAAAACAAAAACTACATCTCCTCAATGTTTTTCTTGATGTCACTCTGGTAACTCCAATTATGCATTAATCCCATGACAAAACAAACTCTTACTCGAAGAAAAGATTAAGAACACGTTGAACAGTTCCCGTGCTGACCAATTCCTTTTCTGCAGCTTCATTGCCCGTTCTTAATAGCACCGCAATGAACTCAACAATCTAAAATGGATATTAGAATTCAGAAGAGTTCAGAGGGTTGGAATTTCTTCAAACACAGAATGTTTATTCATAATATAGAATTAAATCTCAGTGGTGTCCACTTCTTCATGATGCTAGACAATCTTGATTTACAAACATTATGCTTAGCTCAATAAAGCACAAGCAAACTGAAATTCACCTTTAGACGATACTTCCCCAGAGGCGGCCTCAGTTCCCCATATGTTGTAGGTAAGATATTCTCATCAGACGACACATTCAGTAACCTAAGCAAGTCACCTGTCCACAAGAAGATGAATCTTAGTTTTATAGCCATTACAGAATTGGAAACATCAAAGCAAATGCACAATAAAATATCAACAATACAAAATGCTTTCACGAACTGCCCAATCATACCTTTTGTACAATCGCTGTTCTGGAATGAAAATTTGACTTATACGAATATTTTGAAAAAAAGAATAGAAAACTTCTAAAATCAGTAACTACAAAATTCGAAGATAAACCACCCAGAGTTGGGAATTATAGAGAGAAAGGGAGAGCAATCAAGTCCAATCCTCCATATTGGCGTTGAGTCCTTGATACCCATGTTCAGGTTTACAGGAAAAGAACATAAAGGAAGAAAAGGTAACAAGCAACAATACAATGCAACATACTGGAAGGTGCAGCAATCTACAGACATCCGACTAAGTGTGATACTATAAGCTCCACAATGCTCACACCAAATAGATGCACATTTCTACTATATGAACATAATCAACAACAATATAGTGGAAAGAAATATCAATAGGCATACAAGAAAGAATCTTGAAACAAGCAACAGCAGAGATAACTTTTTTTACGCCAGAAAATAAATATGCTGGCAATATGAATCAGCTCACCGAGTTTAGGGAGCATTGCATTAATGGTATCTGGATTAACAGGGATTGGAGACTCGTAGAAATTTTGATTTCGAAAAGAATGCATCAGCCCAGAAGATACTGCAGATTTTCTTGGATCAAGCAAAGAGATACACACAGAAAGCGAGTGGACGAGACCAGACTTTGAACATGAATCTTCCAGTGCATGATCAAATATCCTTGCAACAAAACTGCATGAAAATTTTAAATTAATGAGCAAAATTCACATAAATGAGAAGGTCGCTTGAAAGGAAGGAGATTATAGTAGTACTTATATGTGATTTCAAAGTTGAAGTTGAAGTCAACCGTACAAACCTTGGACTAGAGAGTTTATGTGCTAAGGCTGATGGGTAGTTTCGAGTTATTGCGCAGAGCGTTTCTGCTGCATTAGCGTGGACTTCAGGAGGGCTCTGCTCAACATGAAATGAAGGTTGTCAAATATTTTACTGCAAATGTCATTGAATACTTTAATCTAAAAATTTTCTGTCTCATGATTTGTACAATTGCATCATTGCATGTTCAATTATCTCCCAGTGATGATGTTGGTCCCATTCTTCAGAGTTACATCATCTCTTTCTAATTTCTATCTCTCTAGAACAAACTATCTGTTTATCCTCCAGCTTTTTCCAAATAATCAGAGGAAAAACCCGTAATATATAAGGAGGATATTAAGAAGTATTGACTATAATGCAACAAAGTGCATGACCCCCTGCACTACTGCGGGTGAACGTTTTAGCCTACAACATTCTTGAAATTTTAAAGTGAAATGAAGTCCACGTCATCCTTGAGATGATAATAATGCCCCACACACAAAATTAGAGAACCTAGAAATGGAGGAAGACAAAAGGATGACTCTTTAGTTAAGAAACAAACACTCACAACTAAAAATTATACAATTTTGGTGTCAAACAAATAATTATAGAAACTACTTTTCTTAGATAGAAAAATTACCATAGAAACATCGCTTAGCTTGTCTCTAAAGGTTTTGATGTGGGAATCACAATTTACCCGAATTTATATGGATAAAATGAAATATATAGCAAAGGCACAATGAACCTAAAAGCGAAAAGGAACTTCAGCATAGCCTGACAGAGGCATGGAATACAAGAAAGCAAAAACAGTTAAATCTTCAGAACTGATGAAACTTGTTCAGAAAAATGCATATACGTTGAAGTCAAAGGATCTTCAATAAGTATGATCAGTAACAACAAAAGAAATGAAAATATAAACAGCCCGTAGAAAGTTCAGGAACGAGAGTACATAAGCAGTTACACATTTTTATATAACATGTAAACTGATCCACTTATCATAACTCAGATTGTTTTCTCGATCAACTTATGATTAAACTTTCCCCTTACCAACGGACTTAACTTATCCACGATCATTTCCAGCAAATTGCAGTCTGCCAGCCATTGCATCACATCCAAAAAATTGGGATACACATGGTCATCAGCACCTACCAGACGAATCAACACCTGTTTAAAAGAACTCGTGTCACATCAAAAGTCCAAAAATTGTAACATGAATATTATTCATATGGAAACCACAGCAGCGGGGAGGAACATTCAGTTACCTCCATAATGGATGTTATTCCTATTAAATCAACCAGTTGGCGAAAGACATCCTGATGGGCCTGTACGAAATCAAGTATAGAAGAATCAAAAGATTTCTATAACAGAATTGAAGGGGTGAGGGGTCGGACATCAGGTAATCATCAAAAGTTCATGATAAAACAGCCTGCTGTCATGAGCATGTTCTCTGCTCACAACATCCTTAAACTTCTACACACTAATCGTCAATAATCAATGTTGTCGCAATGCACAATAGGGTTTAGGGAGGGAGGGAGGGAGAGGAAACTCATTGATACTTTCCTTGTCCGAACCACACAGAGGGCAGGAGACTTGTGAACAAGGTTTTTCGGTATGGTAGATCATATAATCCCTCAAAAACATTCTACCAATTGCCATAGGGCTACAAAATACTCATAGAAGCCCCAAAGTTACTTACTTGAACATAGTTCATTAGGGGAACCGTCTTGCGCATCATCAGGCAAACAACAACCTAAAATTCACAGAAGACATAATTAACAAAGGGATTTTAACCAAATATGAAACAAGAGAAGAAATTTAAATTAAACTAGTACGGTATATATTTAGATTTAAACTATCCTCACAACATACCTTGCAGAAATACCCAGCCAGCAAGGCACTATGGGGACGATTTGGTTCCAAAAAGGAGAAAAGAAAGTTCATCAGCTGCAGTCACAAAGGGAAAATATGAACTTATAGAAACAATGCCATCGTAATTTCTAAAATATAGATGCATGGCCATAAAAAAATAGTTCGAGCACATACCTCTTCTTCCTCCACTAGTGTTTTGAGAATAACGTCAATTTCACATGTAAATATCTCACAAGCAATGAAAGGGAATCTAAAGAATGAAACAAATTTATCAAAAAGGAAGAAAGCTCATAAATAATGCGTAGGGAAATGGGGTGAAATGGTAAAAAATAGCATACTTGAATGTCTGTTTGCTTTCAGCATCGTCTAGGGGCTCTTCTATAATGTAACGCAACAGTCCCTCCACTTGGGCTCTATCCCGAAGACTATGGACAAGAAGATATTATAAGCATCCATCAGAACAACTTACACATTTTTCATCAGATGAATGAAAACTTACAAAAAACACCAAAGAAATTGATTACACTTGACCTTATTACAAAAAAAAAAATCAAGTGTATGACTGCTTTTCACTCTTCTCAAGTCAGTTTTTGTACCTCCTGGTGAAAATTAACAAATGCGGTACAGAAAGACGAAGAAAACAAGAACAACTTTAGCAAAGAAACAAGGTAAAACTAAAAATGGATCCTCTAAACTCTAGAAGGCATCTTAATTCATTCCAAAGACACTGCCATCAATTTTAGATATCCTACGCAATCAAGAAATCCGATCATATGAGCTCTTTGACTTCTATCCAGCCATATGAGGTGTCACCGACACGCCCAGGCTAACTTACGTAGCTTCTACGACAAAGTACGTGCAAGGAATTATTGACAACCCAATTAAGCTATATATTCGAATACTTATTCTTCACTCATAACAATATGACTCCAAAACTTTTTCCCATTTACGGCCGTTGAAGGACAATCATAATACAAATGATTTCTAGATTTACGGATTCACAAGCTTGATTGCATAGCTAATGCACTTTATTTCCTTTACGCCCCGTTCACTTCAAAATAGAGTAACATCTCAGATCCTCAATGAGAAATTGGTAGACAAATCAAGCAGATAGCACCCACATAAAAATTGAGCAACAACAAATGTAAAGGAGAAGAAAAATATGAAAGAAAATGACAAGAAAATACAAATTAATGAGACGACTGTTTAAAGCCTTGCACTCTTGGATAATTTCTTCTTCATCAAGAAGCTCGTCCAAAGTAAAATTTTCTTTGTCTAATAGTGAGTCCACCTACAAAAATGGAAGCAAGTTAGGAGGGGGAATTCATGGAATGTGAACAATGATGTGCACTTTACTCAATCTGTGATTAAAAACGCTCATTGTTAACAACGCAGAAGTCAACACAAGAAAAGTATAATGAGATGCAGACGACAAAACAGACTTAATGTGTTATGGTTGTTTTTACTCCATTGAAGCACCAATTCCAAAAGTACAAGACTCAGAATGTCCACCATAAATATTACTTCCACCATTGTCAACATTGCACGCAGCTAGTAGGTTTCAACATAGCACATAGCCAGTAGGTTTCAACATAGCACACAGCCAGTAGGTCCAATGCGGAACTATGGGGAACAGTTAACAAGATAAAGTTATCTTACAAAGCTAAAATATAAAATTCTCCACTGCAACAAAATCCATACCAATAGACGGTCCAGCATAGCAAAAGGAATTCAAGGAACTCGTAAAGTCTTCCTCAAATTGGAGGCATATGATAAAGGTGTATAGATACTAAACAAAATATGACATATATCGCTAGCATTCTTCAAATCACATGTATCACAAATAGCATTCGCTATTATTTTTAAAGGAAAAAAAAAAGTACGTGAATCTCAGCAGAAAAAAAAACCATAGCTCAGTTGCTAACTCTAGAGCAAGTTCCAAGTAAAGTTATTATTACATTGCATTAACCAAAAAAATAGAAAGATACTAACAACTGCCACTTGAACGATAAAAATTGGATGCGAACATGATTTGCAGATACGAATTCAAAACAGTTTTCATCTTCCAACTAATCAGCAGCATCCGACAGAGAAATTCTAGAGCACGAATATAATCACTCCATTGGCACGCAGAGAAGCTGAAAATAAAGAGGTGAATAACAAATTGGCTTACAGGAGAGGAGGCAGAGATAGACGGGAGCTTCCAAAACATGGCGAAGATTTAACTAAGCTGGAAGCAAATAGCCGTGTATATCTGTGAATCCTAACAGGACCAGCGAATCTAGGTCTTCCTTTTGAACCCCCGAGATTCGAGAGAGCGAGCTTGTTGCTTTTTCGGAACGAAACCCTAATTTTTTTTCTTTCCTGGAGATAGAAAGGAAAGAGTGAGATCGAGCAGAAGCCAGTCCGTGAAGATCGAGAGAGGCAGCACCAAAAAAATATCGCAGCAGCAGCTGCGAGCGAACAAGGGAGGCTAATATGTGCTGATGATGGAGAGACTAGAGAGTAGAGAGGGCTTTGCGAAAGTACAAATTAGCGACTCCGGATTTTACAACATTAACGAAAATTTTTTGTTTATGTTGTGTTGAATTGTTGATGGGTATTGGGATTGTCGTATGACCCGCTCTATTTATTTGTTTTTGTAAAAATTGTTTTGATTGGATTTGTAATTTCAACACTATTTTTTTTTCCAAACAAAACTCAAATTGAAAAATTAATATAAATCCGAAATATTCTACTCCATATACTGTTCAATATAAACCTGAACATTCTATATCATTTTCAAGTTCAATTTAATTTTTATTTTAGACAAAAAAATATATGTTAGAATCATAAACCCTATAAAAACATGTTAATTATTAATCTTTTTATAATGACTTTGAAAGCTAATACAACGAGATCCGTCGTTCTTTTCTAGAGAAGACCCCGCTCATCCAGGTTGTACATGACCATGTATGACGTGGGGTTAATAACACATTTCATCATGGAAAGATAACTCATATTTCAATTTGCACCCTGACAATCAAAACGTGACAATTCGATAATTTACGCCTTTAGGGTTTAAATTTGTTTCCTTTTGTTAACTCTGGCAGGATTTGAAACCTGTGCTCTATCTTGCGGGCGTGGCCATTGTGTACCTTGAGCGACCTGTGCTAGACTGCACCGCAAGTTTTGTGGAGTAAAGCTTGTATTGTTACCGCATGAAGTCGCTTTTTGAGGTCAAAGGCTAGTTTTACGTTAATTAATAATCAAATTTTGCTTTAACATTTAAATCAAATGTTGAAAATTTGATGGATGATTGGTAAATTATCATATTGAACGGTTGAAGTAGCAGTCAATTCTCGCATTGAATAGTAGAAGATATTTTTGGGATTATCTATTGTAATGCTAATTAATGAACTAATGCTTACTACTAATAATATTTCAATGTTTTTTAAATCAACTCTCTTTCTTCAAGTACTACATAAGTTGGAGAGAGTTCATACACTATTTCATCTTCGATTCGACACAAAAATGTTCAAACGATCAATTCTGCATGAAGGAAGGAAAGCCAGACTTCAACAGAAGCCCAGAAGTGGAGCACAAAACTCAGACCTCAAATTAATATCATATTTACACGGCTAACGGAACAGAGTGGGGCGCACTAAACAGAATTAAAAAAAAATAATACAATTGAAATCCAAACCTGAAGCTGGAAGTTTTCAATATTACAAAAATGTTTTTTTTTCTTTCCAAAATTTTGCTTTTCCCCTACTATTGATTTCATTTTCAACCAGATCCAGAGGACTTTTGGATGAATAAATTAGAAATTCACACAAAAGACCAGTTTACAAATGAGAAGGCAAGACAATGGACAGTGTTCTCATCTGCAGCAAGGACCTTCCATCCGATCGCTTGTTCATATGAAACATGGCGCCCCATTGTCGACATGCATATTCCAGAAGGCAGGTAAGTGAATCCCTGCATGGATTCCATAGCTTATGGTTCAGTCCCTTAAAGGTGTATTTGCATTTTGCAGGCATCACATTGTGTTTTCAAGGTATAAACATCAACTAAAGAAAGTGCTGCACTAGTTGAGAGTTGAGACACAGCAAAATGTGGCTCCACATGCAATGGCTGATTGTAGAAAACGGAAAAATGGCCACTATTTTGGACCACAAATGGATGCTTATTATAGGCAAAAGGAATACATGACAATTCAATGAAAAGATTACCTGTTGCATTAACTTCGCAAAGTCAGCACATAATGATTTGCGGCCAGACTCATCGAATATCTTATCCAGTGTGATGTCTTGAAGAGCCACTAGTGTAGTCTCTAGCATGTCAAGCCCTGCTTGGTTGGCAAAGATGAAAACTGGCAGCGACTGCACCATATGACAGATGATAGTTCTAAGTGTGTGAAATCAGAAGCTCTATCAAGCACACTTTTTACAGAACTTAGCCTAAATGTTCAGCAATAATCAAGATGTTTCCTTTAACAGTGTAATATTACCTTCAATGAACAGCACAAAATAGCATCCTGGTGATGCCAAAGATGTTTCAACACTGAGTCACCACCCGGAGAACCGGACCTCAGCAACTCTGCGCCTAAATAGTAACTGCAGGAGCAGAAGATGATCTCCATCAGCCGTCAGATATACAAAAGGCTATTAACAGATCATGCAACTAAATTATAAAGAACAACGCTAACTTAACCACATTACATAAGTACACTAAAGATAGCTTGCCTGTAGCTCTGGCAGATCCATTGAGCTAAAGTAAGAGCTTCTGGTGAACCTGGAGATAACTTTGATCCCATAGCAGGGCTTGATCCTGATGGAGATATGGCCATGGCAATCCTCTGGACACAGGAAATCACGCTTCGAACATATTGGCGTGCCATCGTGGCAACATTTTCTTGTAGACCACTCTCAAAAGGGAACTGGAAAGCAATTGTTAGCACAGATCGCATGCCCTGAGACGTGGAACCATCTCCTGAAGATGGGTTGGTTGCAGGGCCTACTTCAAGACTGGAAGTGAGATCAAGAGTGCGATGCGAAGTCATTTTATCCTGGCCATCACCCTGCATTATCAGTATATCAGTATGTTCTCCTAGGAATACACCAAAATAAGGTCTGGAATAGATATGGCAAAAACATGTTTCCAATGCATCAAAATCTTAATGTTTATCTGCATTCTTATGAACGACTAGTGGAAAATTTACAATCAAAGCAGTATCTTTGGTCCATGGAAGTTGGAAGTAAGAACTCCATGCTTAAACCCTGGCTTGAAGAGATTGCATTTATGATCTCACAAGAAGTTGGAAGAGAAACAGAAAGTGGTATATCAAAAACCTCAAAAACAAACACATCTTCTACAATTTTTCCCGATTTGATTTGAGCAGCCAAAAAGACAGTTAATTAAGTAGGCACCAAGGGGTTGCCAGCCAACAATAAAGATGATAGAAAAACTATGGCAGCAGAACTGCAGAAGTTCTTACTATTTTGTGCAACCATAATGCAATCTTTGTTTATAAGGATAGGAGAATAATATGAATACGAAATCATTTTGAACCACACTTAACTGATTTTGAATCCAGTGGAATGATGCGGAAACCAGATGGTAGCAGTGGTGCATCATCTGGAAACATTTCATCAATTGGGGCAAAAACAAGCTCGGCACAGGCTCCCACAGCATTCTCATCAACTCCACCACAAATCTGTCACAGAAAACAAACTATTAGAGTAACTAGATGTATGAAGACATAGACAACATGGCACTTTTCAGTTGCAGACAACGCTAGGTTGTAATTTTCAAAAAGCCTTTACCACAACTATACTATCACGCACAAAGCCCAACATTGCATCACCGCAAGTTTGCTTATACATTAATTAGCATGCACAAATACGCCACATACTCATCAATAATAGCAGATTTGGTCTATGGTAAACAGGTTCAGTTCGACAAACATTAGGAAAGATGCTGTTTGATAAATAGCTCAATCCCAAGCCATTCACATGTGCCATTGTTGCGGTACTAATCTAGACCATGTTATCTGAGATAAATTGTGTTGATAATGGCCATTTTAACCAGTCTTTCCATTGATTCATGGTGGAAGTAATCGGTTTTTTATGTCTTAATTGGGAATGAAATATTGTGTGTACTACAAAATAACCCTTAATTTATTCACATTTTACTAAGACCAGCATTGCCCACTACTTACACATGCACCACCAGTGCCACTGTGCTTACATTGATTTCCTTTCAAATTGCTAGTGCACTGTTCAACCATTTCTATGCATAGAAATACCCAAGTTATATGTGAACCAGGATATTGACACTTGCTGATTTCGCATAATTTTATAACAGCAAGCAATATATAACTGGCTCTTGCGCCAAAATGAATAGGTCACTACACAACATATATACCTGCAAGAGATGAATATCTCTCGATACAAAAGCATCTTCTTGTGCCAGAGAATGACCCTCTAGTCGAATAACTTCGAGCATCTGAGATGTAAAGTTAAGATTTAGGAAGAATTGCCACATGGATAATATGTTGAATATCATCTGACAACAATGTCGTAACCCAAACACTGCCGAAATTTGCATGAAACACAAATATAAACAATGTTCAACCTCATAATTCACAAAACATCTAAAAGCTACAAGGGAAGACAAACCAGACACCTGTTAGGCTGTACCCTAATAATGTGGAAAACAAAAGTAAAGGAAACTGCATAAACCTCATGCATTCAGTTCAAATGCGAAGGGGACGCTACTAGAGAAGATACCTCTTCATGTTCAATTGTGTGCCCAAGTGGCATTATAATTTGGCTCCCAGTAAACCTTGTGGGCCTCATACCCGGATAGGCATATGAACATGCCTTCAATGATGTAGCAGAATAGTCATCAACATTGAAATCAGCCCACTCTGACCGATGCTCCCTTAAAAAGCGAACTAGCACTGCAGGAGGAACATTCTGCCAAGAAATAGAAAAATTCAAATTCAGCAGTTGAACAGCCAGATATAAACTTCATTCCTTTCAGCATCAAAAATGATTTCCAGACTTTGCACCTAAGTTCACAGTATGTGTTCCTTTGAAATCAACAAAATACAGTGCAAACTTTGGCACATCAATCGCAAGTGTTATTCACGCTTAAGCGCATCAAACCGGTGTAATAATACATTAGTAAAAAGTCTTAAGTATGTTCCAAGCATTATTCACAAGACTCATGGGAGGGCCAGAGGGGTACAAATGAAAACAGGGCGTTCAGCACCTAAACAATATACCAGAACAAATATGAATTGAGCTATGTGAAAAAGAATCAGTAAATAACTAAATATGAATAGCAAAAGGCATGGTGACCAAGTGGTTCAGGCAGTTGACATCACCAAATAGTTAAGATTGAAATATGCCAGGTATAAGGGCATTTTTAGTTAAATAAACATACAACACTCCGACAATGTTAGATTACCCTATCATGTGCTTACTACAAAACAGCGACACTGACAACAATAAGGTTGTGATATAGCAAGTTCACAACACCAAATGACAGTAAAAAGGTTGCAGACCAAAATAACTACTGAATGGTGGCTTCAAAACTACCTGAAGCAGCATGGAAGCCCTTGCACAAAGAATCCCTCCAAGGAATGAAAGAGAATTGATAGGGTTAGAAGTGGCCAAATTCTTGGTTGTATTAACAGCAATTATTACATCTTCAGCACCATCAGAACTCATTAATGACCAGCCATCATCATTGAACCCATTAACAGCATCATTGAAACCTCTACAAGAAAATCAGAGATGTAGAATCATTAGAATAAAACCTACAGACGCATCAAAAAAAGTTAAAAGCCAATGAGAAGAGTATAGAGAATAATGGATTTATACAGATACATCAAACTGAAACATGCAAATACAAATACAAATGCCAAAGGAATACCTGCTTAATCTTTGGCTAAAACTTCTCAGAACAGCAGGCTGCCTGCCCAAACCATACACAACCTCTCCACTTGTCTCCTGAGCTATTTGCCTAATGTAACGTAATGCCTTCATGAAAAAAAACAGACTCAGTACCACTTTTTAGGAATAAGAGAGCAATAAAGAGACATGGCAGGAAAAAAAAATCCTCTCAATTTCAGCAACTTGACACCACAAACGGTAAACAAATAAAGAGCTCTAAATCGGAGAGTTTTCCCAGACACAGTGTGCAAGATCATTTGGACAGATCAGATTATCATCTCCGCCCACTAGACAAGTTTCATCTAGACTGGAGGCATGCTTATCTCACAAAAACAAAGAGCCTGGACTACACTGTGTGCCAGTGCATGTTTAGTCATCGGAAAAAGTAAATGTTGTTTAAAACAGCAAAAACTGTAAAACCCATTATGAATAGAATGTATAAAATCAATGATAGTCTACTCACTGCAATTGTCATCTTCTGGGCCACTACTTTTGATGATTCATACAGAGGTCGCAACACCTCAGGCACACTCCAAGCCTGAGAAAACACAACTAATTAAATAATGTAATTTTGTCCCAAAAATATGTAGCTAACTAGCCAGCATTTCAAACCTGCAGATTTAAATGGTCAACAATATGGATAATTGAGCCACCACCATCACATGGTCGAATTAAATAACCACTGGGAAGCATTTCGGCTCTCACAAACTGAGCAGCAGCAGCTGCATTAGGGCCAGCGCCGGAACCGGAGAGAGATCTTTCACAAACCTTCAGAGAGCAGAGATGTATTATTATCATCGCATGTAAATGCACAAGTCAGCAGAATCCTCTGAGTTTATTTGGAATTACATCGTGAGTACTAAATTTTTCTTGTACATGATATAAATGGTACTTTGAGCAATACCATCAAGATAGGTCAGGCAAGGCAAGCACCACGTTTGAAACTTGAAATGGTCCAGTTGGGATTTACATTGTTGATAAGCACATATAATATACTAATAAGTCAACACAGTAACATATTGGACTACAGAAGACAAACATACCACAAGGCTGCCATTGTCTAAACTTGTAGTGTATCTCAGAGTCCAGAAATCCCTTGCTGGAGCCATAGTTGTTGGAGCATATGTCTGAAAAAAAAAAAAAAATTGATCGCAGTACTACAATCATGAAAAGGTAACCCACAGAGCAGGACTGAATAAATCAAATCTTAACAACTGTTATTTACCTGAGTGTATATAAGTTCTATTGTTCCACCATTTCCTGCTGGAAACATGGTGAAAACCTCAAGGCTCCGACAGTCCCGGAACCAAGATGGACGGTCTTTTAGGATCTCCGCAATCTGTTCAAATGTCATCAATGACACACATTACACAGCACAATAGCATTATCCACATGAAAAAGGAAAATCAACTCTGAAAAACGACACACATATGACATAACTTTAAATTACTTCAAATCAGAAGACATACCTTTGTAGGCTCTAGACTTACAAGACCGCAGGCTCGAACTGCCACTCCACCACTGCGCTGTGAAATGGCAAAGATCCCAACCGAATCCGGACCAGGCTGATGCAGAAATTAAAGCAGTGGGTCAGACACACAGGTATAGAAGTAAGAAACATAGCACAGATAATGTTGACCTGAAAGAATGGATACCTTCATCCCAGGCATCTGGACCCAATCGACAGCAGTTCCTGTAGCCTTTGAAAGGAACTCTGCCAAGGTCTCCTCCGCTATGGAGAGAAGTCTGCAGACCGGCAACAAAGAGAGAGGTCAATATATTGGCACTAGGAGGGTGGGTGATTGAGGGAGAAAGAAGCATCAGTGACTGATATTACCCAGCAGGGTTATTTGAGTCTCTCATAGAATGCTGCTGAGGAGTGGTAACTGCAGAATCACAACTTGCATCAGTTGCCCCAGACGCCTGCAGGAATGTCAGCCAATACTCATATCAACTTAAAAGGCAACAGGACAATATAGATTAATCTGTCCCAAATCATATAAATTAGACATCACTTTGACCATGTAACTAGAATAGAGAAATTAACGAAAATGAAATGTATTTTTTAACAACTGTGGTCCCAGATGGTAATTCCTGTATAGAAGATTGTTACTCTGGGACAATTATCTTATCCAGTAGCACCTAAAAACACTGCAGATGCATAATAGTTGATATTAAGAAACACATTAGAAAATAACTCAAGCACCTCAATATGAATTCAAAAGGCAAAACAGTAGAAGCTGAAGAAGATTCAGGGCCGTGAACAACAAAAGACAACAACTATACAATGGAAAAGGTTAGGACAACCGCTGACCGTTTGCAATTGTTGCCGCATATAGCCATTCTCGCACACCAATTGAGACACCTGCTTCTGCAGTCGATCATTCTCCTCCATTAACAACTTGTTCATTGCTGACACTTTCCGATTCACAGTCTGCAGCCTAGAAGACTCCTTTCGTTGCTTCTCTCGACACCTAAAACAATTTTACGCCCAAAAATAAAAGAAATCAAGCAAATTTCTATTTCACTAAAGTCTAAACTCTCAACGGAGAAAACAAATAAACTTCGACTCCTGTACGCCGAATAAACAATTCCAAGCCGGAGATTTCATTATTATCAAAAAAATAACACTCCTAGCTCTGCCATTTGATTGATGGAATAACTAAACAGTAAACTTTTGTCCAAACCAAACAAAGCCAAATTCCACCATCAAGAAACAAACCAAAAAAGCCAAAAATGATAGAATTTGGCAACTTTTTTCCTTCATATTTTTCACCTGCGGTTTTGAAACCAGACTTTGATCTGCTTGGGCTCGATGTTGGAAAGAATGGGACATTCCCGGATCAACTGCTGCCTACGCAGAGAGCTCGGCTTGGGACACTCAGCATAGACCCGTTCAAGCGCCTCCACCTGCTCGGCCGTATACCGCACATACTTCCCGGTATCAACGCAAAGGTGCTTGTTGATACTCCCGCTGCTGCTCTCTCTGTGCTGCGCCACCGCCATAGCCATCTCAACAAACCCCCTCAAATCCGCTTGGAAAAACAGACGCAGATACAGAAGCTTTGCTGGCTGATTTTGGGTTACTTACGGCTTCAGAAGCAAGATTCCTTTGATCTTAGTAAAGTCCGTCCACAAAAAAAAAAAATCTCGAAACTTACTTAGAGGAAAAGAAAAGGCGAAGAGGCTTGGAGAGAAGTGAAGGTAGTAAAAGCCAAATGGTTGGATTTGAATGGATATATGACTCAATATACAGACAGAGAAGCTCTACTTCTCTGAAAACTCCCAATAACAGAGAGTAGCTTTGAAAAACCACAAAAAAGATATGAAAAATAAAAATCAAACAATCCAACCCAGTGACTCTGTTCCTCTAAGATGTTGAATCTAAGCGCTTCTATGACGAATTTCAAGCTGAATCACAGTGAAAAAAAAAAAGGATCAAAGTCAATTTAAGGTCCAGAGAAGTAGCAATCTCGAGGGAGCGAGAACAATCTGGGGCTCTCTGTGCGCGATGAGAGCAGTAGTTTGGGCATTACAAAGAGGTTTTATGTGTTGTTGCGGGAGAGAGGATGAATGGGAGGAGATGGTGAAACCCTAGCCATGACTGATAAAAGAAGAGAACATAAGAAGTCTGAGCTCTTGAAACAGCGAAGAAAGAGAGAGAGAGAGGCAGTTTCATTTCATAGCACGCATACCGACAACTTTTACCCAGTAAATTTGGTTTCTTTTTGTTTCGGCGCATTTACGTCTTTGTCCCTGTTATTTCCATTAAATAACACTTCAAGGCCGTAGCCCCCGCCTCTCCTCTTTGTCATCAGTCTCGTCACATCATTTATCTCACTCAAGAAGTAACAAATCTATTAAATATCTCAAATATATATTTAAGTGAAATATATATGGGATTTTTTTAAATAAGGATTTTTAAATTTTACTTATGAAACTCGTATGTCTTTCCATTGCTAGCCAGACATGAGAGACCCGCCTCTATAATATTTGATTCAGCAGTAAGTGCTGCAATAACATTTGTGGTATTTCAAAAAAAAAAATTTACAATAACATATCTTAACCATCCACGTGATTTGACGGAGTAAATATGGTTACTATAGTCGTCTAAATCTACAATCGTTGAATAGTCAACTTTGTTAATGTATGATCGTTTGCAATCTGTGGGTCTTACAATATTTCAAACAATTGAACCGTTAAAAGCTCCTTGACGGGATTGGGGGTGTCGATCGAAAAGATTCCGATGATCAAGTCAGTAACAGGGATATGAAAGAAGGTGATCGTAGGTGAAAACCGACAATGAATGGTGTTTGAGTTGAGAATTTTGGTAGAGAATAGTGATAGAGAGTTTAGGCTAAGCGTTTATGTTTATTTGGGCATACTCTCCTTCAAATGAGGAATGACTATTTATAGATGTTATTGTAAAAGTGGTAGTTACTTTTGGTAAAAATAATGTCTTGTCTATTGGGCCCATGAAAGTTGGTTGTCTTGACAGGTAAAAATAGTTTTTAACAAGTGATGAGTGGCTAAAAAATAGTGATTTAGATAGGCAAGTGCTTGGAAAGACTATAGGTTGACCATGAATCACAAAGAGATAGGAGTAGAATGTATTTGTGGGAAATGTATATGCATGCTTTAACTGATAATGTAAGGAAAATATAATCAAACTTGAGGTCACCAAACCTGCCAAGTGAAGCCATAATGGAGATGCCATCCATTTACACCAAAAGATTCAGTTTGTAACTGGCGGTTCACTAATTGCCTCCATGTCAGGCGGTTGTCAGACTGTAATACCTTGTTGTAAGTCTTGCAGGTTGGTGTGACATTTGTTGTGGGCTGCAAACATGATGTAAGCAACAGTAATGTTTGTCGCATGTCAGATTGTACGACACGTGATGTGGTCGATTAGTGGGCCATGGGCCTTGACTTTATGGAGCAGTAAAATAGACAAGAATATTGGGCTTGAGCCCATGTTCTTAACCGCGGTTTCGTTAAAAACAAAAGGCATATTTGTTGTTCTCAACAACGGTATGATGCTATTTTGTTAAAAAATTTAAATCGAACGTTATATATCCAATTAATGTGTACATGATGTTATTCTTCAAAAAAAATATCATATATTCCATGATTGGAAACTTGCATAAGTGAACCGTTGATTGAATGTCAATCTTCTTGCATATTAGGGATTATCCACCCGTTAGGGTGTGGTTTCAAATCCTATTCCCTTCCCAAAACCTTGTTTTAAAAAAAATAGTTGGAAGCTTGCATTTTGAATGGATGACGTGTTAAAATTTTGGATTTTGGATCATTTAAATGGCTATGGACGGTTGAGATTTGTTTTAAACTTTAAAAGATTATGTATTATCTTCCCCTTTTTTGGTTGTATGGCAATAGCATGATTCAGTTTTTGTCGTTTTGTATGATATATCGTAAACGGCAAGTATGTTATGTGTGTTGGACTTTGGTTGCCCAGACAAGATAATATTGAAAAAGGAAGTAGATTACATGCTTAAAATGCTCTGTCCAGCTATGAAAGAAGGATGAAGGACTTTCTTCATACATGCCTTCGTTTATAATCTTGGATATAAATGTCTTTTAGAATATAGACAAGTATTGAGAAATGAAACATAATAATACCTTCATCAGAAAACCCCAAAAAAGCTTTGAAATGACAATATAATTGTCCATCATAAATAGTTTTGGAATATCAGTTAATAAATGTAAGAACAAAACAATTATATTTTGCTTAAATAAATTTGTTTTTGAAAAATGACATACTAGAGTTTAGGAGTTAGAAATTAATGTTTAGGGTTTAGAACTTAATTTTTAGTATTTGGGATTTAGAGATTATGATTTAAGATTTAAGATTTATGGTTTAAAATTTAGTATTTATAAAAAAAAATTCATAAAATCAACTATATTATAACATTATGAATATCAAAATACTTAATTACACATTTTAATTCATGATTTAACATAGTTTTGGAGCTGAAATTGGAGCCCCCTATCCCTCATCAGACATGCATACATATAAAATTTTCACCTATCAACATGATAAATTGAACCAAACCTAACACGTGGCGCAAAGGATTTGGAACAAATCTCCCAACCAAGGAAAACATCTTGTCGTCCACTGTTTTGTTCTCTTGGCTTGTTCCAAACTTGTTCTTTTTTACTTCTTCTACACTCAATTTTTCAAAATTCTTTATTTTATTTTTATTGAATCGTAGGTTACTCTTTATATTTTACTATTTTGTAAGCGCACTTGTTCTTAGTATTCGGTCCAGTATTTATTTAAGGTATGGAGAATCGCCCAATAAGGAGTCAAAACCGCAAGTACAATGGTCAAATAAGAAGGTATAATTATTCATATAAAATAACATGTTTTAACTAATCAATCAATTTAATTATAAAAATACAAATAGGTTAGGATCTTAATCATATCAATAATTCAGCTTATCTTTTGATTGATGTAAGTGTATAATATGAATCTATTAAACGAATTAGAGAGTGACATGTCAGTCAATTATTGACATCTCCATCATTTCTGTAAAAAAATATAATAGGCCAAAAGATTAGAATATTCTTCAATAAAAAAGTTGGTAATGGAGTGGCAGTCTCGAGATTCTTCACCTGCAAGAAGGACAATTTATAAAGCCAGAATTGAGGGTCTTTTTCTTTTAAATTATTAAAGCTTGAAAGTGGTTTCTTAATTCCAGACCAACAATTTCTATTAATTTTAATTTATTACTAATTAATTATTAAAAGGCTAAATTATTCGCATGAAAGCAGTAGCTGCTGCATCCGTCCATTTGACGGCGCGGCCGGTCGGTGTGATTTTCGCCTAAATATTCAAAATCAAGTATTTTTTTAAAAAATTATTTTATTTTTGAGATTGCGTGGCATTTTCACCTCCTTTTGGCATGCGCGAAAAGGAAGGTCACGTGCCGCGCAACCAGCGAAACAAACCTGTAAATATTATTAACGTTGTTTCTTTATAAGAAACTGGACCATCCTATTTAGTCAAATACCTAGCAGAAAATAAGCTTGAAGTGTTTTCTTATTTATGATATTTATGATATTGACCGTGATCTTGATATGGAGAATATGATGCTTGAAATAGACCGATTTCATATCACCCTTCAATTCCAATTAGCAAAAACAACGGTTGCATATTTTTCTTTTTCATTTTTTAAATTTATAATATCGAAATGATTGAGTGAACTCAAACCCATTTTTGAGGAGGTCTTCATCTTACATGACATAACTTGATGTGGAATTTGGCTCGGTTTATGTTGTTTTTGGCATTTGATATTGCAAGTTTGTTGTTGCCATCCGGACGAGCCCAGGTGGTGTCATCCAGACAATTAGAGCATTTTAGAGTCAGAGGAGGTGTTGTTTGGACAAGTGCAAGGAGTTGCCTGTACACCTATCGGAGATCAACACCCTAATTCGCACATACACTTTGAGAGCCGCCCCTTTGAGAGAGAATACACCATTTTGAGTGAGAGAGCTTTAGGTGATGGAAATACCAACCCACCAGCATAATATTGAGCCTACCAGCATAATATTGTAAGCCCCGACCATCTCGGTCCAATAGTTACTTTAAAACAGGTCATGCTAGTTAATGAAAGACTTGTCTATATAAAACACTTCACAAGTCCTCACCCAAACGATGTGGGACGAAGGGTCTATCACATGAATTCACATCATTAGAGGCTTGATCTTGTTGTGTCTCTCTTTACTATTGCTTTTGATTCTCTGCTTAACTTTGATTTGGGTATTGATTTAGTCAATCTCTTCGGTGGGTTATTTGATCATTTAGCACAATACTTGATTGGTTAGTCCTTTAATTTATGCCAATGGAGCTGCAATTACTATACCAATTAATGGGTATCCTATTTAGATCATGTAATTCTTGCATGTGAACCTAAAATACAAGGATTGAATCCATGGTCTTAAGACTTTTGTTCACAACAACAACAAAAAGAAAAAGAAAAGTGAGTCTAAACAAATATATGGTTTGGAGACTTGGATTTAACTCCAATTTCAAAAGTGTTGATTTTGCACATCATGACTTTACTCCCCTTTGCACCAAGCACGCCTGTAACTTAAAAAACCATGTGGCATGCATAAATTCTGTAAACAACCACGAAAGCGAAGGTGTAATTGACTTTCACAAACATTTGAAAAGCTTCTTGTACAGATATATGAGGTGTTGTCGGCATTGTTGTTAGTAACATTGATGAGCAATTACGTAGAAAATGAGGAAAATAGGCAAACACAAATAAGGAAAAACTTTTAAAATAAAAGTAGAAAGTAATTAACATTGAGGTAGGACGAATGGGGAAGTCATGCTGCCTCCTCTTCAAGACGTGGAAACAATAACAAAAGTATGGTGTGATGATATAGATTTAATTGCAAGCGCACAAATCGCACAAGTAATATAAAGATGAGTAAATTATCGTTTCCACTAGGGATGTGTTGGCAAAAGAAATCAATGTCAAACAAGCTACAATTATGTAAATTGGAGAAAATAATTAGCGATTGGTTTTTGATTTTTACTAAACTAATTAAAAAGAACAAAAACAAATCAAACACAAATATGAAATCAATGATGGAAAGCACTAGGGTACTTAACTTCACCTCACCTATCCAATTCAATTCCCTTGATTCCTTAATCCCTAATTCATCTCTCAATAATGACAATCGATTTCCCAACCTATTCAATGTTCTATTCCTAGATCATCAAACGTATTTTCAATATAAATCCCTGTTATTCCTAACAATCGGATTAATATATCAAAAACCCATTACGAACTATGGAAATCATTTAGCGATTGCAGAAGTCACAAACCTATATTCCTATGGTTCATGCACCCTATGTCATCTATGGCTTGAGGCAAACCCTAGATATCTCCTTCCGGTCTCAATCTAGGCAGCAAATCAATTGAATGATGGCCAAACACTCAAAAGCATTAATCACACCCATAGACAATCAAGAGAGAGAGAAATTAAGAAATAAGGAAATCAAGTTTATTGAATCTTCAAGGTTTGGTTACATTAAGACCCTAGTAGGAAATCTAGCCACTCATGGAAGCAAAATATATCATTAAACAAAGGAAATCAACCATAGAAACTAGGATAGAAAATGAGAGAGGAAACCCCCTTGTAGATCCTCTTCTTCTCCAAGCTCCAAGGTGGCCTCCAAGCTCTCCAATGGAGGTAGCACGAAATCCAGCTCCCCAGCCTCCAAGCTCCTCACCAAAACCCTATCTTATGCCCTTTTATACTTCTCCAAACTCTTATGTCGTTTCGAAAACAAGTTGGGGTCGTTTTGGCTTAGAAATACGTGAATTCGGGTCCTTTCCGCGAAACTGCGCAGTGCTGTGAATAGTACTCCGATCGATCGGGAATATTCCGATCGATCGGAAATACAATCTGTCTCGATGATATTTTTAGGTGTTTTGGCAGGTCCGATCGATCGGAAATCAGTCATGGGCTCCAAATCTTCCTTTTGCACTCTTTTCCTCCCTTTCTTGCCTTGACACCTACAATATGCAAATATAGCTTTCTTATGCAATATTAACTCTAAATCAACTCAAAATGCAAT
Organism: Tripterygium wilfordii; assembly: GCF_013401445.1. Taxonomy (NCBI): domain Eukaryota; kingdom Viridiplantae; phylum Streptophyta; class Magnoliopsida; order Celastrales; family Celastraceae; genus Tripterygium; species Tripterygium wilfordii. Next base: position 8,063,293 of record NC_052233.1, on the reverse strand, counting down.
GAACTTATGTGTAAAGGATGCACAAATGTATGTATATATTTGGCACATCATGTGATATGACACATATCTTAAATCATTGTATTAGAATTGTCTACTCTCCTATTCTAAACGAATTGCAGAGCTCCAGAGTCGGTAAAATTTTTTGAAAGCTTTTATAGAGAGATAACACGAATGAGTATATTCTTGACGTGTACACAATACATTTTTGTGTCCATAATGACGAGCCTCTATAGTATAATGAATGGTTTACGTTTAGTGATCATTAAGATTTAATCACATAGTACATAATATATATAGCCCATTTCATAAGTTGTCTCTTCACCACCAAACACAATTTCTTTGAGTTTTGAGATTTAATATTCTCTTAAATTTTATCAATTACGTGAAATTTGTTTTTTTTTTTAAATAATTTTTGGTTTAACAAAAACAAATAGAAAGATGATTGGTGAAGCTGAGCAGGTATCTAGAAAGAAGGACTATTTAGTCTATTACCAAATAGTATATCCCTATCAAAGTATCAAGGCTCCATCAAATAAATAAAAAGCCAAATTTTATGAGGAAAAAAACAAGAAGATGGCTTATCAGCATGACCAATATATATTACATATATAGGTATACATTGTTTCTATATGCAGTACAATCAATGGTATATGATGATCAATAAGAAAGTCAAATGGGTATATATATATATATATAATTTTTTTTTCTTTGCTTTTTAACTTTAGATGATGGATTGAATTAACATCCTTCCACCTTGTCCCCTTCATTTTGCCTGCTGCCTTTTTTGTTGTTTTGTTTTGGGTTGTGATTGTTTGCTTCTGTGTTTTTTGTTATGGGTGGAGGGTTCCTATCTCCTTTTTCCTTCAACCACTGCTTTTTCTCATAGGAAAAGAATAATCCCCTAATTCCTTAATCCCCCTTTGGGCCCCATATGAGGTCCAATCATGTCAACCCATCTTGTCTGGGCCGGCCCTATACATACATTCACATCTCCACCCCTTTGGAAAAGAAAAGGAAAAACAATTATTTGTCGTGTAAAATTGTAAATCAATAGAATATGCTGACGTGGCTTTGCTTTCTAGGGTTGGTGTCGTTGAAGTGGAGACTTGGTCCCACACCCAAATCACCCCTCCCTCCCTCTCTCTCTCTCTCTCCCCATCTCTCTCTGTCTCTCACACACTCACAGAGAGAGACACACTATTGAGTATTGACTAGTTTACTACCTTTGCTTGTTTGGCACACTTATATAGTGTAGTGTGTAGTACCCTCTTTTTTTTCTTTTTTTCTTTTTACATCATTTCGAAGTCTACATGCTTCTGTAGTTTTCACCATAAAGCTTTAACCCACATATGGAAAAGATGCCCACTGGTGTGGCTTGCTGGTTAGGGGTGTTGCTGAAGCAAAATTGGTCAATTGGAGATATTGGAAGGGATGTTGTTGGGTGGGGGTTCACTAACCCTAAAATGTACTAGCGACTTTATTAGTTCAAATTAGCTGAACTACCTGATTGAAAAACCATCCCTAATTTATCTCGGAGGATAAGACCCTATATATACATCTAAGAGTATTTCTCAGGTGCGAACGTCTGTAACTTTTAAATTTACAAGATGTTTATTTTTTTAGATACACAAAAGTGAAACAGATAGGAACCCCACTGGTTCGCAAAAATAACGAAACATCCGTAATATATAAAGTTACAAACGTCCACATGTGATGATAATTCGGATTTGAGGTCCAAATATAGGAAGTAGGGAGCCATGCCAAAGCAAATAATATGATATCTGATTGCTATATAACCTTGTGAACAAAAGGATTGCTAGCTAGCTAGCTAAAGCTTTAGTTGGGTGGTTTGTGATTTAGTCCCATTGCATGTTTCAAACATTAGAATACACAAACACAATTGTGAAGTACCATTTGTTATGTTTGGTGTTAATAACTGCCTAAAGGGGGACGCCGTGCATGAGGAGAGATGAACAAATTTGGGCTACAAAAACTGGTTGTCGTTGACTGGTTAAAGCCTTCATTTATGACCAAACTATAGCACCGGCGGTGGAATACAAGTTATGAATTCAATGCTAATTAATGAATGGAAACGACGGTATACGCTTTAAGCGTCCACAGGGCTCAATACCTTCACGCACTCTTTTTTCGGTTTCTCCATTTCTGGGAAAGAGGACATCATTCATCATTAGCGCTGAAATCTGAAAGTCATGAATGCTCTGCTCATGCTCAGCTCCAATTTCTGGATATTTACAAAATAAAAAGAGAGAGCTAAAGGAAAAAAGACCACGTAATTAATGGCTCTTACCATTTTTTTTTCTCTTGCAAAGAGAAATATAATATAATGTATATTATATATAGTCTTATGAAGTACTAATTTTTAGGGTTTAAAACATTTTTTAAAAATCTGAAAAAAAATATATTTGTATTCGATCAGTCTTAGGAACCCAACGATATATGTTTTATTCAAAACAAAAATTAAATATAATCTGAAATGTGTATGAAATGTCTTTTGTTTTATATCCATTGATCTATAATTATCATGCACTTTTCATATTGAATTTGATTTTTGTTTCCAAAAAAAACTATATTATTGGGTTTGTAAGACCGATCAAAATATAAATATTTTTTTCTAAATTTTTTTAAAAATAGGACTTCATTTTACGGTCTCATAAGAATTTATATATATATATATATATATATATTGACCAATGAGGGTGAAAACTACAGCTGTTATTTATTTGTCCAAAAGTTGTATTTGGTATAATTTATTTAATATATATGTGCACCTTCTGATCTAATGGCTCATTGACGTAATCCTGATCTCAGCATTATTTCATAACATTACATGCATACAAACAGAGGTTTGGATTAAGAAAAAAGTACCATCACTTCGATACAATGAACATTATTTGCACCCCATTTTTTACTTAAATACATCCTATTTCAATGTGTTTTTAAAGGGTTAATGGGGTGTATTTAGTAAAAAACGGAGAGTAAATAATATTCATCATTCGATAATTCAGTTTCTTCAAAAAATTAAAAAAGAACGCTAAAACAACGCGGTTTAGATTGTGCAGGAGACTAGGAGGCGGTTTTGATTGTGCAGGAGACTAGGAGGAAGTGGCCAAGGACCTCTTATTAGCTTTCAGTAGGCAAACCGCAAATGTGTGAAGGTTGTGTGCCTGGTACATGACCTATCTAACACTGAGTTACATATACGATTGGAATTCCATATTGGTCAATATTAAAAGATTGAGAATATGAAGGGATCCATGAGACCTAGGCAAGCAATCATATTGGGCTATTCGAAGGCATGTAGATTAGAGAAGAGGACAAAAGATAGACCCCAAACCCCAAACCGCCTCTGTAAAACCTTCAAATGGGCAGCATGCAGTAGCAGAAACTAACGATGTGGCCAAATGGGTTCATGAACCTAATTCAATATTTCAAAGATGTAGAATATAGAACTACTGATACTGATTTAACCAATCACTCAATCGGCAGCTACAACTTCTCACAAAGAAAAATGAAAATCCAAAAGACAAAAAAAGAAAGAAAGAGAAAAGATAAGATGAAACATTCCAGGTAGATTACGAAACAAACCTAGTACAAACAAAAAAGCATACATTCGTCTCCCATATTTTCATATCCTCACCAACCCTGCGATTAGATTTTGAGTTTTTCCAGGCTGTGCACTGTTTGAGATTCTAGCCGCTTGTCTCCAGTCGCGCTCTCAGATTCTCGTTGGTTGTTTCTAGTTGCACTCTTGGTTTCCCCCACTTGAGCTGGAGGTATGCTCGGAATAGCAGTAGGAATGGTCGCTGGAGCCTCTTCTGCTTTAGCTGTGACGTCAGGTGTACTTGGCAACTTAGTCTCTTCTACTTTAGTTGGTTGAGGATCGTCCTTTTGAATAGATTGAGTATCTTCTTTTCTAGAAATTGGAGCAGCATATGCTGGCACAGCGTGCCTGATATTGACAGGTGGAGCAATTCGAACAGGAGCAGGCCGCATTGCCTGATGAGGAAGGGCAGATGGTGGCGGGAGTGGAGGTGCTGAGAAAACAGGCACAGCAGTCCTTATGGTCACTGGAGGAGCAACACCATGGCAAGAAGTCCTAGCTTGTAGGATGGGAACATATGGAGCTGCTCCAACGGCAGGGAACTTCTGAGGGCGAATCCCACGGACATCCTGAGTGGGCAAATGTAATGACGAAACATGCCTATCATTTGCTGTTGTTGACGATGATCTTGACCGAGGAGCTGTCCTTGGGCATATTAGTGGAAGGATTTTTGATGTAAGAGCAGGGGGAGGCTGTGGGCTTGTAGGTCTGGGACTCTGAACAGGAAATTTCCTTGAAAATGGTAGTGGGCCATTAGAGGAATTCCCCATTGCTATCTTTTCCTTCAATCGGTAATTCAGCAACGCCCGAGCAATAGTGATCTGTTCTAGCTCGTCGTTGTTCTCCACTTCAGATGAAGAACTTGCAGCAGCTTCCTTTGCCACTGGCCAGAAAGGAAAATGAACAATCATTTTACAATTACACTCTGCTTTCTAAGCTTAATTCAAACATGTTGGTGATGCCACAAGGCCACCAAAAACACGTTACTAGTTAAACTGCTCTACTCTTAGGCCAATGCCCTAATACTACTTATTTTACAATCTTCTTGCATGCACTTCGAATATTCCCCTTGAAATAAAATAAACGATATCACAGGGCAGTTTGTCATGGACTATTCCAAAGCAAAGTTAGGATTAAATAAAGCTCCAGTTAGAATGCCAATAATTAATTTCGTCAGCATAGCACAAAATCTAGGCAGCAGACAGTAGGCTACACAATGTTCATTGTAGCACCAAGCCACTTCTGTGTTATATCTATTATAGCTGATACCCATACCATTTGCCCCATCTCACTTAGAAATCCATCAATGGTGTCGCAGATAAATATTTTATAATCTTTTTCTTCTTTAAGCAGGAAAAAGGTTTTCCGCCCCCTTAAGAGATGAGCAAAACAGTGAGTATCAATCAATCATTAATTCCTACTTGAGATACAAAAGATTTCCACACAAATTACCGATTTACTTGAAAATAAATGGAAAAAGAAGTTGGAACGAACATTGTTTAAGAGATGTCCAAGCTGCCATAGCCGAATTCTTCTCTGCTTGTTTCTTATTCTTAGCAGGTTCCCCAGTGAATGTGATTCCAGCCAATTCCACTTTCCCTGTAAATACCGGAAGGTGACCAAGGCCTGACCTGAATGTTGTGTATTGTGGCAATGGAGCACCAACTCGTTGTGCAATTTCCTGTAAAAGGTTCTTGTAAACCCCTGTCTCATCCTAAAACAAAGCAACTCCAATTAGCAAAAATATAACTAGCAAAAGATGTGAATAAAAACATACACGTAACGTGAAGTGTTAGACCTTGAACTCATAAAGAGACCAACATTTAACATATAAGATTATATGAGTACACATGTACGCAACAGAATATGCCGGTTAAGATGGCAGAAACTAGAGACTATAAGTGGCTGATACCAAGGAAGGCAGAAAGGAGAAACTCTACCCCCTCAGTTTCTTTTTCCTTCTTAAAGAAGAAGAAATATATTTTTTCATAAATCTAAAGATTTTCTAAACATTAAACGCACATTCCACAATGCTGTTTTATGATGTTATAGGCACTGTAACTTCAGTCTCACATATACTAGGCCCCTGTAGCCTTAAGTTCAGCATATATGATTGGCGCATGCTCGGGAGATGAAACAGGGGAGAGAAAAACAAGTTAATCATTCAAACAATTGGTGTATAATCAAAAACCATAGTGTATTACAGACAAATTTCAACGGTAAAAGAAACCCAATTTAAAGACAAAACAGAGTTTCATGATTTCATCCCACACTCTAGATCTTCTCCCTCACCTAACAAGTTTGGAGCATAGAAAGATTGTCTACCACAACAGGAGGAGGTTGATAATATGCTAGATGCTCCATGAAATACATGGCAAAGAATGACAAGCAAGAGCTCTGCAGAAACCTTTCTACTTACAACCATGTTCTCGTTCAATTAATTGATTAGCAGCATATCTAGGACTCTGGGGAAAGAAGCCACTATTTAAACAAGTCTCAGGCTGAATATATATATCTTGAAAGAAAGATCATAGTTCGTACAATACTATTCACTGAAGATAAATATGCAGATATGAATTCTTTAAAACAGTCACTTTACCTCTGTGTAAATTCCTTTTTTTAAAAAAATCAATTCAATATATTTTGTATTCTTTTCTTAATAAAAAACAAGGTGATGGATATTATTGTCCTATTCATCACTGTCAGGACATGAGTTTAAATAAAGCCTTCAAGTATTTGAGCATTTTACAAGCTCGAATTACTAAGTAAATAGATTTGTGTTTGTTTCCTGATCGGGAAACAATGCACTGTTTTTTTATTATTTTAGTTTATGAACATATATGATGATTTTAGCACGTGGGAGGATTCGAACCTTCAACATGTTCAATCCTAAAGAGTTACTACTACTAGGTTAAGAGCTCCTTGGTACAATGCACTATCTTTTTTGTAGCATTTACCACAAGAAGGAGTAAGGACACTTAAATGAGATTTCGAGCATTCTACAAGTTGGAGAGGAACTTAGTAGACAATATCATATATGGAAAGATTAATGTAACCTTCCAAATATTGCAACAGGACTTTCCTTAAAAACGAGCAGTATAGACATTACTAAAGATGCAAACGCCTAATGGCAATACAACACATGTTGGAGTTCGAACAGAGAAAATCAGTCTCATTAGCTAATGTACATGTATATGATCTATAAGTAAACATTACCGACTAGATTGAACTTCTAGAGACAGCCGGGATAATTTGTAATTAACCTCCAGACTAATTGAAGTTAATGCCTCATTTGAGCTGTTTAGTTACCATAATCAGTCCAGAGAAACACAAGTAGAGCTGTTTCCCAGATATAGAGACAATCAAAGACCGAATGAGTCTAAATTCAAAGCCTCTCAAAACAGGCAGAACTTCCCCATGTTATCACCATTTCCTTAAATAAACTAGAAATAAAATCCATTCCAGCCCAATTCTTATCTCTCAAATGTCAAAACAGGTAGAACTTCCCCCATGTTATCACCATTTCCTTAATAAAATACATTCCGCCCCAAATACCCTCAAACACAGCCAATCACTGGCTACATAATCGCAGAAACACTGCCCAGCTAATACAGCTCAATTAGCTCAAAAACAGACAAAAACGAAAAGCTAAACAGCCACAAAACGAAATTAAATAACAACAGTAAAGAGAGAGTTTAGTATACAAAGGATGAGGCCAAACGAACCAGAATGCGAGCTGCGAGAGAGTGAGAAGGGCCACGATTGGAGAGGGAGTTGAGAGCGACCTCGGCGGCAGAGTGCTCAGCCTGTCGGAGAGTAGTGCAGTAATGAGGACTCTCAAAGATCTCCCCATTGAAGTTCACAGTAGCCTTGAACCGCGGCGCGTGGTCCGGACCCTCCCTTATACAGGTGTACGAAGGCAGGTTGAAGCAGCTCCGCTGCGCCAGCTCCTGCAGCTGGTTCTTATACATTTCGCCTCCTCCTCTCCTCCTTCAGCTTCACCTCTCGATTCTTCTCCCTCCCCTTCCTTTCCAATCTTCTGCAACCCCCTCGCTCGGAAAGGAAGGAAGAGTGTCTTAATGGGGATCGGATCGGACTGGTATCCGGGTCCGGTGTTGACGATCAATAGATATTTTTAGGGTTTTGAAGCCGAAGCACCAGAATAGAGAGAGAAAGGAGAAGAAGAGAGATGAGAGGAGAGAGGGGGTTAATTGTTTGGTAGTGGAGACTGGAGAGTATTATTAAATTATGAATTTATTAATGCTGTTATTACTATGAGTCAACTTAACGTTCGACTGCATGGATGTGATCCTTTCTTCGTAAATTCTGTCTTTTTTTTTAAAAAAAATAATTTATACATTTTAATAATTCGATGATATTGTTAGAAGTTAGAACTGAATTTGGCTTATAACGGTTAGGTTTGTAATTTTAGTAAAAATAATACATGCCTTTAATTAATCAAAATGGAGTCAACTAATTCATCATTGTGTTTAAGTGATTAAATCACATTATACACCAATTAATACTGCACATATGTGTTTTCTACTGAATTGACTACAATTTGATTAAGTGATGAAGAAGTCAGTTCCTCATCCATTTATGCTCTACTTATCTATGAACGTAATCCCGTTTAAGTTGGATATTCACTCTCTCATCACTAAGATGTAATAGGCTCTAACAATCGGGGAGGCGATATTGTCCTGACATAAATTCGTGAGGGCTCAGGTTCACAACGGACAATATCATAAGATTGATCAAGGGTTGGTCCTTAGAAAATCTTTGCACCACAATATTATATAATGTATATAATGTTATATGTACACTCATATTTGCATGCTCTACACCAACGAGAGGTGGTTCAATTGACAATCAACTGAGTTAGATATATCTATATATCTAAAGTTAGATTTTAATCAGAAACAAATTTCTTAACGGTATTAAAAAAATCGATCCTCCAACATTTTTTATTTTTCGTTTCTTTATCCTTTTTAAGAGAACAAAAGCAATCAATCAATCAACACATAAATAAGTGGGCAATAATGACCCAAGTTTTATAGGGTTAGAAATGAGTTACGGAGGGAAGCCAACAACGAGTCACGTGACATTAATCATGGTCACGTGCCCGTCTCGTCATAGTATGATTGTATTAATATGTGGTGGTCAATGGTGCAAAAAACACTTTTCATAGAAGAAAGCATAGCATGAAATGATAATAATAATGTTGGCGTCATGGAATCTCATACATCGAGGATGTCCAGTTACAAAAATACCCCCAAATGTTTTAATTAGTTCACTATAGTTTTTCGTTAACCAAGGGATTTTATAGTAATTGAACACTAAAATAAACACCAACTTGGTTATCATGGGACAAGGTGAGTGGGGAACAAGCCTTTTTAAAATCTCCGAAATTGGTGAAGTTTGACTACCAAATAACAAATATGCCACGGTAGGGAATTTGATGCAAGTCCTCACAAGTGTAAATGGGGAAGTCTGAAAAGTCACTCAATTCATTTATTTTGATGCCTCAAGCATTCAATTCATCAAAACATAAATAAGACTATGAAAATGGAAGAGTTGGTGGGATGATCCAAAATATTATAGACTTGACTTGAAGAATATTGTCCATATAGACCATTATTATTTGCCTCTCATTACGTGTGAGATTTCTGGGATGAATTTCCTATAGATTTCGTTTATGTTCATTGACGATTGATGGACACTCTTCAATACCCCGAAGTGTTTGGTCCCTAAAGTTCCCGGGGGTTATGCTCATTAGGGTGTACCTAGGAGGCTAAATCGAGGTGACACCTGGATTGGCCGAGACATTCCCCAACCCGATCTCTTCTTCAGTCAGTCTTTGTGTGAACACATATCAACATCTCATTGGAGGAGTATTTTTAGTATTATCTCATATGACACAATATAAGCACGCATAACAGAATTAAAGACGTGATCTTTGACTTATGATGTAAGTTCAAGCAACCCTAGAAGTAGAAAAGGCAACTGCAAGATGTCCCAACAAGGCATGTAAACAGTGGATTAAATTAAAATGGTGACTACATTGAAGTAAGCAACAAAAAAAAGGAGCTTTCTCATGGTTCTCTAACTTCACGTACAATAGCAGCTAGCAAAATTAGAACTTCAAATCCAGCAGACTCCCTCTAACATAGGCAGAAGTGACATTAAATCCCAAGTCACTGCAACCACCAGGGTGGCAAAAATGATTTATTAAGATCGAATATGACTTCATAATACTTCTGTATACATGCATTTGTACATTTTGAGTCTGCTCTTACAGCTCACGAAGATGTCGTAATTATAAAACCCACCTCTAAAAAAAAAAAAAAAGAGTACAAAATACCTGCATTATGCTCCATTAGTATTTAAGACAAAAAAAATTATGAGGGACTTTAATACTAATTAAAAAAAAAACTAGTATACAAACTGTGATACATATCTAGGGATATCACCACGAAAAAGGGCTTGCTCCCAACAAAAATATCTCATTTTCTACATCTTTCACCCATTGACAAACCCGGTTGCAGATTTTGATTGCTAAAGCCTGCAAAATTTTGGATCAAATAAATTTCAACACTTCAAGCACAATTAAATCCGGTAAAGCAACTAAGATGGAACAAATTGAATTTAGTTGTTCATTAGTTAAGACTATCAAGTCTGATATTCCAGGTGATAGTCCAAAAAAATTGCTCTACAGATGTAGTATTAATCCACAATGTCAAAGAAATGGAATATTCCACTCCTTAAGTAAAAGGGAAAACCAAGTAATGTGGAAGCAGAATCCCTTTATATTGGGATATATTTTTCACTTAATGGACTTCGCATTAACAGTTAAACCTAATACATATTAGATTTTGTCAGAATCCCTCGGAGGAAAATTAATTCAGGAATAGGGTGGGCTCATGGTTATTTTGCACAGGAGCCAGTGAGCAAAGTCTACATTTTATGCAATTTAAGAAACACCAAATACAAAAAATAATTACAGGATAATTAGAGGTACTTGAGGTCCTTAGTCCTTAAACCCCATTGTGGTAAGAAAATAAATAAAGTGCAAGGTTCTTGTGGCTTAGTGGTGGCTAGCTCCTCACACTTGCCAAAGGTAGTTCGATTCCCACCCCTCAAAAAAATTAAGAGTATAACCCCATAAATTATCAAAAAAATGAAAAATTACTCTTTCCATTTTATTTTCACAGAAAACAGCTCTTGAAGGGGCAAAAAAAGGTCAATAAGTGGTTGTAAGTACAGTACATATGCCAGAAATTATCCCAAAATTATATGCATAAGCAAATGTCAAACCTTGTCTGCAAGTGGATCAAATGTTGCATAGAGTTCAAAATCTTGTGTGGCCCAGCATAGTAGAACTGCACACAGCAAGCAATTGAAGCAAAACTTCAAGAAACGTAATTAGGAAGGGACACCATTTCAAGCACGTGTGCATGAGACATGTACAGATTGACATTAAATTTTGAACCATACTTAGGGTGGTTACCCAAAATGGAAACTTCTTGCAGACTAGGAACACCAAATTAGTGGCTAAACAGAAACAAAATCAGTGGAAACTTTAACCAGTCCAAAATAAAAAGACTAGAACAATTGGAATGGAAACAAAGTATAGAAACTTGTTAAGTAGGGCCAGTCAGCCCATTCCAAATGTTTTTCCAGTGGGTCTTGTACTGATGCTGTCTTTCCAGTCGAGCCTCTAACGTGAGACTGATTACCATACTCGAACAAAATGTTTCGACAATTATAATTTATAAAGAGGAACACAAATAATAATAATAATAGAGTATGTAAGGTTACATATCAACATATTATCTTTACAACAAGATAAGATTTATCAAACAAAGAAAAAAGATCATCATTTACCATAGTTTTCGTCTCTTCTAAACTGAGTTTTGTGTGGGCCAATTCCTTGATCATGCATGGAAGCATAAATTTTATGGTAAGCCCTATATAGTCTGCAATATGAAAATATACTTATATAGATGAGAAAGAAAGCCATAACTTACTTCATCATGGGAGGTGATTTGAAGGTTGTTTAGAAAGATAATGCAAGACTCAAAACTATTACCTTTTCTGCTGTCTTGGACTATTAATTGGAGGAGAAAACTCAGAAGAGACATACTGATCCAAAAATATACTACGATACATGAAATGCCAAAGTCCAGCAGGACCACCAATTCCACCAAAAGATTCCTTGATTCTCTCAGGAGAATCCGTTGGAGGTTTGTGGTGACCTAGATGAGGGGACAAAGATCCAGAATGAGGTACGGGGTCAATTGGCAAATCCTCAACACGCATTCCACCTTCTAGGATGGATCTCTGAACTTCACTAAGAACACTTGACTTCAGAAGGACTGTTTCAATACGAATCCTACAATAATTTGTTTCCATTTTTCAAAAACAACTGCTGCTCTGAAGAATATAATATCTACAGTGTACAGCAATAAAACAACGGTTACCTGCATTCCTTGAGATGATAAAAGGCATCCGAACTGGTAGTAAGCAGCACCAAGTATGTGTCAACCTGACATGTCAAAGCATAACAGTAAGGTCAATTCCTCTCTCATTGAGATGAACAACAAATAATATTCTCGTAGAAATGCATTAGTACAGGTAAAATAGTTTAAAGTTGGCAGCTTATCTTACAAACACTGACCAGGACCATAACAAGTATATGAACATGTGAATCCAAGTCTTACTCACATCAAAGTAATGCACATAGGCATATAAAAATGCCACGGGATTATATCTTGGAAGGCAGATTGGAGAGAAAGATTCAGAAGTCCTGCATAAATCCCACGAAACAGGTAAGACCATAGTCTCCGAAAGTTCAAAAACCAGAAATCAACACTCTTCCCCACAGACAATAAATGGTAGACTGGTAGAGTAAAGCATCCACCAATTAGGGTAAAATCCCCACCAACATAGCAAAAGGATAACTGCTGCCTTTTTTTAGGGTAGACTCTAGTATTTTAGCAACTCAAAGAATAAAGGGTAAATCAACTGTCACTTGGGCTTGTAATCAAGAAAAAGGATGGTTCATGAGGGTGTTGCACACTAAATCAAAGACAACTATCATAAGCAAGCAGTGGTACAATTATTTTGATAACTTCTACGCAAGTTGTAATATGATGATATTAGAGACAGAAAATTTTTAAATAAATATAACAAACCCATCAGATATTTTTTGTTTTTGTTGCAACTTTCAATTTTAATCTTCACTATGCCTTCGATATTCCACGCCATAATGATTTGTTTAGACCATAAAAGATCAAGAAAAGTCCATTTATACTTACCTAAATGATTCTGAAGACATAAGAAAGTTGGAAAGTAGCAGCATGTCATCTGGATGAAGGGAAGCTTTTTGAGCACCAACAAGACTGACAACCTACAACAAGCTTAAAGTAGTGAAATGCTTAAACCATTCGAAGAATTTCAAACTGGGAAGCAACTGCAACTTTGTCCCTGACAGTGTAAAAAAAGATGACAGAGAGGAGGATAGAAAGAAACTTTGGGAGCGCAGAAAAGTGTAGAGGAGGGGAAAGGGATTCACCTTGTGTTTACACATCAATATTGCAAAAAGGACGCCTGAATCAGCCACATCTTGCAGTATAGCACCTGCAGCTTGCCTTGTTGCATAAGCAAGGGGAAGACAAGTGTATGCATGGAGAAATGTAGCTGGATTCCTAACAAAACGCAAAAAAGTTTCTCAGTGGATTCCTAACAAAACGCAAAAAAGTTTCTCAGTGCCGTCCAACTTAGGTACAGTAATAATAGCTGCCTATGTCTAACACAAGAGAACAGATGTAACATCATAATATGCCAGAAACTAGAAAGGATTATGCAACATCTTCGCCCCAAAATAATGTCAATTTAACCCAGGCACTGGCTTTGAAACCAGGCAACCCAGCAAAAAGAACACAAAATAAAAGAATTACATGCACCTTGAGTTTAATTTGAAAATGTACAATGATTTCATCATTAATCAATGATTTCATCATTAATCAAGATCTGAAACCAATGCATAAAACTGTTATTTAAAAAATATTGCAGATCTGCATGAGCACTCCTCATCAGTAATAAGCCATTTCAAATTGATTTAAAATCTCTCACAAATAAAATTGCCAGGGAAATTGATTATTTTGCACAGGAAGAGCAAGGAAAGAAGCTCATGCATTCAATGAAGAGCGAAAAGAAAAAATCCACTTCATGTAGCATCCATAATTTCCTATTTTCTTCAACACAAACAAAAGTAAGCATCAAGAAAAGGAGCAAAGTAACAAACCAACTGAAAGAATGGATAAGAGAAGAGAAGACAACATCTGTCCCTCCAAGTAAAGGCGTCATATCAAATTTCGGATTCTTCTCAAAACATCTATTTATCGACTTTGTCAATATAAGTATCATCTGCATCCAAATCATAAGGTAAAAATGAGACAGGAACGTTCTTTTCGCAGAACAGACACGAGGGGAATAATTTTAGAAAGAAAAAGAAGCCGCCATTAGGAAAACTGCAAAGGCACCATGCACCCAAATAGTCAGGAAAATCAGGAAAAGAACTATTACCTGTCCATAAATTAGCTCCAACTGTCCCTTTAATGACTCGTATGGCTCTTCTGTACAACTGATGCAAACTAAGTAAATTGGTCCTTTGACAAGAAAAACCACCTGACAAACAAAACTTTCACTCAGATCAAATGAAATGTCACAATTTTTTATACATGCCTGATATATATTTGTGGAAACTGAAGTTTAACTATTTATGCATCCATCCTTCGGAAGCTTGTGCTCAGGAGGAAAATTTTGTCAAAATCAAATTGCATCAACAGACACAATAAAGGCTTGAATGATTTTAAAATTTGTGAAGGTTTTCTTCTATTTGGACCGATTCTTAGGATCCTACTCTTCTACCAAAGGAACAAAGTGACGATTGGTTTTTCTAGGCAGTGTGGTTTTAACTAGAAACATGCATAAAACTGGTAATATAATCATCACGATGAAAAACAAGAAACACAATTAGAGAAGGACATTATGAGTTTCACAAAAGCAATTGTAAAATACATTATTGACTAACATCAATAAGAAAAATAACAAGCATTAATCTTAACATATTTGAGGATGACAACATGAATCATTACAAAAAAACACCTCAGACTTGCCACTTAATCCAATCTGAGGCTACACTCTCAACTAATCCAGTGGCATTCATATTCGTTGTACTACTTTCACATTGTCTCTTCCAACCACCAGCAATGTTTTTCTTCAGAATATGATATTTGAATTTCTCACATTCCTGTGTTGGGGTATTTTTAAGTGTCCATGTAAATGTTTATATGATAGAAAGGAAAGCTAGTCCTACGTCAAGCCCAAGTCACAAAGAAAAATGTTCACTAACGTCAATGGAAAATGAAAAAAGTAAGCCCACATAAAAGAAATATATATTACAGACCTGGTGCTTTCCTGCCCTAACCAATTTGATACAATCCCCCCTAAAATGAAAACAATTAATAAAACCATCATAAGTCCTCTAAAGAATTGCTTCAAGAAAATAGCCTAAGAGTAGCAGAGAAAATAGAAATTTTAAAATGACAAATAAGAATTTTTTTTCCCGGTACCCATTCTCCACAAAGGAAATAATGGCTTGCAATGTTGCAGAAAATCCTGCCAGCTTGTGTTCATCTCCATATCTGATAATTTATTACAAAGATAGAAAAGTATTAATAGGAACAACAAAACTATAGAGCCTCTTTTCTGCACTGGGGTGAAAAGAGATTTTCCACTTTGAGGTGCAGACAAAAACAAACCTGGAATATATAGGTTTGCCAGCATTACTCAAAGCAAAGAAGTGCTTCTTCCTTTTTCTCCATGATATAGAGGCATCATCCTGTAATTCATTTGTTAATCAAACAAATTTCTAAATCTCAACTCAGATGACATAACTATGCCCCCTTCAGCACTCCAAGCCTGCCGTTGACAAGCAGTTTAGTTAATTATTCACTTAACAGATGCAAAGCTTTAATATGTTTGCTCATTGCTATTTTTTCAATGGCATGATAGCATATGAGCATAGAGGACCTGAAAACCTCCATGTAGATAGCTAACATACCAGCAGTACTGCACAACATACATTCATGTATTTCTCTGCATCACTGATATTTCTTCAAGTTTGTCCAATTTCCAAGTACACATTTACAGACTGGAATAGACATGGGTGGATATTCCAACAGTCTATAATTGTCATAGGCATCACTTGGATTAGCAACATTTCAACATATATTGCAATTAAGCTTTTGTTTTCAACGGGTTACCAGCCATTTGAAGTATTGGAAAGCACGAAAGAGCATTATAATTTGCTCTAATGCATAGTCTGTAAAATGCAATCCCCTACGAACTCCACATTCAATTATCTCATCATTTCCAAATGCAAGCATATAGACCCTGAACCAGTTCGGCTGGTGTATATCTCGTTCATCAACTATCATCTAAAGACATCGCAAATAAGCAAAAACAAGAGCAGTGAAAAAACGTTAAACAAATAATATACGGTACCTCATCAACGTGCCGCTTTCCCGGCATCCAAGACTCATGGGAATCCGTGGCCCCCTCAATGGCACTGCCATTCCCCACTTCTTGTATCTCATCCTCACTTACCTCGTCCACTATGGAGGTACTCGACGCACTGCTGGTTCCCCTCCCGCCTGCATATCCGCTGCTGCTGGGACTAGGCGGTCCCTCCAGTTCCAATTCCGAATTCACCCTCCCCCAAACCACCTTAGAACTAGATTTCTCGACTCCTTCATCATGATTGTTCTCTCCGTGATTGTTTGATGCACTTGCGGTGTCACTCGAGCACTCCTGAAATTTATCTTCATTGGATTCCGTAAGTACGACCGTTGCCAGTTGATCTTCGATTTCTTTGGTGTTAGGGTTTTCTTCAGCAGAGGATGAAGAGGGGGAATCGGATGACGACATCTCGGTGCCTCCCAAACTAGATAAATTTGGGTTCGGTTAGAGATAATTTGAGACAGAGAAGTTCAAGGAGATCGTAAGATTTTGGGGCTGAGACCGTCTGTCTACCGGTCCTTGGTTACTGTTTCTACAACAAGCTTCCCATGCGAGACTCGGACGAGCGTCTGACCAGTAGGTAACTTGGTTGGAATGGATCCGACTTGAGCTGCTCAACTGTTCCAGAATCCAGACTTTTCAGTCCGAAATCTGCAAGACGGAGATCTGGATCGTTTGGAGTTATGGGCTCAAAAGACTTCTTAGCTTGACGAGGGCCCAATCTCTTCTCCATAGTCAATCCATCTCGTTCTTGGTCCTCTAAATTTAATATTGGGCCAAGAATTGTAGTCCAAAGGCCCATACATAAAAATCTGGCCCGGCCCTGTGTTGTTTACTCGTTTTACGTAATCGATCGATCCATGAAACGACGGAACACAACTGAACTGATGTTATCACTTGTGAATAGGGATGGCAACGGGCAGGGACGACCATGCACCTCCATGTGGTGCCCCGCACCCAGCCCTGTCCCAC